>NW_021703775.1:24815935-25195069 GCF_005190385.1 Monodon monoceros | reverse complement strand
GTTGTGTTAGTTTCAGGTGTACAGCAAAGTGATTCAGATACAGTTGTGTTAGTTTCAGGTGTACAGCAAAGTGATTCAGATACAGTTGTGTTAGTTTCAGGTGTACAGCAAAGTGATTCAGATACATATATATGTATACACACACATATATATATTCTTTTTCAGATTCTTTTCCATTATAGGTTATTACAAGATATTGAATATAGTTCCCTGTGCTATACAGTAGGCCCTTGTTGTTTATCTATTGTATATATAGTAGTGTGTATCTGTTAATCCCAAACTCCTAATTTATCCCTCCTCCCTTTCCCCCTTTGGTAACCATAAGTTTGTGTTCTCTGTCTGTGGGTCTGTTTCTGTTTTGCAAATTCATTTTGTATCATTTTTTTTAGATTCCACACGTAAGTGATATCATATGGTATTTGTCTTTGTCTGACTTACTTCACACAGAATGATAATCTCTAGGTCCATCCATGTTGTTGCAAATGGCACTATTTCATTCTTTTTTATGGCTGAGTAAAATTGTATATATATACCACATCTTCTTTATCCATTCATCTGTCGATGGACACTTAGGTTGCTTCCATGTCTTGGCTATTGTAAACAGTGCTGCTATGAACACTGGGGTGCATGTATCTTTTCAAATTAGGGTTTCCCCCAGATATATATGCCCAGGAATGGGATAGCTGGATCAAATGGTAACTCTATTTTTAGTTTTTTAAGGAACCCCCATACTATTCTCTATAGTGGCTATACCAATTTACATTCCCACCAACAGTGCAGGAGGTTCCCTTTTCTCCACAGCCTCTCCAGCATTTATTATTTGTAGACTTTTTTTGATGGCCATTCTGACTGGTGTGAGGTGATACCTCATTGCAGTTATTTGCATTTCTCTAATAATTAGCAGTGTTGAGCATCTTTTCACGTGCCTGTTGGCCATCTGCATGCCTTCTTTGGAGAAATGTCTATTTAGGTCTTCTGCCCATTTTAAAAATTTATTTATTTTCAATATTGAACTGTATGAGCTGTTTGTATGTTTTGGAAATTAAGCCCTTGTTGGTCGCATCATTTGCAAATAGTCTCTCCCATTCTGTAGATTGTCTTTTCATTTTGTTTATGGTTTCTTAGTTTGGTTAGGTCCCATTTGTTTATTTTTGCTTTTATTTCTTTTGCCTTGGGAGACTGACCTAAGAAAACATGGCTACAATTTAGGTCAGAGAATATTTTGCCTATGTTCTTTTCTAGAAGTTTTATGCTGTCCTGCTTTATATTTAAGTCTTTAAGCCATTTTGAGTTTATTTTTATGTATGGCATAAGGGAGTGCTCTAACTTCACTGATTTACATGTTGCTGTCCAGCTTTTCCAATACCACTTGCTGAAGAGACTGTCTTCTCCATTGTATATTCTTGCTTCCTTTGTTGAAGATTAATTGACTGTAGGTGTGTGGGCTTACTCCTTGGCTCTCTATTCTGTTCCATTGACCCGTATGTCTATTTTTGTGCCAATATCACAGTTTTTTTTTTTTTTTTTTGTGGCTGCACCACATGGCATGCAGGATCTTAGTTCCCTGACCAGGGATTGAACCCGTGCCCCCTACAGTGGGAGTGTGGAGTCTTAACCACTGGACTGCCAGGGAAGTTCCCAGGCTGTTTTGATTACTGTAGCTTTGTAGTATTGTCTGAAGTCTGGCGGGAGTCAGGGGGGTGGTTATGCCTCCAGCTTTGTTCTTTTTCTTCAGGATTGCTTCGGCAATTCTAGGTCTTTGGGGTTCCATATAAATTTTAGGACTATTTGTTCTTGTTCTGTGACTCTTTTTATCATTATGTCTACTTAATTTGATATATTAATAATGTTTTGATTGTTATCATGGTATATCTTTTTCCGTCCTTTCACTTTCAACGTACTTTTATTGTGTTTGAAGTTAGTTTCCTGTAGATAGGATATAGTTGGGTCATGCCCCCACCTCTGCCAATCTCTTTTATTTATTTATTTATTTCCACACGGTGCAGCTTGTGGGATCTTATTTCCCCAACCAGGGATCGAACCTGGGCCCCTGTCAGTGGAAACACAGAGTCCTAACCATTGGACCACCAGGGAATTCTCTCTTTCTTTTAATTGGTGTATTAAAACCATTTACATTTTTAAAAATAAATTTATTTATTTTTGGCTGCTTTGGGTCTTCGTTGCTGCATGTGGGCTTTCTCTAGTTGCGGCAAGCGGGGGCTACTCTTCGTTGCACTGCATGGGCTTCTTACTGTGGTGGCTTCTCTTGTTGTGGAGCATGGGCTCCAGGTGCATGGGCTTCAGTAGTTGCAGCATGCAGGCTCAGTAGTTGTGGCTCACGGGCTCTAGAGCTCAGGCTCAGTATTGTGGTGCATGGGCTTAGTTGCTCCATGGCATGTGGGATCTTCCCGGACCAGGGATAGGTGCCACCAGGGAAGCCCATAAAACCATTTACATTTAATGTAATTATTGGTATGTCAGCCTGTTGATTTATTTGTTGCTTTCTGTTTGTTCCCTCAGTTTTTCATTTCTGTGTTTTCTTTTACCTATCTTCCTGTGGGTTAATTGAATACTTTCTTAGAATTTCATTTTGATTTATCTATAGTGTTTCTGAGTGTATCTCTTTATATAGATTTTTTAAGTGGTTGTTTTAAGTATTGCATTATACATATACATTCCTATCACAGTATACTGGTGTCAATATTTTACCATTTTGAATGAAGTGTAAAAACCTTAATTTCCTTTAAGTCCTTTTATCCTCCCGATTATAATGTAATTATCCTAAATAGTTCCTCTAAATACACTAGCATTAACAACCATATCAGACAATGTTATAATTTTTGCTTCAACTGTCAAATGTAATTTAGAAGACTCTATAGAAACTCTATTATCTTTATTCATATTTTATTCTTTCCACTCTTCTTTCTTCCTTCTGGATATTCCAAGAGTCTTTCTTTTATAATTTCCTTTCTGATTCAAGAACTTCCTTTAGCCATTCTGTTAAGGTAGGTCTGTTGGTGACAAATTCTCTTAGTTTTCCTTCAGCCGAGAATATCTTGATTTCTGATTCATTCCTTAAGGATATTTTCACTGGATACAGAGTTCTAGGTTAACAGTTCTTTTCTTTCAGCATTTGAAAAATGTGACACTTCCTCTGGCCTTCATGGTTTCTAATGAAAAGAATCTATCATTAATTGATTGTTTCTCCCTTATAGGTAACGTGTCAGTGTCCCGCTCTCAAGAGTCTTTCTTTGTCTTTAGTTTTTAGAATTTTGATTATGATGTGCCTTAGAATGGATTTCTTGGTGTTTATTTGTTTGGGGCTCCACCAGCCTCTTGAATCTTTAGGTTTATAACTTTTGCCAAATTTGGGAAACTTTCAGTGATTATTTCTTTAAATATTTGTCCAGCTCCACCCTCCTGTCCCTTTCCTCTTGGACCGTGATGACATAAATTTTAGCTCTTTGTTATAGTCTCACAGATCCCTGTGGCTTTGCTAATTTTTTTTTTCAAGTCTCTTTTCTCTCTGTTGCTGAGATTGGGTAATTTCTATTCTGTTTTCAAGTTCCTCTGTCCTCTCCATTTTTCCCATCCATAGTAGATTTTTGTTTCTAAAATTATGGGTATTGCATTTTTCAGCCTAAACTTTCTATTTGGTTTTTCTTTATACTTCTATTTCTTTGGTGAGACTTTATATTTTTCCATTTGTGCAAGCATGTTCATAACTGCTTGTTGGAATATTTTTATGATGGCTGCTTCAAAAGCGTTTTCAGATAATTCTAACACCTGTGTCATCTCAGTGTTGGTGTCTGTTGTCTTCTCATTCAAGTTGGGATTTTCCTGGTTCCTGATAATCATGAGTGATTTTTTTTTTTTTGTATTCTGGACATTTTGGGTATTATGCTGTAAGACTCTGGATCTTGTTTAAATCTTCTGCTTTAGTAGGCCTATTTTGACACTGCACCAATGGGGGAAGTGAAGTTTCCACATAATTACTGTCAGGTTGGGTGTGACTCTATTTGGCCTCTAATTACATCCCAGAAGGGAGGGTGCCTTGTTATCTCTGGGTGGGGGTGGAAGTTCAGGTTCCTCATATGCCCCCCCACTGACACCCTGGGGGTAGGTAAGCTTCATTACCATTAAGCTTTCCACTAGGAAAAATGTCCTAAAAGTCCTGGCTTCCCACTAGGTCTTCACTGACACCATCCTGCCTTGGAGATAAAAAGATGCCTCACTGCCACTTCCCACATGGCCTCCTCTGACACCACCTCAATAGGGAGGGGGAGAGATAGAAACCTTGTTAATGTTGGATAGGTTGGAGGGAGTCCAGGCTCCCACATGGCTTCCATGGACACTATGTGGGAGGAGGTCTTATTTACACCAGGTAGGAATCAAAGTCCTGGCTCTCCATGAGGTCTTTTCTGACTATCCCAACAGCATGGCTGCCTCAGGAAGAGGATTTACTAGAACCTCTGAAGTCTTTCTCAGCCCTGAGATTCTGAACTTTGTAAAGGGGAGAAAGTGAAGATCTGAATTTGTTTGAGGAGGAAAAGAGATAGCTGTCTATGTGTGAGAGAGCTTTGTAAAAGCATTGCCCTTAGCCCAGGCTTTGCCTTCTGAAACCCTAGGGGGAGTTTCACCTGAGTCCTATATGGAAGTATAGAGAAAAAATATTTTCATATTTCTGCACAGTTGGGGCTTTCTGAGCAAAAAATCTGGAACCTTGGTTAAAGGAAAAGTCTTAGAAACTTAAAGGGAGATAAGAGTAGCCAGAGACCTCTAAAGAAATTTAGAGATTTACTTCCCTGTGTTTACATTTCAAAGAGGGATGAAAGAGGTCAGTTGCTTATATTCCAAAGGACTGTAAATGCCAAATCTTCTCTCTCTCTCTCAGGAGTGGAGGTGGGGGGTAAGATGTGGCCTATATATACTCCCATATTAATAATTTTGGATTTCCTCTTCTGCAGTACAAATCCCCCATGTGTAGGATGACATCGGGCTCTTTCTGTTGCCTGTGGGGTATTGGGTATGGGGAATGGGCACAGTTATTACTGTAAGAATAAAAACTGTGATCTCTGCTCCAGAAACCTCATATCTGCTTTCAGGATAAAATGAACAAATACAGATATACTCACCACAAAGGGGAGGATGCACTCGTGCTGATTTTGTACAACGTATAAGCTGAAGAGGGACATGCGGCTGGGGCCCATCAAGCTGCAGGCTAGAGAGAAAAAGTTCTGCAGAGCCTCACAGAGGTTGGAGCAGAGGTCAGCCCAGGATGGTAGAGCGATATGCACAATGAGGAGTCTTGGAGGTTGCTGGTAAATCTGCGTGGAATTAGACGGCCCTTTACTAGTAGTTTGCCCATGATACATGGCAGCCAGACCAGGGGTGGAACTGTAGCCACCACTTAGATATTCTCTACACCTATAGGGAAGAAAAGAGAAATCATTGGCTTTCATAAAACTGAAAGTTGAAACAATGAACACAGGTCTAGGGGACTAAGTCCAGACAAGAGTCAAACTAGGTACTAACTCAAGCTTCTCTAAGCTATCCCATCTTAACAGCTGCCAAGGGATCTAGATGTTTGCCTATAACGTAAGGCTGAGAATGCTTAGAGATGTTGAGTGGAACTAATCAAAAAGTCGAACTTCAGTCTCAAAGTAAGCTATCTGCCCTCATGACTTTGTTTCTTTTTTTCTTTTTTCTGTACGTGGGCCTCTCACAGTTGTGGCCTCTCCCGTTGTGGAGCACAGGTTCCGGACGCACAGGCTCAGCGGCCATGGCTCACGGACCCAGCCGCTCCGCGGCATGTGGGATCTTCCTGGACCAGGGCACGAACCCGTGTCCCCTGCATCGGCAGGCGGACTCTCAACCACTGCGCCACCAGGAAAGCCCATGACTTTGTTTCTTTATTGGCATTGTACTATATTATAATTTGTTTCTATGACTGCCTCTCATAATGTACTGTGAGCTTCCCAAGGACAGAGAACCTGTCTTGTCAACTCTATTTATCAAAGCTTAGCAAAGTGTTTATTTGGTACATAGTAATTCTTAAAAATGAAAATATAACCACATTTTCCCCTTCAAAACCCACTCAAGACCCTTTATAACTTGATCTTCAGCCTTATTAGAGGCTTTGTTTACCTCAAGTTTTTTACTGAAATAAAACCAAATATACCATTCACTTCAGTGCATTTGCTCTTTCTGTTTTCTCTACCTCCAACATCTTTGCCTTCTTCCTTTACTTGCTACTTACACTTATCCCCAGGGCTCAGATTTGGAAAGGAGAACAAATGAGAACTTGGAACAAACATCAGGAATGAGAAGGGAACATCATTATAAATCCTCAAACATGGAAAAGGTTACAAGAGGATATAATGAACAACTTTATACCAGTAAGTTTAATAAAATGGACAAACTCCTAGAAAACCATATTTAACCAATACTAAATCAAAAAGAAAATTTAAAAACCTAAATAGTCTATAACCACTGAAAAAACTTAATTGGTAGTCAAATATGTTCCCAGAAGTAAACTACAGGGCCACATGATTCCATTGATGAGTTCCATATTACTCTCAAAGACCAAGAATTTCAATCTTAAACAAATTCTTGCAGAGAATAGGAGAGGAGCACTACTCATTTAATTTTACTAGGTTAGCATAACCCTTTGATACTAAAATCAGATAATTTTTTATAAGAAAAAATATTATAGAACAATCTCATCCATGAACTTAGATGTAAAAATCCTAAGCAAAATATAAGCAAATTGAAAAACAGCAATATATAAAAGGAATAACACATCATGGCCAAGTTGGGTTTATCTCAAGAACATAAGGTTGACATACCATTAGAAAAAGTCACTGTAATTCATCACGTTAAAATAGTAAATGAGAAAAATTATATGATCATCTCAATAGATGCAGAAAAACAATTCAGGCATGATAAAGAATCAGTCTTAGTAAACTAGGAATAGACAATAGGAATAATCTGATATGTTTACAGAAATCTAGAGCAAATACCATTCTTAATGGTGAGGCTGAAAGTTTTCCATCCAAGACAAGGAGATTGCTATCATCACTTCTATTCAACACAGTAGTGAAGGTAGCCATAAGGCAAGACAAATAAATAAAAGGCATTGCAATGGAAGAAATAAAACTGTCATTGTTTGCAGATGATACGGCTGATTGTTTATATAGAAAATCTAAAAATATCTAGACTTTATAATTTCATACTTTTCCCCAAAGGTCTCATCTTTTATTAAATTTTATTCTTAGAGATCTTTTTTTAATGTTAATTTATAATGACATCTTCTTAAATTCCAGTTTTTGTTTTGTTGCTAATGTATAGAAATAAAATTGATTTTCGTATAATGATGCTGTATTTCACAACACTGCTGCACTCTCTTACTAGTTATAATAATTTATCTGTAGATCCTTTTTGTTCACAATCATTAATCTGTGAATAACGACATGCACCAGGATACATGAATGAAGTCAGATCATAGCAGCAAAGACTATTCATAATAGTCTTATTCACAATTACCCCAGACTGCAAACACCACAAATTTCAATCAATATTAGAATAGATAAATTCTGCTATATTCACACAACGATGAAAATGAATGAACTAGAGTTACGTGCAATGACATGGATGGCTCTAAGAAACATAATACTGAATAAAAGAGCAAGACACAAAGAATACATATAGTATGATTCCATCTACATAGGTTTTAAAGACAAGCAAAAATGTATTGTTTAGGAATGTGTACATTATGCTAAAACTATTTTTAAAGAACAAGGAAATGATTATCACAAAAATTTAGGTAGTGATTTTCTCTAGAAAGGAAGGAGGGCATTATTAGAAGGGACAAAAGGGGAGGTTCTGGAGTGTTGGCAATGTTCTATTTCTTGACCTTTATTGTGGTTACATGGGTGTTCACTTTATAATTATTAAAGTATATATTCATATTGTATGAAATTTTCTCTAAATATGTTATATTTAATAATAAAAATATTTCAAAAAGAACATTAGGACAATCATAAAAGAATATATTTTTTAGATTAAAAAACTTGTCTCCACCTCTGGGAACTGAAATGATTCTATACTATTGTGTTTTAGCTAAAGAATGCAGGGAAAATAAAAGCGTCTTTGATTTCCCCTGGGTCTAAGAGAAAGATATCAATATTTATGATAATTTTCAGAAACACTTTGGAATTTAGGATTTTTATAAGTGATCCAAGAGTGCATAGATAGATGTGTTTCTCAAAATGAATCTGTGAAGTTATTCCCCTTCAAACTTTCCTTTTTGGATAGTGGAAGTCAGCATTTGTTCATTCAACAATTTTTTATTGAGCTCCAGTTGTGTGCTGTGTACTGCTGAACAAATAAATAAATGAATATGCTAATCTATTGAGAGTAATATTGAACTAGAAATTCAAATCAATGAGTAATATATTTACCAAGAAGGTACATATCATAAGTATCTCTTAACTATACTTTTAAATTAAGTACCTGAGACCAATGCAATGCTGAATTTCAGGCTGACACACAGATTCACAGACAAACAAGCACCCAGACAAAGGCCTTATTTGATGTAGAATGATCTTCTATGTCCCCTGTCCACCTTCCCTCACATCTGAAACTCTTGTCATTTTAGGGTATAGGCACTTCTTATTTTGCATGGCTCCAATATACACAAATCTCGGTTACTACAATTTAGTTAATTAAAGTCAATCCCCCAACAAGATGGTTCTAATTTCAGTTACCATGGAATATTAACTGTAATTACATAAAAGTACAAACCACAGCTAGCTCTTTAGCCCACAAATCACTACATAAATAACAGATACACATCATGATCAGTGATCAATTATGTCACTTCTTTCAAGTTCTGTTGGTGACTGGTCACTGCAGATCTCTTATTCAGGTTAAGTACAGACAGAAGAGTGTAGTTTTACTTCTTTGTTTCCTAGTGATAAACCCACATTGACATCTTACAAAAACAGATAATTGAAAGAAGGAATTGGCCAAAAAAGATGAAAGTGTAGCCCAGAAACAATAAGTGGTAAGGCTGAAAGTGAGAGTTGAATTGAACATAAATGAACAGAAGAAAGAGCTGAGTGTGAGAATATTGACAATGCCGTTGTTTAATAGACTCTAGACAGGCAGAGAGAGGAATTTAGTGAGGTGAACTTATCAACATAAATGAGGAAAGTGGTTATGACAAAAAGTATGAAGATGTCTCAGAAAAAGTGCCATCGGCAAAAAGCTTCATATAAAAGGAACTCTTGGAGATATTTTACAAAATTGAAAGTGCAAAGGATAAAATGTTGGAAGCTCATCCAAACTTAGAAAGGAATATAACATTTTGGTAAGGCATAGAAGAGATGCTTGCTTGAGATGCTTGAGAAGACAAGCACAAGCGCTATTCAAACTATTTTTTTTTTTTTTTGCGGTACGCGGGCCTCTCACCGCTGTGGCCTCTCCCGTCGCGGAGCACAGGCTCTGGACGCGCAGGCTCAGCGGCCATGGCTCACGGGCCCAGCCGCTCCGCGGCATGTGGGATCTTCCGGGACCAGGGCACGAACCCGTGTCCCCTGCATCGGCAGGCGGACTCTCAACCACTGCGCCACCAGGGAAGCCCCAACATTGTTCTTTAAATGGGGTAAAAGGCAGCTCTCTCCCTTATATTGTCAAACATGATCAATTAATGCACCTGATGTGTCTGGGCATAGTCCTAAGCAGCACCTGACTATTTGTGATCCTATGCTCTCCACTTTTGACAAGAATGCCCACTTATTGGTGTCCCCCTGCAAACTGGTTATATCTCGGCCTTGAACCACCAAAGGCCATCAAGTTACTCCCTTACCAAAAACCCTTCAATGGCTTCCAATTACACTTGGAACAAAATCTGAAATCCCTACCCTGGCTCCGAAATTCTGCATGTGTCTCCTACCCAACTCTCCATCCTCATGCCATGCCCTACCTGGCCAACCCCCCCTCCCATCCTCCACCCTCCTAGCCCCTGGCGCGCCCTTCAGCTCCACAAAGGCAGTTGGCCTCTTGCTGTGGAAGAGCAAAAAAGATTTTCGTGGGCCCTTCAATTTCATTTCCGCCCCCCTCACGTAAGGAAAAACATAAAACAAAACCCCTTTTCTTCGGCCCTAAGGTTTCACTGTTTTCTTTTGTCTTCACAAGTTAATATATTTCATGGGCCCCCCGCAAAGTGTCGTGGGCCCTCAGCACGACGCCTACGCTGCCTGACGGATTGGCCACCCAGCCCCCAGGCCCGGGAGAGTCGGCGGAGGAGACTCGGCTCTGCCGCTCCAGTCCTCAGAACCGCTTGCGGAGGGCGGGCTCGGACGCGGCGGACCTGGGCCTCCGGGCGTCAGGCCTCCCCGGCAGCTGCCCGTGTCTGCTCGCCAACACCCTCCCCGCCAACACCCGCTTGAGGGCCGGCCCGAGAGCGCCCCAAGTCCTTCCTGCGAGGCCCCGCCCGTGGCCGTCCTCCCCGCCTGCGGCCCTCGGCCCTGCTCCTACCCTCTTCTTCGCGAAGGCAATGGCGCGGCTACCTGGCCCTTCCGGCTCTCCACGTCCGCCTGCACTGCGAGGGCGCCCCCGTCAGGCCGGGCGGCTCATTGCGGGCGCCGCCTCAGGGTCCATCTCAGGCTGCACCTCAGGCCCGCCTTCTTCAAGGCCTGGGTGCCAGGGGAACAACCCTTCCTTGGTGCTAAGGTAGAGTTTTGGATTTCTGTTGAGAATATTATGCTAAACCTGACATTTCGTCAAGCTACCCCTGCCCCATGAAGCATTCCAGTGGTACCCCCATCATGTTCCTGGGCTTAACCTTTCTCTTCCACATCATTCATTCACTCATTCAGTCAGTCACTTTTTTTTTCTTCCAACTTTATTGAAATATAATTGACATACAGTACTGTATACGTTTAAGGTGTACAGCATAATGCTTTGACTTATATACATCATGAAAGTTTTACCACAATAAGTTTACTGAACATCCATCATCTCACATAGATGTGAAATTAAAGAAATAAAAAACATTTTTTTCTTGTGATGAGAGCTCTTAGGATTTACTCTCTTAACAACTTCCATATATAATATACAGCAGTGTTATTTATATTGTACATTACATCCCTAGCGCTTATTTATCTTATAACTGGAAGTTTGTACCTTTTGACTGCCTTTATCCACCACCGCCCACCCCCACCCGCCTCCAGCTCTGGTAACCACTAATCTGAGCTCTTCTCTATGAGTGTGTTTCTGTGTTTTGGAAGTATAATTGACCTTCAACACTATGTTAGTTCCTGTTACACAACATAGTGATTTGGTATTTCTATACATTTCAAACTGAACACCACAATACATCTAGTTACCATCTCTCACTGTAGAAAGATATTACATAGTTATTGAGTATTCCCCACACTGTGCATTTCATACTTGTAACTCATTTATTTCGCAACTGGAAGTTTCTACCTGTTACTCTCCCTCACCAATTTCTTTCCACGCCCCCCCACCCCCCTCACCTCTGGCAACCACCTGTGTGTTCTCTGTATCTATAACTCTGTTTCTGTTGTGTTATGGTTGGTTGTTCATTTGTTTTATTTTTTAGGTTCCACATATAAGTGAAATCATAAAATGTTTGTAATTCTCTGTCTGACAATATTTCACTTAGCCTAATACCCTCTAGGTGCATCCATGTTGTTGCAAGTGGCAAGATTTCATTCCTTTTTATGGCTGAGTAATATTCCATTGTATATATGTGTGTGTATATCTATCTATCTATCTATCTATATAGATAGATAGATAGATAGATAAATATCTATATATGGCATCTTCTTTATCCATTCATCTATTGATGGGCTCTTAGGTTGCTGCCATATCTTGGCTATTGTAAATAATGCTACAATGAACATAGAGATGCATATATCTTTTCTACTTAGTGTTTTCATTTTCTTCAGACAAATACTCAGGAGTGGAATTGCTGGATTGTATGGTAGTTCTATTTTTTCTTTGTTGAGGAATCTCCATACTGTTTTCCATACTGCCTGCACCAATTTACATTCCCACCAACAGTGTATAAAGGTTCTCTTTTCTCCACATCCTTGCCAACACTTGTTATTTGTTGTCTTTTTGATAATAGCCATATTGATAGGTGTCAGGTGACATCTCATTATGATTTCGATTTGCATATCCCTGATATTAATAATCTTTTTTAAAAAATAAATTTATTTATTTATTTATTTTTGGCTGCATTGGGTCTTCGTTGCTGTGCGCGGGCTTCCTCTAGTTGTGGTGAGTGGGGCCTACTCTTTGTTGTGGTGCGTGGGCTTCTCATTGTGGTGGCTTCTCTAGTTGTGGAACATGGGCTCTAGGTGCATGGGCTTCAGTAGCTGTGGCTCGAAGGCTCTAGAGCACAGGCTCAATAGTTTTGGTGCACGGGCTTAGTTGCTCTGCAGCATGTGGGATCTTCCTGGACCAAGGCTTGAACCCGTGTCTCTTGCATCGGCAGGCGGATTCTTAACCACTGCACCACCAGGGAAGCCCAATATTAATAATCTTGAGCATCTTTTCATGTGCCTGTTGCCCATCTGTATGTCTTCTTTGGAAGAATGTCTATTTAGGTCCTCTGCTATTTTTTTTCTCTGCCCATCTTTTAGCTGGACTGTTTTTTGATATTGATTTGTATATTTTGAATATTATTCTCTTATCAGATATATTATTTCCAAATATCTCCCATTTACTAGGTGCCCTTTCTGTTTTGTTAATACTTTTCTTTGCTCTGCAAAAGCTTGTCAGTTTACTGTAAAAGCTTTTCAGTTTGCTGTAGTCCCATTTGTTTATTTTTGCTTTTGTTTCCCTTGTCTGAGGAGATGTATACAAAAAAATTGCTGAGATTGATGTCAAAGAGCATACTGCCTGTGTTTTCTTCTAGAATTTTTATGGTTTCATATCTTATATTTAAGTCTTTAATCTATTTTGAAATTACTTTTGTGCACGGTGTGAGAGAGTAATCCAGTTTGATTCTTTTGCATGTAGCTATCCAGTTTTCCCAGCACCGTTTGTTGAAGAGACTGTCTTTTCCCCATCGTATAGTCTTGCTTTTTTTGTCATAGATTAATTGCCCATATAAGTGTGACTTCATTTCTGGGCTCTCTATTCTGTTCCATTGACTTATGAGATTGTTTTTCTGCCAGTACAATACTGTTTTGATGACTGTAGCTTTGTAGTATAGTTTGAAATCAGGGATCATGATATCTCCAGGTTTGCTCTTTTTTCTCAAGATTGTTTTGGCTCTTCAGGGTCTTTTGTGCTTCCAGACAAATTTTAGAATTATATTGGTAGGGATTGCATTGAATCTGTAGCTTGCCTTGGGTAGTGTGGTCATTTTAACAATATTAAATCTTCCAATCCATTAACATGGTATATCTTTCCATCTGCTTGTGTAGTCTTCAATTTCTTTCATCACTGTCTAATAGTTTTCCAAGTACAGGTCTTTTACTTCCTTAGTTAGATTTATTCCTAGGTATTTTATTCTTTTTGATGTAGTGGTAAATGGGATTTTTTTTCTTAATCTTTCTGATACAGTAGTTTGTTCTTAGTGTATGGACATGCAACTGATTTCTGTATATTAATCTTGTATTCTGAAACTTTACTGCAACATTGATGAGCTCTGGTAGTTTTTTGTTGGCATCTTGAGGATGTTCCATATATAGCAGCATGTTATCTGCAAACAGTGACAGTTTTACTTCTTCCTTTCCAATTTGGATTACTTTAATTTCCTTTTCTTGCCTGATTGCTATTGCTAGGGTTTCCAATACTATGTTGAATAAAAGTGGCAAAAGCAGACATCCTTGTCTTGTTCCTGATCTTAGAGGAAATGCTTCCATCTTTCCACCATTGAGAATGATGTTAGTTGTGGGCTTATCATGTATGGCCTTTATTATGTTGAGATATGTTCCCTTTATATGCACTTTGATGAGAGTTCTTTTATAATGTCTTTTTTCAGTTTATTTTATCTATTTTCTTAATTAATTAATTTATTATTTTTCAATGAGAGTTTTTTTTATCATGAATAGATGCTTACTTTTGTCAAACTTTTTCTGCATCTATTGAGGTGATCATATGATTTTTATTCTTCAATTTATGAATTTGGTGTATCACATTGATTAAGTTGTGAGTATTGAGTTATCCTTGCATCCCTGGAAAAAATCCCACTTGATCATGGTGTATGATCCTTTTAATGTATTGCTGAATTCAATTTCCTATTATTTCATTGAGGATTTTTGCATCTATGTTCATCAGTGATATTGGCCTGTAATTTTCTCTTTTTTTGGTGATATCTTTGTCTAGTTTTGGTATCAGGGTGATGCCTGATTTGTAGAATGAGTTTGGAAGCACTTCTTCCTCTGCAATTTTTTCGACTAGTTTGAGAAGGATAGTTGTTAACTCTTCTCTAAATGTTTGGTAGAATTCTCCTGTGAAGCCATTTGGTCCTGGACTTATTTTGGGGGGGGAGTTGTTTTGTTACTGATTCAATTTCATTACTGGTAATTAGCCTGTTCATATTTTCTATTTCTTCCTGGTTTACTCTTGGGAGATTGTACATTTCTAGGAATTTGTCCATTTCTTCTAGGTTGTCCATTTTATTAGTGTATAATTGTTCATTGTAATCGCTTATGATTCTTTGTGTTTATGTGGTGTCAGTTGTATCTTCTCCTTTTTCATTTCAGATTTTATTTATTTGGGCCTTCTCTCTTTTTTCTTGACAAGTCTGGCTAAATGTTTACCAATTTTGTTTATCTTTTCAAAGAACCAGATCTTAGTTTCACTAATTTTTTTCTTTTTAGCTTCTATTGCATTTATTTCTGCCCTATCTTTATGATTTCCTTCTATTAACTTTGATCTTTGTTTATACTTCTTTTTCTAGCTCCTTTGGGTGTTAGGTTAGGTTGTTTATTTGAGCTTTTTTTTGTTTCCTGAGGTAGGTTTGTATCACTGTAAACTTCCCTCTTGGAACTGCTTTTGCTGCATCTCATAGATTTTGTATTGTTGTGCTTTTATTTACATTTGTCTCCAAGTTTTTAAAAAATTTCTTCAGTGATCCATTGGTTGTTTTGTAGCATATTGTTTAGCTTCCATGTGTTTGCATTTTTTTTCTTGTCTCATAGTGTTGTGGTCAGAAAAGATGCTTGATATGATTTCAGTTTTCTTAAATTTACTGAGGCTTGTTTTGTGTCCTAGCATGTGATATACCCTGGAGAATGTTCCCTGTGTACTTGAAAAGAATGTGTATTTTGCTGCTTTTGGATGCAATGCTCTCTATATATCAATTAAGTGCATCTGATATAATGTGTCACTTAAGGCCAGTGTTTCCATATTGATTTTTTTGGGGGGGTCTGGATGATCTGTCCATTGATGTAACTGAGGTGTTAAAGTCCCCTACTATTATTGTGTTACTGTCAATTTCTCCCTTTATGTCTGTTAATGTTTGCTTTATGGATTTAGGTGCTCCTATGTTGGGTGGATATATATTTACAATTTTTATATCTTCTTGGATTGATCCCTTGATCATTATGTAATGTCTTTATTGTCTCTTGTTACAATCTGTTTTAAAGTCGGTTTTGTCTGAAATAAGTATTACTACCCTGGCTTTCTTTCTCTTTTTTTTATTGAAGTATATTTGATTTACAATGTTACGCCAATCTCTGCTGTACAGCAAAGTGACACTGTTATAGACATATATACATTCTTTTTAAAATATTCTTTTCCATTATGGTTTACCCAGGAGATTGGATATAGCTCCCTGTGCTATACAGTAGAACCTTGTTGTTTATCCATTCTAAATGTAATAGTTTGCATCTACCAACCCCCAATTCCCAGAAAGATATGGAACGCTTCATGAATTTGTGTGTCATCCTTGCACAGGGGCCATGCTAATCTTCTCTGTATTGTTCTAATTTTAGTATATGTGCTGCTGAAGTGAGCACTACCCTGGCTTTCCTTTAATTTCCATTTTCATGGAATACATTTTCCCATCCCCTTACTTTCAGTCTCTGTGTATCTTCAGATCTAAAGTGAGTGTTCTGTAGGCAGCATATATATGGGTCTTGTTTTTGTATCCATTCAGGCACTTTGTTTGTTGATTGGAGCATTTAGTCCATTTACATTTAAGGTAATTATTGATGAGTATGTATTTATTGCCATTTTGTTCATTGTTTTTGTAGTTCTTATTTGTTCCTTTCTTCTTCTTTTGTTCTCTTGTGATTTGATAACTATCTTTAGTGTTGTGTTTGGATTTCTTTCTTCTTTCCAGGTGTGCATCTATTATAGGGTTTTGGTTTGTGGTTACTGTGTGTATGTATACACACACACACACACACACACACACACACGTATATATATTCATTTTAAGTTGCTGATCTCTTAAGGTCAAACACATTTTAACAACCCTGCATTTTTACTTCCCCCTCCATGTTTTACAGTTTTTGATATCATATTTTACATCTTTTTGTTTCATGTATCCCTTAACTACTTATTGTGCATATAGATGACTTTACTATTTTTGTCATTTAACCTTCCTACTAGCTTTATATGTGATTGATTTACTACCTTTACTGTATATATGCCTTTATCAATGAGATTTTTCCTTTCATAACTTTCAAGTTTCTATTTGTGGCCTTTTCTTTTTCTCTTAGAGAAGTCCCTTTAACATTTCTTATAAAGCTGGTTTCGTGGTGCTGAACTGTTTAGCTTTTGCTTGCCTGTAAAACATTTGATCTCTCCATTGAATCTAAATGAAAGCCTTTTTGGGTAGAGTATTCTTGGTTGTAGGTTCCCCCTTTCATCACTTTAAATATATCATGCCACTACCTTTTGGCCTGCAGAGTTTCTGTTGAAAAATCAGCTGATACCCTCCCACCCTTTTTTTTGACCAGTAAAGAATTTTATTAAGGTAGAGGCCAAACAACTTGCTTCTTTGAAAATTCTCACTTAGGAGACCAAAATTTAAGAATTCTGTATATGAAAATTATTTTTAAACAATAGGCCAAAAAGAAGAAAATGAAGAAATAGTACTTTCAAATGGAAAAGGCATTTGAAAATTGCCATTTCCCCTCTTCATATAATACAAACTCATTTAAAATATTTTTCCAAATGTTTTACTATTAAAGATGTATATAAACTGCCTAACACATTTTTAGTTTTTTTTTAACATCTTTATTGGAGTATAATTGCTTTACAATGGTGTGTTAGTTTCTGCTGTATAACAAAGTGAATCAACAATACATATACATATATCCCCATATCTCCTCCCTCTCGCGTTTCCCTCCCAGCCTCCCTATCCCACCCCTCTAGGTGGTCACAAAGCACTGAGCTGATCTCCCTGTGCTATGTGGCTGCTTCCCACTAGCTATATATTTTACATTTGGTAGTGTATATATGTCCATGCCACTCTCTCACTTTGTCCCAGCTTACCCTTCCCCCTCCCCATGTCCTCAAGTCCATTCTCTATGTCTGCGTCTTTATTCCTGTCCTGCCCCTAGGTTCTTCAGAACCATTTATTTTCCTTTTAGATTCCATATATATGTGTTAGCGTATGGTATTTGTTTTTCTCTTTCTGACTTCACTCTGTATGACAGACTCTAGGTCCATCCACCTCACTACAAATAACGCAATTTCATTTCTTTATATGGCCGAGTAATGTTCCATTGTATATATGTGGCACATCTTCTCTATCCATTCATCTGTCAATGGACACTTAGGTTGCTTCCATGTCCTGGCTATATTAAATAGACTTGCAATGAACATTGTGGTACATTACTCTTTTTGAATTATGGTTTTCTCAGGGTATATGCCCTGTAGTGGGATTGCTGGGTTGTATGGTAGTGCTATTTTTAGTTTTTTAAGGAACCTCCATACTATTCTCCAGAGTGGCTGTATCAATTTACATTCCCACCAACAGTGCAAGAGGTTTCCCTTTTCTCCACACCCTCTCCAACATTTATTGTTGTAGGTTTTTTTGATGATGGCCATTCTGACTGGTGTGAGGTGATACCTCATTGTAGTTTTGATTTGCATTTCTCTAATGATTAGCGATGTCGCGCATCCTTTTATGTGTTTGTTGGCAATCTGTATATCTTCTTTGGAGAAATGTCTATTTAAGTCTTCTGTCCATTTTTGGATTGGGTTGTTTGTTTTTTGATATTGAGCTGCATAAGCTACTTGTAAATTTTGGAGATTAATCCTCTGTCAGTTGCTTCGTTTGCAAATATTTTCTCCCATTCTGAGGGTTGTCTTTTCGTCTTGTTTATCGTTTCCTTTGCTGTGCAAAAGCTTTGAAGTTTCATTAGGTCTCATTTGTTTATTTTTATTTCCATTTCTCTAGGAGGTGGGTCAAAAAGGATCTTGCTGTGATTTATGTCATAGAGTGTTCTGCCTATGTTTTCCTCTAAGAGTTTTACAGTGTCTGGCCTTACATTTAAGTCTTTAATCCATTTTGAGTTTATTTTTGTGTATGGTGTTATGGACTGTTCTAATTTCATTCTTTTATATGTAGCTGTCCAGTTTTCCCAACACCACTTATTGAAGAGGCTGTCTTTTCTTCATTGTATATTCTTGCCTCTTTTATCAAAAATAAGGTTACCAGGGCTTCCCTGGTGGTGCAGTGGTTGAGAGTCCGTCTGCCAATGCAGGGGACACAGGTTCGTGCCCCGGTCCGGGAAGATCCCACATGCCATGGAGCGGCTGGGCCCGTGAGCCATGGCCACTGAGCCTGTGTGTCTGGAGCCTGTGCTCCGCAGTGGGAGAGGCCACAACAGTGAGAGGCCTGTGTACCACAAAAAAACACAAAAAAGAAAAAAACAAAATAAAAAAAATAAGGTGACCATATGTGTGTGGGTTCATCTCTGGGTTTTCTATCCTGTACCATTGATCTGTATTTCTGTTTTTGTGCCAGTACCATACTGTCTTGATTACTGTAACTTTGTAGTGTAGTCTGAAGTCCCCAGACTTCAGCCTGATTCCTCCAGCTCTGTTTTTCTTTCTCAAGATTGCTTTGGCTATTTGGGGTCTTTTGTGTTTCCATACAAATTGTGAAATTTTTTGTTCTAGTTCTGTGAAAAATGCCCTTGGTAGTTTGATAGGGATTGCATTGAATCTGTAGATTCTTTGGCTAGTATAGTCATTTTCACAATGTTGATTCTTCCAATCCAAGAACATGGTATATCTCTCCATCTGTTTGTACCATCTTTAATTTCTTTCATCAGTGTCTTATCGTTTTCTGCATACAGGTCTTTTGTCTCCTTAGGTAGGTTTATTCCTAGGTATTTTATTCTTTTTGTTGCAATGGTAAATGGGCGTGTTTCCTGAATTTCTCTTTCAGATTTTTCATCATTAGTGTATAGGAATGCAAGAGATTTCTGTGCATTAATTTTGTATCCTGCTATTACCAAATTCATTGATTAGCTCTAGTTTTCTGGTAGCATCTTTAGGATTCTCTATGTATATTATCATGTCATCTGCAAACAGTGTCATCAGCTGATACCCTTATGGGAGTTCCCTCATATGTAACTTGGTGCTTTTCTCTTGCTGCTTTTTTTTTTTAAGATTTTTTTTGATATGGACCATTTTAAAAGTCTTTATTGAATTTGTCTCAACATTGCTTCTATGTTCTGGTTTTTTGGCCCCAAGGCACTTGGGATCTAGCTCCCCAACTAGGGATTGAACCCACATCCCCTGCATTGGAAGACAAAGTCTTAACGACTGGACCACAAGGTAAGTCCCTCCCTTGCTGCTTTTAATATTCTCTGTTTATCTTTAATTTTTGCCATTTTAATTACAATGCTTCTTGGTGTGATCCTCTTTGAGCTGATCCTGTTTGGGAGTCTTTGTGCTTCCTGGACCTAGATGTCTGTTTCCTTTCCCAGGAAGGGAAATTTTCAACTATTAGGTCTTCGGATATGTTATCTGCCCTTTTCTCTCTCTCTTCTCCTTCTGGGACCCCTATAATGTGAATGTTACTATCCTTGATGTTGTCTTAGAGGTCTCTTAAACTGTCCTGACTTATTTTTATTCTTTTTTTCTGTTCAGCCTCAGTGATTTCTTCTACTCTGTCTTCCAGCTCACTGATCCATTCTTCTGTATCACTGAATTTACTGTTGATTACTTCTAGTGTATTTTTCATTTCAGTTATTGTATTCTTCATGTATATTTGGTTGTTCTTTATATTTGCTAACTCTTTGTTTAAAACTTTTAACTTCTCATTCTG
Source organism: Monodon monoceros (assembly GCF_005190385.1). Classification (NCBI taxonomy): domain Eukaryota; kingdom Metazoa; phylum Chordata; class Mammalia; order Artiodactyla; family Monodontidae; genus Monodon; species Monodon monoceros. The sequence goes on along the minus strand of NW_021703775.1, from coordinate 25,174,785 downwards.
TTCATCCAATCCTTTCCTGGGTTCTTTGAACATCTTTATGATCATTACCTTGAACTATTTATTGGGTAGATTGTCTGTCTTCACTTCACTTAGTTCTTCTTCTGGGGTTTTATCTTGTTCCTTTGTTTGGAACATATTCCTGTGTCACCTCATTTTGCCTAGTTTGCTGTTTTTATTTCTGTGTATGTGGTAGGTTGGTTATATTTCCCAATGTTGGAGAAGTGACTTTTTGTAGAGACATCCTATGCATCCCAGCAGCAACTGCCCTCTGGTCGCCAGAGTTATGCTCTGGTGTGCCCCCTATTTGTGCTGCATGGGTCCTTCTGTTGGGAAGACTATTGTGGGCATTCTGGTAGGTGTGGCTGGCCCCCACTCTAGTTGGTTGCCAGGCTTGAATTGTGCAGAGGCGGCCACTGGTGGGTGAGGCCAGGTTCTGGAGTGGGTGGTTGCAGGGCTGGAAGGGGGGGTTCCTGGATCTAGTGTCAGCCTGCTGGTGGGTGGGGCTGGGCCTCAGGGGGTCCCAGGTCTAGTGCTGGGCCACTGGTTGGTGGAACCAGGTTCCTGGGTCTCTGACTGCAGGGCCCTGTGGGGGGGCGGTCCCAGAGCTGGTGTTGGGCTGCTCATGGGCAGGGCTGGATCCTGGAGTGGCTGACAAAAGAGCCCATGATGTCCCAGTGCTTGTGTTGGCCTGCTGATGGGCAGGGCTCGAGTCCAGAGTCCTGGGGCTGGTGCCTGCCTACTGGTGCATGGGCTGGGTCCTGATATGGCAGGCTGAGAGGCTGAGTTCCTGCACTGTGGTGGGTGGAGCCAGGTCCTGGGGTCTCTGGGTTCAGGGCTTTGGGTCCTGGAATTGGTATCAGCCCACTGGTGGGCAGGGCCAAGGCGAAGGGGTCCTGGGGTTGGTGCCTACCCACTGGTGGGTGAGGCTGGCCACCGGGCTAGTGCCAGCCTACTGATAGACAGAGCCATGTCCCAGGGTCTCTGGCTGCAGGGCCTTGGAGGGTTCTGGGGCTAGTGCCGGCACACTCGTGTTCAGGGCCTGGTCCTGGGCCCTCTAGTGGACAGAACCGTGTCCAGGGGTGGCTGCAGGCTCAAAGGGTCTTAAGGCAGCAGGCAGGTTGGTGGGTGGGGCTGTGTCTCCACCTGGCTAATTGCTTGGCCTGACACAGCCTAGTACTGGTGCCAAAAGGCTGGTGGGTGGGGCAGGATCTTGGTGCTAATAAATTGGAGGGCAGATTCCAAAATGGCACTTGGTAGCACCAGTGTCCACATGGTAGAATGAGCTCCGCAAAATGGCTGCTGCCAGTGTCTGTGTCTCCAGTTGCCTCCAGCATCTCAGGGAGGCTCTCCAAGATCAGCAGGTGGGTCTGACTCAGGCTACTTTCTTTTTTAAAATAATTAATTAATTTTTGGCTGCATTGGGTCTTCATTGCTGTGCGTGGGCTTTCTTTAGTTGTAGCGAGCAGGGGCTACTCTTTGTTGCAGAGCACGGGTTCTAGGCGTGAGCACTTCAGTAGTTGTGGCACGCAGGCTCTAGAGCGCAGGCCCAGTAGTTGCAGTACACGGGCTTAGTTGTTCCATGGCACGTGGGATCTTCCTAGACCAGGGCTTGAACCTGTGTCCCCTGCATTGGTAGGCGGATTCTTAAGCCCTGTGCCACCAGGAAAGTCCCAGCATACTTTCAAATTACTGCTTCTGCCCTGGGTCCCACAGCATGTGAGATTTTGTGTGCATCCTTTAAGAATAGAGTCTCTATTTCCCACAGCCCTCTGGTTCTCCTGAAAGTAAGCCCTGCTAGCCTTCAAGGCCAAATGTTTTGGGGGCTCATCTTCCCAGTGCAGGACCCCTGGGCTGGTGAGCCTGATGCGCGGCTTGGACCACTTGCTACTTGGGCAGGATCTGAGAACCTCTGCTATTGTAATTATCCTCCTGTTTGTGGGTCACCCACTCAGGAATATGGGTTGACTATACTGCATCTCCGCCCCTTCTACATGTCTTGTTGCGGTTCCTTCTTTATATCTTTAGTTGTAGAAGATCTTTTCCACTAGTCTTCTGGTTTTTCTCATCAATAGTTGCTCTGTAAATAGTTGTAATCTTGATGTGCCCAGAGGAGAAGGTGAGCTCAGAGTCTTCCTACTCTACCATCTTTGCCACTCCCCTAGTATAAGTCAGTCACTCTTTTATTCAATTAATATCTGTTGAGGGCAAACTATGTGCCAGGCACTGTGCTAGGACTGGGATATAGTGGACACACAAACAATGGTCCTTGCCTTCATGGAAGTTAGAGTCTGCCCTCAGAAAGCTCTTTTAAGTCTTTTTTCAAACTTCTACATTCCAAGAGGATCTGCCCCTTCTCTACTCTTACTCATTTTCATTTACTTGCTGTTGATTCCTATAGTACCTCTGACAAAAGCCAGTAGGGATAGGAGCCTCATGGTCCTCATCAGTTATCTGGTCTGGGTCTTCAACTCTATCTGGTTGAATGAGAATTCTTCTCTGAATTAGCCCACAGGAGAGGAAAAGATAATGCTAGTACCAAACCAGAAATGGGCAAGCACTTTCTCCTGTTTCCGTCTTGATTATTGTTTCTTTACTCCTCTCAAGTTATTTGTTTGAGTTTTAGGTTGGGGAAGAGGTCAGCTTACCAATGAGTGGTTCAGGATAGGTTAGAACCAATAGGAAAAGAGTTACTTGCTTATGTTCTAGTCTCATAACCACTTTTCTCCCCTCAACTGCTCCTCATTGTAAAACCAGAAATATTTAACCCAGGTGTCCCAGGTATTGTAATCTAATGTCCAACAGACTTCCTGTGTTTCAATATAAAGGATAGCTTCTCAACAGGTCTTCTTTCATACATAGACCAAATTTATATTCTTGTCTCTAATCTCCAGATTAGACACTTATGTTGGAAATATCTTTAAAAAATATATTTGGTCATGCCATCCTTTGACTTAAAAACTGTGTTTCCTTTTGGTTACAAGGTCTATTATAACTGACATCACCTCCAACAATATGCTTCCTAACTCCGCACCATCCATTGCTCCTAGCTACAATAAATTTCTCTATGTCTCTCTATAAGTTGTTTTATCCATCTGAAGTAGCATTCATTGGAAAATGTGCCAAGGACTGTTCCATACATGGGGGAGTATGACTTGATTCCTTGAAGACCCCACTAAAGTCTAATCATACTTATAAGCTTTTGCACAGTGAAGGAAGCCATAAACAAAATGAAGAGACAACCTACGGAATAGGAGAAAATGTTTGCTAACAATGCAAGCAACAAGGGCTTAATTTCCCAAATATACAAACAGTTCAATATCAAGAAAACAAACACCCAATAAAAAATGGGCAGAAGACCTAAACAGACATTTCTCCAAAGAAGACATACAGATGGCCAACAGGCACGTGACAAGATGCTCAACACCACTAATTATTAGAGAAATGCAAATAACTACAATGAGGTATCACCTCACACCAGTCAGAATGGCCATCATCAAAAAATCTACAAACAATAAATGCTGGAGAGAGTTTGGAGAAAAGGGAACCCTCTTGCACTGTTGGTTACAATGTAAGTTGGTGCAGCCACTATAGAGAATAGTATGGAGGTTCCTTAAAAAACTAAAAATACACCTACCATATGATCCTGCAATCACACTCTTGGGTATATACGCAGAAAAAACCTCTAATTTGAAAAGATAATGCACCCCAATGTTCATAGCACTGTTTACAATAGCCAAGACATGCAAATTGGAGTTTTTGGAGCGACCTTCGCAAACCTGTCACTCAGGGTCCTGGAGTGACACGTCCAGCCCATTTTCGAGGTAGAACGCCCCACCTACCCCTGGGTCTAGCTCCCTCTCTCTCTGGCCTGGGCTTTTTCTCTCCTTAGTCCGACCTCCACGCAACCCCTACGGCTGAGGAGAAAATCAGCCCCATCATTGGTCCCTTCTTGAAGGGGTGGAGCCAGGTTGTGCTCTAACCCGCCGCCGCAGGCCCAGCCGCACCGAGGAGAGCAGAGTGGGACCGAAGCTGGTGGCGCCGAGGCTCCGAGGAGGCTGCGGGGCGCGCCACACCCCGGCGGCCAGGCGGTGGCAAAAATGCCGGCCTCTGTTGCGCGGCCCCGACCGCGCCCGGGGCCGTCCCCGGCCTCGCCCTTACCCCTGCTGCTGCTGCTGCTGCTGGAGGTGCTAAGCGGCCCGGTGTGTGGCCGCGTCCCCCCTTCGGTGCCCAGGATCTCGCTTCCTATCACCGGTAAGGCGCGTGCGCCCTCGCCCTTATTCCTTCGCGCCGCGCCCAGACGCCGCCTGCAGGTACCCGGACCCACTTGCCCTCCCCACCCGGGAAGCCGCACCCGGGCCCCCACAGCTCAGCCCACTGCGTCCCGCGACGCCCAAGCCCCGCCCGGTTGCGGGCGGGACCCCCGCTTGGTGCTGCTCCAGCGAGCCGGGCGACTCGGCTACTACGACCAGCCCAGGAGGCTCCCGCGGCCCCTTATTAAGGCAACCGCCCCTCACCGTGCAGACGCAGACCCTGAGGCCCAGGGAGGGGAATGGGGGTTGCCGGAAACCCTCTATTTCGAAGTTTCCTCTCCCTTATTCCGCTCTTCCCTCACATGCACCTGTGTCCGTCACGCCAGCCTGACGCCCATCCTGCTCTCAAACCCATCGGTCTTTCATACTACTCCAAACACCCATCCTTCTGATTACCAGCTCAGCATTTCCATCTGCCCACTTCTCAAATTCATTTGGTTATCATCAGTTCTAACCTCCTCCGAGCCTTTTGTCCCGTTCACAACCCTAATTTCCCTAACTCACTTACCAGTCCTCTCATCGCTGACACCAACTCCCATTTTCCGATCCACCATAACCCTCCTAACTTCCTCAACGTTCCCTACTCCCTCTACCCATTCCCTATATTGAGTAGCTGGGAAACGATTCAATGAGTTGATTTAAAATTCTTTTTAAATGATTTTCAAAGTCTTCAGAAGGAAAAAAGGAGGAGGGAGATGTCCTTTCAAAAGATGTGAAAGAAGCCAGGGGATGCCACAAGGTTAAAAGTGGTCGTTGGAGTGATTCACACTTTAAAGGCTCTTTGTTGAGGCAGGTATGAGTGTAGCTATGAACCTTGTGTTTTTCTCAGTGGGCAGTGAGTATTAGCACCTTGGGCAGACAGAACCAGTGAAGGCAAGAGTACATCCTGTTGGGAAAAACTCAAAACTGGGTAATAGTAATTTAGAGTCTTCTACATTACTTCTGTCATTTCAGACCAGTGACATATAGGGATGCTATGAATCCAGTAGACAAAGTTGTGGTCAGAGCCTGTGTTTCAGTTTGTGTTGGAGCAATAGCCACAACATGGAGTTGAGGTTGCCAGTCTGGGTTCATATCCAGGAATCCAGAGAGGTCTATATGACAAGGCGAGGCAGAGGTGGGGATATGAAGGGTGGTTGGGTGATCCGGGGCTTATACTAAGCATGGGATAGTAGTCAGGATACAGCACAGACATGAGTATGGGTGTGGGAGGATTGGGTGGGGGGGGCTCCATACATCAGCACATCTAAGAATGCATGGCCATTCTACTAGTCTTGAAGGTAGCTGAGCAGATGAAGCAGGTAGAGCAGAGCTGTATGTGTCAGATGCTTCCACGTATGTTATCTCATTTAATTTTCAACAACCCTGGATGGTGGTGTTTACAGATGAGGAAAGTGATGCTCACTCAGAGAGGGCAAGTAACTAATTCAAGATCATACATCAGGTAAGTGAAAGAGCCACATTTAAACTTGGGCTGATCCATTTCCAAAGCACATACTCTTCTTGCCCCCTCCACTCTCTTACCTCTTTGGGTAGAATTAGGGTGAGATCAAGGGTGGTGGGAGAGAGAGGAGATGATCTCCTAATGTGATGGTGAAAAGAGTGAGACATTTCCCTTCTAAGTAAAAAGGAGTTACTATTAAGTAGTGATTCAAGAAAAAAGGAAATTTAGAGAGAAAAGTACTTGTACCTTTTACAGGTATTTTCAAATTATGTATCATGTTGCTATGAATAGAAATAGATATTAAATAGACTTAATATTTATGCTATTTTAATGAAGTGTTCTATTTGTATAGAAAAAGCGTACTTTATTGTGTGCTAAATACTCTGGCCTCATCAGTTATCTTTCCCTGGGGAAATTAAATGGATGGCCTGTCAAGGCTTTGTTTTTGCCCTTAAGGCTGCTAAATAAATGGTACTTGGAAGAAAACAAAAATTGGCCCCTTTGGCTTTGCCCTTGTGGACCCAACCCTTATGAAATGATGGCTGATATCACTCTTCACTTTCACCCTCTCTTCCTGCCAGAGGCTGACTCCTATCTCACCCGGTTCACCATCCCTCAGACATACAATTACTCCGTTCTCCTTGTGGATCCTGCTTCCCATATGCTTTATGTCGGCGCCCGGGACACCATCTTCGCTTTATCCCTGCCCTTTTCAGGGGAGAGACCTCGCAGGGTGAGAGATGAGAGTGGGGAGGACCTCAGATTCTAGAGCATGTGATTAGATCCTTAGTTTTATGGCATGTGAAGGGGGGTGTTGTGGTAGGACGGGGAATGTTGGTGAAAAGGAATAAGGGTAGGTCGTCAACCTTATTGTCTCAGCTGAGGGTGAAGGGGGTGGGTCATGGTGACTGGGGAGGCTATGAGGGAGGTTCATGATTATGGGGAGGAGGCCACAGTGACCAGGGTTCAGGTGGCAGTGGAATCATTAAAATCACATTACTCTAGGGCAATAACTTTCAAACTTTTTTGACCACCCCTTAGTAAGAAATATATGGTACATTTTGACATAGCACACCAACTGAAAGAAAACTTTCTTGAAACAATATCTACTCTCCTATATGTGATACATTCTGATATATTCTATTTCATTAAAAATAATGTTGGATGAGATCTCACAATTGATTTCATTACTCATTAATGGGTAGCGAGCTCCAGTATGAAAAACAGTGCTCTGTGGTCGGGGGGTTGTCTCTGAAGTTTCCAAATTGATGGAGGTTGTAGAACTGTGTCACCTAGCCTGACTTGGGAGGAATTTGGGTGAGAATCTGAGAGAAATGGTCACTCTTCCTTTCTTAGATTGACTGGATGGTGCCTGAGGCCCACAGACAGAACTGTAGGAAGAAAGGCAAGAAGGAGGTAGGTATAAATCCAGGCCCTGGCCTGAATGTCAGTTGAGGCCTTGGCCCAGCCCTGACTCTGTGTCAGTCCCCTGCAATGCTCCCATCCCAATGGGCCCAGGCAGGGACTCTAACAACATACCCAGACCTGCATATAACTGTCTTAACACTACTTTTCCTTGTACCTGCTTCTTCTGATTCTCTAACCATCTCTGACCCTTAGGAAGAATGTCACAATTTTGTCCAGATTCTCGCCATTGCCAATGCCTCTCACCTCCTCATTTGTGGCACCTTCGCTTTTGATCCGAAGTGCGGGGTTATTGTGAGTGACAGGGGTGGAAGGATGGGAGGGGTCTTCTGTGAGTGACTGTGACAGGGGTCATGCTTAAGGCAACCCTTGTGCATGATAAGCATTGGGGGTGAGGGATGTCCTCATAGGGTAGAGGCTTTGTCCACTGAAGGAGGGTATGAAAGGGAGGGGGAGGGAGGTTGTCTGTAGAAGGTAAGGAATATAAAGTGAAAAGAGGGACGTAGTGGGATGGTGAAGGAAGTGAGGATGCCAGCTGGCCTGTGGGGAGGAACTTCAGAGGCCAGTAGCTCATGTTTTCCTTGTCCTGTGTATGCTTTGTCCAGGGAGCCTGGGTCCATTTCTTAATCAGCACTGTCCATACCTGTTTCTTCCTCCCATGGCATGTGATGGTCCTCTACCACCTTCTCCACCTCCGCTGTCAACCTCATTCTGTGTGGGCTGTGACCCTTTGCTCTCACAGCTTCTGAGGTCACTGCGTATTAATGCAGTACCTGTTGGCCCCATACTCTGGATCTTGCCTCCAAGGTGGGCACTCTGTCAACCATGTTTTCTTCTTGGTCCTGTTCATTGCTGCTAAAGCCCTGGACATCTCCAACCTCACACCCAGGCAGGCTTGGGACATGGATACTCTTAATCACATCTAGGTTGGTCATGACCTCAAAAGTCCCTGGGATTGGTGACATCTTAGGAAGCATGTTAATGTTTTGACTCCTCACCTTTTCTCATCAGTTATCCAGTAGTCAAGTACTGTTCCTCTGGCTACACACATTTGTGACCAGGCCCTGGGAAGAGTCACATGTCCTTCATATCACTGGACACTTTTTATCCCTTTCTGCTAGGGGTAGGAGGGAGTACAACAACTCCCTTTCCTGATCCTGATCCTTAATGGTAGATCTTGACTTCATCCTTCTGCAGCCTGCAGTAGTCCTTGCCACATGGATCTAGTCAGTGTGTAGCTCCAAACCTCTTTGTTAAACATCATCCTTATATTTCTGACTTAAGAATGCTGTAATTTTATATGCTTGATTGCCTTAGTCAGTCCCTCTGGGCTCTCCTTGGAGTTAGTTGCGTTTATGTTGAGTTATTTTCATAATGCTGGTGATAGACTCCCTTTTGAGGTGTGAATAGTTCCCTCATCCTGGGAAGGTTTTCCAGTTCAGGGTGGTGGTGAAAATCTCTATATTCCTTCAGGTAACGCTGAGGGCCTAGCTTCCCTACAGTTCTCACAAAGCTCACAGAAGTAGCAGTGGAACTGCCATTGACATGTTTGTCCTTTCCTAGTATACATAGGATCAGGGAGCCCATGGGTGTGAATACCAGAGCCATGGTTTACAGACGATGTGATGACTCCAAGTTAGTTCCCCAGGGCCTTCCATTCATCTTTGGCTCTCTGAGGTGGGACCCTAATCGTTGTTAGATAAGTATCTAGACAGAAACTGTTCTGGACATACCTGTCAGGAATGGTGTGACTTGGACCCCTATCCATTTTTGAGGAATATCAGCAAACAAGAACGAAGCCGGGGGCCTGTGTACTGCACTCCTACGACTTGTAGCTCTTTTTCTGAACCCTCCTATCCCACAGGCTCATGAAATGAAGGACCATCCTTTGATCAAGGCTTGTTTGTAGGAGAATAGAAGGTACATTGCCTTATTCTTAGTGCTGAACTTCTCATGTCCCAGACTGATGACTTTGAGACTGTGTGTAACAATCTGAGAACTTTGACTAGCTGATCCAGATATAACAACTTGCTCAGAGTTGATTGCTCAGAGAAATGAAGGTTCTCACAAAAGGAAGTTTAAGCATAGGACCTACCAGTTCCAACAATGTGGAGTGTTGCCCTTCAGTGACAGCTCATCAGACATTGGGGGAAAATATTTTAATTTGTTTTTCTGGGGGAGCTCCAGCAGTTAACAGAAAAAATGTTAGACTTATAACAACAGCAACAACAACAATGAGAAGACTTCCCATTCAATTGAGTGTCTACTCTGTTGCAGGCTTGGTGCTTGATACTTTACATTCACAATTGAGTTTAATTCTTATCACCATATCATGATATTTATTTATTATGATAGTGATGACACATCATGATAGTATTTATTCCCAATTTACAGGAATGAAACAGAAGTTCTGAAAAGTTAGGTAAAAGTCTGAGATATATAGCTGGCCGAGGCACAGCCAAGATTCAAACCCAGGTTTGTCTGGCTGTGCTCTGCTACCTTGTCCCTCTAGTCCAGCCTGCACCCTAGAAGAAGACCTTAGCTGGCTTCAGTTTCTTGTGACATTTGATTTGTTTCATGTTAACAAGGACCACCTCCGCCTACCCCTCACCCCCAATCTCTTAGGAAAGGTCCTTTATATGCCTTGCACTCTTCTTGGCCAAAGTCAAAGGATGGGTTCTAACCCCACAGCTCAGTGAGAGCTTGCCTACATAGCTCTGGCTTTCAACTTGAGGGACTTGCCTTCACTACAACTCATGCTGATAGGACTGTGCTGACACAATGATATAATGAAGAATCTCAACATTCAGATAATGTGGTGGTGTGGTCTTATCCTTTCAGACCCTAATTAAATGTCACTTTGACTGTACAGTAATCATAACCTATGTAGTTAATCGGCTCCCTTGCTCAAAGACTATAAACCTAGATAACGTGATGATGCCATTTGGGGAAACCGGAAGAGGACGAGTTTCAACATGTTAAGTTTTTTTTTTTTTTTTTTTTTTTTACCGGTACGCAGGCCTCTCACTTTTGTGGCCTCTCCCGTTGCGGAGCACAGGCTCCGGATGCGCAGGCTCAGCAGCCGTGGCTCACGGGCTCAGCCGCTCCACGGCATGTGGGATCTTCCTGGACCGGGGCACGAACCCGCGTCCCCTGCATCGGCAGGCGGACTCCCAACCACTGCGCCACCAGGGAAGCCCCATGTTCAGTTTTAATAGATCATCTCTGTGAGGAAAGGAAGCCCAGCAGTCAAGTGCAAACATGGACTAGAGTTTGGAAGACATCAGGCTTTAGAGAGTTTGGGGAATGATTTGCATAGAAAGTCTGGGCAGAAATGTGAAAATTAATGAGATCTTTAAAGTATATGTGAAAAAGACTAAGGATACATGGTTAGAGGCTGGAAAGGAGAAGAGAAACAACCAAAGGAGATAGAGAAGCAACAGATAGGAGGAGGGGCTCCAGGAGGGTAGAATTTCAAGAGTCAAGAAGTAGATTATTTCAAGGAGGAGAGTGAATCAAAAGTATCCAATGGTGCGAAAAGATCAAAGAGAATGAGAACTGAGAAAAGGCTCATCCTTTATAAGTCCTCAGTGAAATGTAACGGAATAGTTTCAGGCATAATTTGTTTTCTAGGAATAACAGGTGATCCATGTTTGGTTAGAAGAAGTAGTAGTTTGGGATAAAGAGGCAATGGTGAGCCATTTTTGTCATTCTGTGGCTCAAACATTTATTAAGTCAGTGACTAATAGTCCAGGAATATTAATCTGGGGTGGGTATAGAGAGTAAATTGGGGGCAAGGCGAGGCAGTGTGGAGAAAAGGAGGCGGTAAGACAGGCCACAGCAGCAGGTAATAACCCCATGTTCAGAGCGCCCAAATATCTTGGTAATCTCTCACTGAACTGTCATCTTTCTCCTCTGGCTACAATGTGTCCACCACCACACAGGACAGATGAGTATGTTTCTGTGGGGTCCTCCATTCTGGAAGATTCTTGACCCAGTATTCCCTTTGAGGGGACATCAGATCACATCTCACTTTAACAGGTCTACTTCAAGGCTCTCTCAGTTAAATGAAACCCTGTTTGCCAACTACAGGAAATAAGTGGGCAGTCAGAATGAGCCAGTGGTACACTGATGCTCAGGGGATGTAGATCTATGTTGGTTCTCCAATTACCATCACAGCAATAAGGCTCCAGCAACACCATATGTCCATCCTAGTTTGTGAACTAGGGATATCATGCCTGGTACTTCGTGTCATAACTGATTCCTAACTGGCCATAGTTAACTTCCCTGTCAGTCCAGGTTGAAATCATCTGTGATTTTCATTTTTAGATGTTATCTTGAAGCCCCTCTTAGTGCTGGATGCTCAGCTAAGGTCATGTCTGGCTGGCTCTGTGGAACTCTTACACCTCTTGCCCACCCCCGCACCCCAGGTTAGTCCCTCTGGAGTCCCTGGATGAGGAAGACACTTACCAAATTCTCAGATTCTGACCTCAGCTTCAGTTCTTCACTGACTTTGTAGATTCCCTTCCTCCTTCTGTGTATCCTTGACTCTGGTTCAGTCTTTTATTCGTGGGGTGGGATTAGGTGAAGGATGGCCCTTCTCTCTAGACCCCTGGGCTTCAGATGGTCCTATATCAGCCTGTACTTTTCTTTACCCTTCCTAAGTGCTCCAGCCCTCAGCTTTCTTCCCTGGTCCTCCTTATCCTGTAGCACGTTCTCCAGCCAGTTGCAAAGCTGGCAGTTCAGCAGCATTTCAGAGGAAAGGTCTGCCTTTCAGCCTCTTGGTGTCTTCTAGTGCCATCCTAGGTGTTCCTTCATCAGAGCATGTGGGTGTTGGGAACTAGGGGAATTGAGGGAAGAGGAGTAAACTGATGAAAAGAGGGATGGCAGAGGTAGGAAATGCAGGAATGAGTGGTGGAATCAGGAATAGCAGACTGGGAATATGGGGATGGTAGTGGGGGAATGGGAGATGAATGGGAATTGGGTTTTTTCTTCATCTGACCATCTTTTGTAATTCTCACCATGGACTTCCCCATGACCTCTAAACCAATTGCCCCCTTCTGGTCTGTAGGATGTGTCCAGTTTCCAGCAGGTTGAAAGACCTGAGAGTGGCCGGGGGAAATGTCCTTTTGAGCCAGCTCAGCGGTCAGCAGCTGTAATGGCTGGTGAGTGGGGAGAGATAAGAACCTGTGACTTCTTGCTGTAATTGCCTCCTTCCCCGCCCTGCTGTTGGAATTTCTGTGTCCTTTCTTTACTTTCATCAGAATGTCTATTATTCCCACATCTCTTTCCGGCCTTTCCTGTTCTTCCCAGAGTGCTTGTGTTCTCCTGCTTTTACCCACAGAGTATCATTTCTCTTGCTTTTCTCTAGAGAATATGTCACTGTTCACAGTAGACTGTGAACATTTCCTCTGTTAATCTCATCTCTGTTAGTCATTTTTTCCTGTTTTTAAGAGGAATCTACTGCAATGCATATTATAATAAATTTGCAAAAAGTATAAAGAAGAACATAAGAAATCTTTTAGAACAGCATAGCCCAAAAGAACTTTGTGTGAAGATGGAATTGTTCTGTATCTTCAATGTCTAATACGGTAGCCACTGGTTACATGTGGCTATTGAGCCCTTGAAATGTGACTGGTGTGACTGAAGGGGAGAATATTAAATTTCATGTAATTTTAATTTAAATATAAATAGCCATTCATACCTAGTGACTACCATATTAGCACAGTTTTAGAGTATTCCTACTCTGAAAACCACTGCTAGTATTTTAGGATATTTCCTTCTAGCCTTTTTAATGTGTGTGTCCACATGCATATATACTCATGCACATATATTTGGCTGGCCAGTCCTTTGTTGCTCAGAAAAATCAGTAATGACTATTAAAGAAATTCCTTCTGTTACTTCCTTCAAACAAACTATATATACATATAGAGTTGCTCAAGTGTTCAATGGTTCTATCACAGATTATGCCTAAATCTTTTCTGGAGAATGATTGACTAATTCTTTGGTAGCCACAAAGTGAACTGTTTGTGTGCCACATAGCCTGTATTTTAGGTTAGACTACTCCACATGCACTCTCCAAATTCAGTGAGAACCCAACGATTTTTCTCATGAGAGTATAAAACAAGCAGGTGAACAGAAATTTTATGAGTGTGTGTTTTATGAAACTTCTAAATGTCATGCTACATGGATATAATTTTGAATATTTGTCATGTGACTTTATATCATAGGCATTTCTATATAATTTAAAAATTCTTTGTGAAGAAAAATTTTAATGACATTATGCTACTCAACCTGTGAGCATACCATAATTTAAGAATTCCAAATTATTTATGTAAATTTATTTTCAAGTTTATTTAGTTCACTTCAAAGTTTTTGCTATTGTCTCTAATACTGTAATGAACATTTTTGCACGTAAATTTTTATCCTCATTTTAGGTTGTCTTCTTAAGACTCCTGGAAATGGATTACTATATTAAAGGATGTGAATATTTTACAGCTCATTATCTGTTGCTAATTGAGTTTTTAGAAAGGGTATACCAATTTACACCCTAAATCAGCAGTAAATGAGAGGTTTTTCCCATAAATTTCACCACACTGTTTTGTTGTCATTAAACATTTTTTTGTGTGTGTGTGCTGATTCAAGGCTAGAAATAGCACCTTTAACAAAATATTTATTTATTTGGCTGTGTCAGGTCTTAGTTGTGACATGCAGGCTCTTCGTTGTGGCTGCAGGCTTCACTCTACTTGTGATGCACAGGCTCTAGAGTGCATGGACTCAGTAGTTGCAGCGCGCGGGCTTAGTTGCCCCGTGGCACGTGGGATCTTAGTTCCCCGACCAGGGATCGAACCCGCTTCCCCTACATTGGAAGGTGGATTCTTAACCACTGGATCACCAGGGAAGTCCCAGCACCTTGTTTTAATCTGTATTTTTTTGAGTATTAGTGAAGTTGAACATTTTTCATGTTTTAGTCCTTATTTTTATTTCTGCTTTGGTCAATCCTCTGCTTATGTTCTTGGGCCAATTATCAGGTAGGATATTAGTATTCCAATCTACACCTTTTCCTTTGTGATTATATCTTTTAAGCTAAATCCTTCAGTTAGAGAGCAGATAAAATTTTTTTCCCCAAACATTTTAACTCTGATTTATTTGAAACTTATTTTGACAAATGGCATGAGAAGGGAATCAAAATTGATTTTTCCCAACTAACTATTCAGTTGACTTAGCATCATTTACCACACTGTGTTTTTCTTCCTTCATTAAAGTTGCTACGAACCTTATTATAAAATATTGGACAATATAAATTTTAATTTAAATATTGCACAATATTTTATGAAAAACAAAAATTGGGATGTAAGATCTAACCTTAAACTTTGTTGTTGTTGTTATGGACCATTTTTAAAGTCTTTATTGAATTTGTTACAGTATTGCTTTCAGTTTTATGCTTTGGCCTTTTGGCCGCGAGGCATGTGGGATCCTAGCTCCCTGACCAGGGATCGAACCGCACCCCCTGCATTGGAAGACAAAGCCTCAACCACTGGACGCTAAACTCTTTTCTTATGCATGACTTTATTTGTAGGAAAAGTCTTAAAAGCTGCACAAATTAAATCACTCTTGGGCTTCGCTGGTGGCACAGTGGTCAAGAATCTGCCTGCCAATGCAGGGGGCGTGGGTTCGAGCCCTGGTCCGGGAAGATCCCTCATGCTGCAGAGCAACTAAGCCTGTGCACCACAACTACTGAGCCCTAGAGCCCACAAGCCACAACTGCTGAAGCCTGTGCACTTAGAGCCTGTGCTCCTCAACAAGAGAAGCCACCGCAATGAGAAGCCCTTACACCACAACGAGGAGTAGCCCTCGCTTGCCGCAACTAGAGGAATCCCGCACGCAGCAACGAAGACCCAATGCAGCCAAAAATAAATATAAATAAAATAAATAAATTTATATATTAAAAAGTCACTCTTAGTCATTCAGTTAATGATTTACCTTTTCTGAAACGTAATGAAATAACAAAAGTTTTTGAAAATGAACATAAAGTATATATCTAGTAAATACGATATTTGAGTTGTCATTTTTATCATTCATCTACAGTTGAAGTCAGTGAGACCTTGTTTATACGCATGCATATTTGAATAAAAGTTTAGTCAATAGTTTGTTTTTCTTAGCTTTATATCAAGCATCTTTGGCAAAACGCTGAACCAGTCATTAAGATCATTAAGAAAGATTTCACAGGTTTAGCAGTTATGAATGTCTCTTGATTCTACATAATTGTTTATCAACAAAATGACTTCTCAATTGCAACAATCTGAAATAATTAAAATACTTTGTTTCAAGCAGTATCTTTAAGTACATTTAACCATCTGTGTGTAATTTCTCTGTGTTCTCTCAGCAAGTGGAACACAGCATGTAGTTTAAGAATACAAATTTCATAGATAAGATAATTGTATAACAAAGAACATTTTCAAACAGGTTAAGTCTTTTTTTCCCCCAGGTAAATGAAATTTAGTGTTGCCTTTCAGCTGATAATTGATGGAGGTGTCAGAAATCACTTTCTAACCGTTTAGAATGGCTAGCTCAAGACATAGAACCTCCATGGCTTTTTCTGTCTCAGATCCAAGTCATAGTCAATATCAATATTATAAGTTTTCCTCTGAAGTTCTTTATAGGGCTATAATTTAAATTTTTTCTTGGTCTGACATAATGCCAATATTTAGTTGGAATTTTTTTTTTTTTTTTTGGTGGTACGCGGGCCTTTCACTGTTGTGGCCTCTCCTGTTGCGGAACACAGGCTCCAGACGTACAGGCTCAGTGGCCATGGCTCACGGGCCTAGCCGCTCCGCGGCATGTGGGATCTTCCCGGACCAGGGCACGAACCCGTGTCGCCTGCATTGGCAGGCGGACTCTCAACCACTGCGCCACCAGGGACGCCCTAGTTGGAACTTTTAATGTTGATCCATTGTGTCCTACTGGCCCTTGTTTTGAAAATAGCAGTATAGAAGATAGTGGCAATATTATTTAAGAATTAGAACCAAAATTCCCAGTTAGGAGCTATACAAATGTCCTTAAGGATAATAGACATATTTTGAAAGAAAAGAGCTTTTAGTAATGAAAATATTAGAATATAATGGCAGGAGTATTTCTTATTTTAAATTATAAAAATTGCAGTGTGCATTGTGGAAAATTGAGAAAATATAGAAATGTATAAAGAAGAAAGTGAAAAGTTTATTGTAATTCAGTCATCATCAGGTAACCACTATTATTATTTCAGAGTATTTTCTCATACTCTGTGTGTGTGTGTTTGTGTGTGTGTGTGCGTGCACGCGCGCGCGCATGTGTGCATATTTATAATAAATTGGAATTGTCATGCATATTTCACTTATTGTATACTGAACATTTTCTCATCATAGAATTTGTTTAATTATTCAAAACTTGATTTTTAGTGATTGTATACTTTTTCATCGTATGAATGTAGCACACTTATTTAATTATTCCCATATAATTATACATTCAGATTTTAAAATAAATTATTGCTTTTATAAATAATGCTGCATAAGGAATCCTTTTACATAAATTTTTATGTAAATCCTTTACATGAATCTAATTAATTGCATGAGTCAATCCAAAAAGTAGGATTGCTGGGCCAAAGGATATAAAAGATTTTTATAGTACGTGATGGATTTGGCCAAATTTCTCTCCAGTGAGTCCTACCAGCAGTGATGAGAGGGCCTGTTTCATTACAGCCAGTTAGCCCCCAAAATATAGTTAATAAACATAAAACAGTGACTTTCTCCAGAGTCCAATTTGATGTTTTTGATTTACATTTCTATTAGTGAGGCCGAACAGCTTTTCATGTGTTTATTGGCACTTGTATTTCTTTAGGAAAAGGTCTCAGATATCTTGTCTTCAAATTTGACATTTATCTGTACTCCACTGAGATAAAATTAACAAAAATGATCTCAGTGTCTCTATTTGCACTATTCCAATTCAGAAAAATGCAAATATTTTGACAGTAATGTTCACATTAGCCTAAGAACATCTGCAATTCCTTCTCAGTCTTCTTTGCAGCATCTTTGTCTTCTGCTCATCCTTTAAATGTTCCTTAGACTTCCACCTAAGATCCTCTTCTCTTGCATTCTTTGTAATTGTGATCTCAGCCAGCCCCATGGATTCTGTTTCTACCAGATTCTGATGCCTCCCATACATTATCTGGAGCTACAGACCACATATCCAGCTGCCTTCCAGACATCTCCACTTAGATGTCCCACAGGAATCTCAAAGTCAGCATGTCCCAAACTGAGCGCATCATCTTCACTCACCTCCCCCAAACCTTCTCCTCGACCAGTGTCCCCTTCTCTGAGTGCATAGTGCCATTACCCACCAAGGTACCCAAGCTAGAGGCGGTGATTTGTCATCTCTGGTCCTCCCTATCACATTCAATAATAAATAGGGCTCTTATAAAGAAGAGCAGAAGAAGGGAGCTTTTGCTTTCTCTTTGGGAACCCGTCTCGTGTTTTTCTTGTCTCCTTTTGGTCTCATTGCATCTTGTGATTACTGCATCTGCCACGGAGCCCTGTATGTGTTCCAGGTGCGCTGGGTGCTGCCAGCATTTTGCGGTCAAGCTTATCTCTTAAATCCATGAGTGTGTACCCCAAGACGGCATTCACACATCGAAACAAGACAGTTATAGAAATCCTATATGCCAGGAGAAGAAAAGGTAAACACTGCATCTCCAATGATCTGTAATTATGTCCTGATAATAGGCTGTTTAAAAAAAAAAAGAAAAAAAAAGGTATCCAACTGGCATAAACTTTAGATAAGGAAATAGAGAATATTAGGTCAGGAGCTGTCTATCCTGCAAAGCTCTGACCATGAGAAGAAAAGAGAGTGGAAGAAGGCAGGCTAGGGCATGTTTAAAACCCTCTTTTTAAAGATAATGAGTGATAATTCCTATTATAAACCTTCTTTAAAAGTGAGCATTTTGATACCAGAGTGAAAATTTGAACCCCTTCAGGGTGTAGTGAAATATTCACTGCCATGGCTTATATCCTAGTCTGTCAGGGTTGGGTTGCTAACATATCTGGGAGGTCTATGTTCGCAGGCTTTACATCTGAGCAAGTAGAGATCTATTTCTGCACGTAATTGTCATTTTTCTTTGGCTGTGATTCTTCCTCTTTGTGGCTTTCAATCTTGTTTTTCCTCGTATTTCCAAAATGACAGTATCTTAATTTTTAGGGTTATAAAAGTAAAAGGTGCTAACTACAAAAAATGTTCAGTGAATACAGAAAAGTAGAGAGGAGAAAATAAAAATCACTTGTAATTTCATTAGTCAGAAACAAACATCAGTAACACTGTCCAGTTGTAGCTCCTTCAATCTTTCCTGTGCCTACAGACGTATATACATATTTTTTAAAAAATAGGGTTGAATTATACCATGTGTTTTTTTCTAACCACATTGTTCACTAAACTCAACACCGTGGGCATCGCTCTCTTCGGCCTATCATCTTTTGCCAATAGCAGATGTATGTTTTCACGTTTGCTAGCTTGATCTAGTCAGTAATAACTTGCCAAACAACTGCACATACAGGGATATTTTATTATATGAACAGTGCAACAGGATGTTTGAAATTGACTGTTCTGGAAAATTCAGGGCATGTGGTGATCTTGTGTCCTGCTGTGTCCTCCCGCCCTCGTAATTGTGATGGCTGTTGTTCCTTTTCCTCTGTGTGTGTGAAGATTGTGTTGTAAGCCCCTTAGCACTCATGGAACACCTGAAGCCCTGCTACTCCCTCCCAAAGTGTCTGATCCCTGCTGCTATCCCTTTGTGACCCTCCACTCTCTCTGCTGAGTGAGTGTGCTCGTCAGCAATCCTAGGCTCCGGAGTTGCTGACCTGCCCCCATTTAACCCCTTAGAAAGTTTTGGGACTTCACCTCCGTCCACCACGGGGTCCTTGCATTGTTGTCTGTGGTCCTTTACCGTTTCCAGAATATTTATGAGTGTTCCCCCTCAAACACATCAAGTCATGCTTCCAAAATATTCATAACTGTCTCTTCCACCACATCTCCCCCATTCTCAGGGTATCCATGACACAGCTTCTGTCAATAGTTTCCGTTTTAGGGTGTTTTGTGTATAATGCTTTTAGGAAAATTCTTATTCCAATTCTGGCTTCTGTGTCATGTTTTTCCCCCTGGAACTACTGAGGATTGGCTTATTTGCTGCTCCATTAGCTGCCAGAACCTTTGCCCCAAATCTGATTTTCTCCCTCATGAAATACTCTGGAAGGGAATGAGATGCCATTTTATAGTTGTGGCCCCCCTACCTTATGGCAACAAATCAAGCATATGGCCCCCTGAGGTTCCTAACACATATTGGATGCCAGCCGTGCGCCAGGCCCTACCTGGGGCTCTCTTTTTATCTCATTTAACCCTCAGCACTGCTCTGGGTGGAAGGTGGTATTATCCCCATTCTACACTTGAGGAACCTGAGGCTTAGGAAGGGTAATTGCCTAAGATCATACTACTGATAAGCATTCAGGGTTCAAACCCAAGCCTTCCTGACTCCAAAGTGCTTGGATTCTTTTTACAAACTCGAGTGATAGTATAGTCTTCCCTCCCACCCAGTAAGGAAGGGGGTTTCTAATTCTTTACTATTGCCCTCAGAGGGCTCCTGACCCTTTTCTTGCTTTGCATTAAGTGTTTTTAAGTGTTAGTGGTTATCATTTCAATGCCTGAGACATGCAGCTTCACAGGAGCATCTATGAGCCCAGGAGGTAGTGCTTCCCTCAAGGTGGCCCTGCCCCCTGCTGCCTCCCTCAGTGCACATGACCCCGCGGCTCTTGCTGGGGTTTCTGGGCACCAGCCTCCAGCACTCCAGCCTTGCTTGCTTCTCCAGCCTCTGACTCTTCTGAGTCAGTGCTCTTCTGAGTTGCCTTCAAATGATGGTGCCCCAGGGCTCTCTCTCGCTTTCCTTTTCTCCCTGGCTTTCACATTCCTGTGGTAACTTAAGCATGACTCCTAGGTTGCCTGACGCTGGCCCTATTGTCCACACCCTTCTGTTCGATTGCCTTCCAGCGACTCCAACCAGATGTCCCAAAGGTGCATCAACCTTAGTGGATCCAACAACTGAACTCACCTCCTCTCCAGCCACCTTCTTTATGAGCCTTATGTCATTTCTTTGCTTGGTTCATAATATCATAATCTACTATTATCCATCTTATAAGCGGAAACCTTAGAGACATTATTTTACTCCATTCTTTCACATCTCATATTCAACTGATGTTCAAATCCTGTTAATGGGCTCTACCTCAGAAATATCTCCCAAATCCAGCCCCTTTCTTTCTTCTACCAGTGCCTTAGTCCTTCTTTGTTCTTGCCAGGACTGTGTGAAGGCATAACTAGCATTTTCTTCCTAAAAAACAAAACTAATTACATCATGCCTCCTCAAGAAAATCTCTGCAGTTTTGCCCTCACCTTTAGGATAAAGTCCACATTTTCCTGGCATGGAAGAGCAGATTCATCACAATTGGGCGCCTATCTCTGCACCTCTAGCTCATCTCTGCTCACTTGGCCAGCAGCCCCTGTGCCCCGCTGGAGCTCCAGCCATGGGGAGTGCCCCACATCCCTGAACATGGCTCCCCTCTTCCCCACTTGCCTGTCTTCCTCCCGAAGTCCTTCTACCTGGCAAATTGCTCATTCTTCAGAGCCAGCTCAGATGTGACCTCTGAGTTGCTGCTCCCCCAGTTAGATGTGGCTGGGTCCTCCTCTGTGCTCCTACACACATCTGTGAGTCCATGCCTCTTGGTCTCTGATTACGTTTGTCTTCTGGACTCAAATGGGAATTCTTGGGGGGGACAGTGATGTGCTTAGCACCCAGCGCAGTGCCTCTTACGTAGTAGGTGGTGAAGGAATGCTTCTCTGTTCTTCTCTGTTCTCTCCAGAGTCCCTGTGATACTCAAGACTCCACCGGGGGTTTGTGACCTTCTTGTTCCCTGAGTCATTGTCTCCGCTCATGTCTGAGCCCTTGGCAGTGTTGCTCAGAGTGGCTATAGTTCTTTCACATTCAGCCCACAGAACTGCACCTCCCCTTCCTTCCCAGAATGCCTCTGATTTCTCTCTTTTCCAATCCCCACCATTCCTAGAGCACCTCTGCACCTCCACTGAACCAGGAGGGAGGATCTGATTCCTCGTTGTTTCCTCTGGCTGGCTGTGAAATATCCAGAAATCCCCTAGGTTGGTGTTTCTCAAAGTGAGGTCTTGAATCACCCACATGAGAGTAACTCTGACTGCTTGTTTGAAACGTAGTTCTTGGGCCAACCCCCAACCCTACTGAGTGAGAATTGCTGGGCCCGAGGCCCAGGAATCTGCCTTTTGATCAATTCCCTAAATGATGCTAGTATACCCTAAAGTTGTGCCTTGTTCCAGGGCAGTATACACCCCCTAATACTCAGAAAGAACAGTAGTTCCCTCAGACATTTACCGTAGTGGGAGAACTTAAGTAAGATGGGAACGTGCTGCAAAGCAAACCTCTTCCTGGAAAGTTACCATGTAATTATAGGGTAGAAAAGTCCTTAAAAATGACAACAGCAAGAAACAGACCAACAAAAAAAATCTTGCTTTCCACAGGGATAGCTTCTATTCTTCCTTCATATACATGAACATTCCAGCAGTTTTTCCTTAACAGCGGTTCCCGTTACTGCCCCGGAGCACTTTATTTCTGTTTATTTTAAGTGAGGTAACGCATGTCGTGCTTAGCATTGCCTGACACTTAATGTGTGCTCAGCCCCTGAGGGTTCTTGCCCCTGCTTTGCTCCCTGCTCTGCCTGTGACCCTTTCTGAAAGCTTCCTCAGTGAGTCTGACAGTCCACCTCCTCCCTGTCACCCTGCAGGGGGCATCCTCTACGCTGCCACTGTGAAAAACTACCTGGGGACGGAGCCGATTATCTCCCGGGCTGTGGGTCGTGCTGAGGACTGGATTCGGACAGAGATCTTGCCATCCTGGCTTAACGGTGGGGAGAGGGCAGAGGGGGGTGGTGCTGCTCTGGGGACAGAGTAGGTGGAGGCTGGGTGGCCCCAGGCTATATCTGTGGGATCTGAGGCCACGGGTCTCCCCAGCCCCAGCCTTTGTTGCAGCAGTGGCCTTGAGCCCAGCCGAGTGGGGGGATGAAGCCGGAGACGATGAAATCTACTTCTTCTTTACGGAGATTTCCCGAGCTTTTGATTCATACGAACACGTTAAGGTCCCGAGGGTGGCCCGTGTGTGTGCGGTAAGACCCTGATCCCAACTGTCTGTCTTGTTTTCTGCTCTGCCTGTCCTCCTGTCTTTTCCTCTGTTCTCTGTCTTTGTATTTCTCCTCTTTCTTCTTTTTTGATGGGCAGTGACTACTTTTCTGGGAGCTTGAGGGATGTGGCGAAAGGGCTCTGGCCTCTTTTACCCACTTATTATCCCGTGTGACACTGTAGTGTAGAGGTTAAAGGCAGGAACTGTTGACAGACCTGGGTTCAAGTCCCTGCTACACTGCTTACTGCCTGTGTGACTCTGGCAGTGTCGATTTGAGGACTAAACGAGGTAACTTATGTAAAGCATGTAGTGCAGAACTTTATAAGTGCACAATAAACATCATTGTTGTGATCCTGCCCACCCCATACCTCACTGTCCTTCTCAGTTACTCTGTATCTCTGTCCTTGCATTTCTATGCATCTGTCTGCCTATCTGTCTGTGTCTGGGGGAAACTTGTATTGGTCTCCACAGTCCTCCTCTAATGTTGGTCTTCTAAAGAGAACTTCCTGTGTACTTGTCACCCCAGGGGGACCTTGGGGGCCGGAAGACCCTCCAGCAGAGGTGGACGACCTTTCTGAAGGCTGACCTTCTGTGTCCAGGGCCTGAGCATGGCCGGGCCTCCAGTGTCCTGCAGGACATGGTCATTCTTCGACCTGAGCATGGAGTGGGGATGCCCATCTTTTATGGCATCTTTTCCTCCCAGTGGTGAGGGGGTCCTGATGTGGAGAGTTACAGGGTGGGAGATACCTGGGGTTGGTGCAGGTCAGTGCGGTCTCCTCCAGTGGGGGTGGACTCTCCGTGGAGCCCTGCTCCTTCTGCCAGGAAGCAGGCTGCATAGCTCCCTGTGCGTTTCTCATGGGTCATCTCATTTGACCGGGGATGAGTTGCCTCCCCTAGTTCCCTCTAAATATCCAGCTCCAACCTGTGACTCTTCCAGGGAAGGGGCTGCCATCTCTGCTGTCTGTTCCTTCCGACCACAAGACATTCGGACAGTGCTGAATGGTCCCTTCAGAGAGCTTAAACATGACTGCAACAGGGGACTGCCTGTCATGGACAATGATGTACCCCAGCCCAGACCTGGAGAGGTGAGGGGGCTGGGGCAGTTCTTCACCTCACGCCTGAATTGCCCCATTAGGACAAGAGCCCAACTAAGCATCACAGACACTTCCTGGCCCCTGGGAAGCTTTATCACTCATCCTGTGTTTCCTTTAGTGCATCACCAACAACATGAAGCTCCAGCAGTTTGGCTCGTCACTCTTCCTTCCTGACCGTGTGCTCACCTTCATCCGGGACCACCCACTCATGGACAAGCCAGTGTTTCCAGCTGATGGCCACCCCCTGCTGGTCACTACAGATACAACCTACCTCAGAGTCGTGGCCCACAGGGTGCCCAGCCTCTCAGGGAAAGAGTATGATGTGCTCTATCTGGGGACAGGTATGTTTAATAGCCAAGCAAGTTGCCCATCCAGTGCACACAGGTTGTCGCCATAGAGAGGGTCCCATGCATACAGGTGTCAGAGTCCCAGGCACAGGTACAGTTATGTTATTATGTCTTGCCCCTTGCTTGCTTCCTAGAGGATGGACACCTCCACCGAGCAGTGCAAATTGGAGCCCAGCTCAGTGTTCTTGAGGATCTGGCCTTATTCCCAGAGCCACAGCCAGTTGAGAATATGAAATTGTATCAAGTGAGTTATAGATTTTGGCGACTCTGGTGGGGAGATATCTGAGTCCAGAGCCAATCTGTGACATTGAAGTCTGGGAGATCCAGCGTGTTTCTCTTCCTCACTCCCTTTCTGTAGAGCTGGCTCCTGGTTGGCTCCCGTACTGAGGTGACACAAGTGAACACAACCAACTGTGGCCGTCTACAGAGCTGCTCGGAGTGCATTCTGGCCCGAGACCCTGTCTGTGCCTGGAGCGTTCGGCTAGCTGCGTGTGTGGCCCACACTGGAGAGCATGAAGGGTGAGGGTGGTGGCACTGGTTCCTTGCCTGATGTCCCCAGGCTCTGGCCTATCCATATGTCTGTGTCTGTTTCTCATGGGTCAATGCTGCCCTCTCTCTCTCTCTCTCTCTTTCTCTCTCTCTGTGTTTCTTAGTGTCACTTGTGTGTCCATCTGTCAGTCCATACTAACCATCTCTCTGTCCTCATCAATGTCCCTGCCTCCCTGCTGGACCTGCCCTGACTGTGTGGTTGATTTCCATGTTGCCATACGCTTCTCAGTTTTCATTTTCTTTGTTTTTTGGCCGCACCACGCGGCATGTGGGATCTTAGTTCCCCGACCAGGGATCGAACCCGCACCCCCTGCATTGGAAGCGTGGAGTCGTAACCACTGGACTGCCAGGGAAGTCCCTCGGTTTTCATTTTACAAGTGCTCTTAGAAGTGTTTTCACAGTTGACAACTCCCCTCCTTCCTTCCTTGAAAAACTCTATCCTGTTGCCTTCTATGACTCTGCATTCTCCTGGTTTTTCTCCCTACCTCACTCTCCAGTCTGTCTCCCTTACTGGTTCCTTTTCCATCCAGCTTCTGGATGTTGATATTCCTCAGGGTTCAGTCCTTCTCTTTACACTTTCATGCACTCTCTAGGTGATTTCATTCTCATTGTATTCAGTACCAACTGAGCGCTGGTGACAACCACAGATGTATCTTTAGCTGAGGTGTTTTGTGAAACAGAAAGTCATCTCACTGACCCTCACAGAATTTTGATTAGCTCTGATAGAAAAGAAGTTTTCTCTTTCTCTTAACAGAGAAATTTTTTAACGGAGATTTCCAGAGAAATCTTGTGGTTGTGGACCACCAGCTATACTTCTTGGAAGGTTCCTGTGTTTCTTTCAAAGTACCCCACCAAACATCTTTCTGACAGACCTAGTGCAAATTTAATTCTCTGTAGTCTGCTAGAAATATTTGTAGAATTTGGCACGGCAAATGGCATGAGTATGAGAGGTATTGGGGAAAAATTTAGTGATGACGAGAATGTTGACTGATAATTCTGGAGGTGACTTATGAGATGATGGGAGGTGCAACTGGTGAGTGAATGTTCAGTACTGAGGAGGGTAGAGGGGGTGTTGACACTGGATTTATCAAGTATTCTCTTCTTTATAGGCTGGTTCAAGACATAGAGTCAGCGGATGTCTCTTCTTTGTGTCCTGAGGAGCCTGGAGGTTTGTATGGTTTAGGGAACGTGGGTAGAGTGGATGTAAAGGGCCTAGAAAGTCATGTTTTTGGACCTAGTTTAAAACTTGTATCCTGGAAGTTATGGCAGCCTTACTCTCTTTGGGAATCCCCTTTTCAGCTTGGTGCACTGTGGCCCCTTCTCATTTCTCGTGTCACCCCACATTTCTAACACCTCCAACCTACAGCCTCACCACCTTTTGTGCTTTTGCTGTCTCTGCAGAACACCCAGTGGTGTTTGAAGTTCCTGTGGCTACAGCTGCACATGTGGTCTTACCATGTTCCCCGAGCTCAGCCTGGGCATCCTGTGTGTGGCACCAGCCCAGCGGAGTGACTGCACTCACCCCCCGGCGGGATGGGCTAGAAGTGGTGATATCCCCAGGGGCCATGGGTGCTTATGCCTGTGAATGTCGGGAAGGTGGGGCAGCTCGTGTGGTAGCTGCGTACAGCTTGGTATGGGGCAGCCAGCGGGGCGCTCCAAGCCGGGCTCACGTAGTGGGGGCTGGACTGGCAGGCTTCTTCCTGGGAGCTTTTGCAGCATCCCTGACTCTCCTTCTGATTGGTCGGCGTCAGCAGCGACAACGACAGAGGGAACTTCTGGCTAGAGACAAGGTGGGCTTGGACCTGGGAGTCCTACCATCTGGGACCACAAGCTACAGCCAGGACCCTCCCTCTCCCTCTCCTGAAGATGAGCGGCTGCCCCTGGCCCTGGCCAAGAGGGGCAGTGGCTTTGGTGGCTTCCCTCCACCCTTTCTGCTTGATCCTTGCCCGAGCCCACCCCACATTCGGTTAACTGGGGCTCCTCTAGCCACGTGTGATGAAACATCCATCTAGGGCTGGGCAAATAACCACTAGTGCATGAGTGACCACTGGATGGAATGACCATTGGGACGCTGGGGGTCGATGGTCATGGAAGATCGTCGTGGCCCCTGAGTTTTCTTTGTCTTTTGAATGATCACTTCAAATTCCCTGTCTGCCTTTTCTGGGCCTGGGTGGGCTCAGGGCCAGGGCTTTGCCTGATTCCCATAAGAGATCAGAATTGCTCTTGCAGTGAATCAGGACTTTCCCTGCCCCTGCCCTCTCAACCCCTATGACCCCTTCAGCCCACTATCTTGGGCCCATTAGTTTGGGGCTAGGCCCCAGGACATCGCTGTGACTTTGCTTTCCGTTTGGGCCCTGGCCAGAAGGAGGAGCCGTGGAAGTGCTAGGGGACTAATGTGCACTGACTCCTTTTGCTGGTTCTCCCAGTTTATCTGATTCTCTGTGGAGAGTGCATGATTCCCCAACTGCAACATGCAGTCTCTGCCCTGAGATCTACCCCATCCCAGTTTTCCTTCTTCCATGAAAGAGCATGTGTAAATACACAGATGTTCATAGGTGACCTGGACACATGTGCATGGATGACTGGTGTATTCATGGGAGGTTGAGAGGGTCAGGTTGGAATGAGGGCAATACCTACAGGACTTTAGACCCTGTAGCCAGTGAGGGAATGGCTCTCCTTTCTTAAAGGAGAAGACCACTTCCATGTCTCCATCACCTCTCACAGCCCTTCTGTTGAGTAGAGAAAAACTCCCAAAGTGACCTTCTGGGTGGGAAAGGCAATGGTACATCTGACCCCATCTTTCTCTTTGTTTTTGCCTTCTGGCTGCCACCACTGCCATGCACAGCTGCTCTTTCTCTGGCTAGAACCCTTTCCTTGGCTTCTATTAAAACTTCACAACATTCTAAATATCAGGGGATGAAAAAAGTGGAACAATCATGGGAAATACAAGCCGCACAAAGATAGGTTTATATCAGTGACTTTATGACTTTACTCAGGTTGATACCCTTGCTCTAAAGCAGGAGTTCACCTGGGGTCCATGGCCTCCCTGAAATCGCATGCAAGATGCTGTCTGTATATGTGTGTCTGTATTTTTCTGGTGGTGGTGGGGCTTGGTTTGTGAACTCTCATTAGATTCTCAAGCCTTAACAAAGTTAAAGGACCACTGCCCCAAGGTCACCACATGTTGGCCAAGCTGAGGTGGTGACAGGCAGGGGCAGCTCTTCCTGCCCTTTGGCCAGCCCCTGGACTGGCAGCCACTGGATACCTTCTTGTTGCTCCATTTCCTGGAAGGTGGGCTCTCTGCATATTTGAAGACACTGTCAGCTCTCACCAAATTTAAAGACCTCTTCCTGCTTCACAACTCTCAGATGCTCTAGGCTTCTCCTGCTCAGTTCCTGTCTTGGCCTGTGAATGTGCCTCATTCATCCCTGCCGAGGGACTCCCTTGAGCTCCAGTGAATGGTCCAGCCTTTCCCAGTTGAAGTTTTCAGCTCTACTTGCCTTGGCAGCAGCCTGTGAACTACTCAAGAGTCCCCTTGGGTTTTGAATTATCGATGGTTTTGCCATTAATAAGTGTATGTTCCTCAGCAAGTAATCTAACCTTGGAACTATGGTTTACTCATCTGTAAAGTGGAGATAATAGTACCTACCTCAGGGTTGCTGCAAGGATTAAATGAGAGAACATGTAAACAATAAAGCACTCTCTATACCAGTAGAGGTTGTTATTGTAAGAATTGGCCTATTCTGCCATAATCATGTAGCTTAACCATCTGATAAGCATGACACATGCAGTCACTTTAAGCCTCATTTGGTGGGAGGAGAGTCATTGCCTCACACAGACATCCTGTCCTGGGGCATCTCTGGTGAGATCTTAGCTGCTAGTGTCTAGGTTTTGGGAGGCAGGGGCTGTCATTTTCATAATCTTCACATGTCTTGGCGACCTTATTGGTCTTTCTATATGGGAATGGAGGGGGGCTCTGTATTCTTTGGTTTATCCTTACTCACTCTGCTCTCTTGAGGTTATGGGTTAGTTTCATTTCCAGGAATGAAGGGAAATGGGAGATTTCAGTAGGATCTGGGATCTCTGTGAAAAGGGGAGAAGAGTTTCCCAACGAGGGGGAACCAGATCACAGTGGATTTGGGGCATTTGGTCCTTGGGTAGTGGCTCTGGTTGGAGGAAGATGGGATGAGGAATGTAGGAAAACTGAGGAAGGATGGAAATAGACATGAAGGGAGGAGAGCCACATCTTAGACTGTGGAAAGTTCAAGCCCCAAGAGTGAGTGATAGCATGGAAATGTGAAACCAGATCCCAAAGAGATACGTGTGAATAACTGATTGCATTATCTTTGGACTGTGGGGGTGTGGGATGGGAGAGGATCCAATGATAAGGGAGGTGAAGGAGGGTACAGGGTTCCGGCAGGTAGAATTGTGAGGATTCTGGCAACCAGAGACCTGACTGGCTTTTGCGCATAAAAGCAGCCAGGGAGAGGGTTGGGGATGGGGCTTGTGTTTGTGTTTACCTCCAAACTCTAAAGATTGCCCGCTTTCTGGCCTTCACTCTGAAATTCGCCTCTGTTTTTGGTTCTGGTCCCTGGTCCATAAATTGTGACTCTCAGCTTGTCACCCCTAACCAGTGGTCTGCTGCTACCCACGTGACCTTACTGAAAGTAGAGCCAGAAAGAGATGCTCCCTGTTCACTCTCATGAACCAAGTGAATTCCAGCATACCGCTGGCCCTAACCCAACAGGAGGCAGACTCACATCTTTTCCCAGGAGTCTCCTGGCTCCCTAGCTTTCCGCAGTAGCCCCACAAGTGATGGCAGGAGAGGGCTCCTTTAGGTATCGGCTGGGCCTTGTCCCTCCTGGCTACTCTGCCCCTGTCAGAGGGGGGCGGTCATGGCTACAACAGACTGTTCTTGGTCACCTGCACAGAGATCCTATCTCACAGGTGTGGGGATTGAACTTGCCTTTTTGGTTGTAGTAGAGCCAAGGTTGGAATTTTTTTGTTTTTGTTTTTGTTTGTTTTTGCGGTACGCGGGCCTCTCACTGTTGTGGCCTCTCTCGTTGCGGAGCACAGGCTCCGGACGCGCAGGCTCAGCGGCCATGGCTCACGGGCCCAGCCGCTCCGCGGCATGTGGGATCCTCCCGGACCGGGGCACGAACCCGTGTCCCCTGCATCGGCAGGCGGGCTCTCAACCACGGCGCCACCAGGGAAGCCCAGTGGCTTCTTCTTTGTCTTTGGATGTAGAGTATCTTTTTTGGTACGTTCCAGCGTATTTTTGTCAGTGGTTGTTCAGCAGTTAGTTGTGATTTTGGTGTTTTCGTAAGGAGGGGGTGAACTCACATCCTTCTACTCCACTATCTTGAGCTAATCTCCTCTTACATCTCTTCTTAACCGGCAGCTAGAGAAACAGACTTGAGACACCAACAAAAACTTTGTACCTCTAAGTGGACTCCCCTGAAGATACTGAGACAGTCTAGACATGTATATGCCTTATATGGTCTTTTTTGTGTGTCCAATTTTACATAATAAAACTAATAAAAACAAGATGTTTTTCTGTCTGTGAAACTAGCAAAGATTTAAAAAAAGGTGGATGATACTTTGTGCTGACAGGGGTTTGTGGGGAATTGGGTATTCTCCTATCCTATTGTTGGATGTGAAATCTGTACAAATTCTATGGAAGGCATTCTGTCAATATCTATTAAAAACATAAAAATGTATGTATCATTTGACCTAATAATTACACTTCTGGATATTTATTATTTTTAGGAAATAATGGCATAAGTGTGCAAAGATGTATTTCTAAAGGTTTTCATTTTAGTATTTTATATGCCTAAAATATTAGAAGAATCCAATTATTCAATAAGAGAAATTTGGTTAAATTAGACCCAATATTGACTTGAAAAAAGGTCCACAACATTGTTAAGTTAAAACAGAGAGAAAGCCGTAAGGAAGAGAGGAGCAGCCCCTGACAGCCAGG
The DNA here is from genome assembly GCF_005190385.1 of Monodon monoceros. Taxonomy (NCBI): domain Eukaryota; kingdom Metazoa; phylum Chordata; class Mammalia; order Artiodactyla; family Monodontidae; genus Monodon; species Monodon monoceros. The sequence continues at coordinate 25,144,365 of NW_021703775.1, read as the reverse complement.
AGCTGGCCTGATATCACTGTGGGGACCTGGAGTTCTCCTGTTTCATAGAACACCGACATCAAGTAAGGCCACTCAGCAATGTGATGGATGGGACAAAAACAAGACCACTCTGTAATCGTGTCTGCACACAGACAAAACTGGAATATTGTGCAAACCACAAATATGACCAAACATCTACCTGTCCTTGCTAATAGAAGCGACTGCTACTTCTTTACCTGTTCTTCACCAGCTTTAGCCTAGCTCCAGTCACCTCTCCTTCTGGGTGAGATTTATAAAGGTACCCAGGCATTAGAATTATGCTGCTTCCTGGCAACACCCAATCTAGAGCAAAGCCCTGCTTCCTTAAATCCTCCTGCAAGCCCCTTAGCACAAGCGTGAATGCTGTAAGTTCTTCCTAACAGTCTCTTACTGAAACATCCCACAGTTCCCTGTGCTGTGCATTCTCCCTCACTGTAGAGTGATAAACCTAGATACAGCTGTGTTCCTGGTGGTCTTTGGATGGAGATAATGACAGTTCAGTCCATTATTGTTTGTAATAGATACTTACTTCCATTGTCGCAAAAATGTATGGAATAATACACACCAAGCTGTTGGCAATGGTAACCTGGTGAGGGATTTTACTTTTTTTTTTTTTTTTTCGGTACGCGGGCCTCTCACTGTTGTGGCCTCTCCTGTTGCGGAGCACAGGCTCCGGACGCGCAGGCTCAGCGGCCATAGCTCACGGACCCAGCCGCTCCGTGGCCTGTGGGATCTTCCCGGACCGGGGCACGAACCCGTGTCCCCTGCATCTGCAGGCGGACTCTCAACCACTGCGCCACCAGGGAAGCCCCTGGGATTTTACTTTTGATTTACTATTGTTTTTGGAGGGGGGTAAGGGAAGAAAGGAAAGAAGAAGGAGAAGAATGAGGAGAGAATGATGACGATGATGTGATGGCAGTGGCTGTAAATGAAGTATTAAGTGTTGATAATGATGTTATTGGACTATATTCTTTAAATTTTCTACAATTAATATGCATTACATTTGAATGAAAAATTTTAGAAGTTACATTTTTTTTCTACATCGTTATTGGAGTATAATTGCTTTACAATGGTGTGTTAGTTTCTGCTTTATAACAAAGTGAATCAGTTATACATATACATATGTTCCCATATCTCTTCCCTCTTGCGTCGCCCTCCCGCCCACCCTCCCTATCCCACCCCTCTAGGTGGTCACAAAGCACCGAGCTGATCTCCCTGTGCTATGCGGCTGCTTCCCACTAGCTATTTTACGTTTGGTACTGTATATATGTCCATACCTTTCCCTCGCTTTGTCACAGCTTACCCTTCCCCCTCCCCATATCCTCAAGTCCATTCTCTAGTAGGTCTGTGTCTTTTTTTTTTTACATCTTTATTGGAGTATAATTGCTTTACAATGGTGTGTTAGTTTCTGCTTTATAACAAAGTGAATCAGTTATACATATACATATGTTCCCATATCTCTTCCCTCTTGCGTCTCCCTCCCTCCCACCGTCGCTATCCCACCCCTCCAGGCGGTCACAAAGCACCGAGCTGATCTCCCTGTGCTATGCGGCTGCTTCCCACTAGCTATCTACCTTACGTTTGGTAGTGTGTATATGTCTATGCCTCTCTCTCGCTTTGTCACAGCTTACCCTTCCCCCTCCCCATATCCTCAAGTCCGTTCTCCAGTAGGTCTGTGTCTTTATTCCTGTCTTACCCCTAGGTTCTTCATGACATTTTTTTTTCTCAAATTCCATATATATGTGTTAGCTTACGGTATTTATCTTTCTCTTTCTGACTTACTTCACTCTGTATGACAGGCTCTAGGTCCATCCACCTCATTAAAAATAGCTCAATTTCGTTTATTTTTTATGGCTGAGTAATATGCCATTGTATATATGTGCCACATCTTCTTTGTGAATTCATCCGATGATGGACACTTAGGTTGTTTCCATCTCTGGGCTATTGTAAATAGAGCTGCAGTGAACATTTTGGTACATGACTCTTTTTGAATTAACGGTTTTCTCAGGGTATATGCCCAGTAGTGGGATTGCTGGGTCGTATGGTAGTTCTATTTGTAGTTTTTTAAGGAACCTCCATACTATTCTCCATAGTGGCTGTACCAATTCACATTCGCACCAGCAGTGCAAGAGTGTTCCCTTTTCTCCACACCCTCTCCAGCACTTATTGTTTCTAGATTTTTTGATGACGGCCATTCTGACTGGTGTGAGATGGTATCTCATTGTAGTTTTTTTTTTTTTTTTCCTGCGGTACGCGGGCCTCTCACTGTTGTGGCCTCTCTCGTTGCGGAGCACAGGCTCCGGACGCACAGGCTCAGCGGCCATGGCTCACGGGCCCAGCCGCTCCGCGGCATGTGGGATCCTCCCGGACCGGGGCACGAACCCGCGTCCCCTGCATCGGCAGGCAGACTCTCAACCACTGTGCCACCAGGGAAGCCCTCATTGTAGTTTTGATTTGCATTTCTCTAATGATTAATGATGTTGAGCATTCTTTCATGTGTTTGTTGGCAGTCTGTATATCTTCTTTGGAAAAATGGCTATTTAGTTCTTCTGCCCATTTTTGAATTGGGTTGTTCGTTTTTTTGTTATTGAGCTGCGTGAGCTGCTTGTAAATTTTGGGGATTAATCCTTTGTCAGTTGCTTCATTTGCAAATATTTTCTCCCATTCTGAGGGTTGTCTTTTGGCCTTGTTTATGGTTTCCTTTGCTGTGCAAAAGCTTTGGAGGTTCATTAGGTCCCATTTGTTTATTTTTGTTTTTATTTCCATTTCTCTAGGAGGTGGGTCAAAAAGGATCTTGCTGTGATTTATGTCATAGAGTGTTCTGCCTATGTTTTCCTCTAAGAGTTTGACAGTTTCTGGCCTTACATTTAGGTCTTTAATCCATTTTGAGCTTACTTTTGTGTATGGTGTTAGGGAGTGATCTAATCTCATACTTTTACGTGTACCTGTCCAGTTTTCCCAGCACCACTGATTGAAGAGGCTGTCCTTTCTCCACTGTACATTCCTGCCTCCTTTATCAAAGATTAGGTGACCATATGTGCACGGGTTTATCTCTGGGCTTTCTATCGTGTTCCATTGATCTATATTTTAGTTTTTGTGCCAGTACCGTACTGTCTCGATTACTGTAGCTTTGTAGTATAGTCTGAAGTCTGGGAGCCTGATTCCTCCAGCTCCGTTTTTCGTTCTCAAGATTGCTCTGGCTATTCAGGGTCTTTTGTGTTTCCATAGAAATTGTGAAATTTTTTGTTCTAGTTCTGTGAAAAATGCCATTGGTAGTTTGATAGGGATTGCATGGAATCTGTAGATTGCTTTGGGTAGTAGAGTCATTTTCGCAATGTTGGTTCTTCCAATCCAAGAACATGGTATATCTCTCCATCTGTTTGTATCATCTTTAATTTCTTTCATCATTATCTTGTAGTTTTCTGCATGAAGGTCATTAGTCTCCTTAGGTAGGTTTATTCCTAGATATTTTATTCTTTCTGTTGCAATGGTAAATGGGAGTGTTTTCTTGATTTCACTTTCAGATTTTTCATCGTTAGTGTATAGGAATGCTAGAGATTTCTGTGCATTAATTTTCTTTCCTGCTACTTTACCAAATTCATTGATTAGCTCTAGTAGTTTTCTGGTAGCATCTTTAGGATTCTCTATGTATAGTATCATGTCATCTGCAAACAGTGACAGCTTTACTTCTTCTTTTCCAATCTGGATTCCTTTTATTTCTTTTCCTTCTCTGATTGCTGTGGCTAAAACTTGCAAAACTCTGTTGAATAAGAGTGGTGAGAGTGGGCAGCCTTGTCATGTTCCTGATCTTAGAGGAAATGCTTTCAGCTTTTCACCATCGCGGACAATGTTGGCTGTGGGTTTGTCATATATGGCCTTTATTATGTTGAGGAAAGTTCCCTCTATGCCTACTTTCTGCAGGGTTTTTATCATAAATGGGTGTTGAATTTGGTCGAAAGCTTTCTCTGCATCTATTGAGATGATCACATGGTTTTTCTCCTTCAATTTCTTAATATGGTGTATCACGTTGATTGATTTGTGTATATTGAAGAATCCTTGCATTTCTGGAATAAACCCCACTTGATCATGGTGTATGATCCGTTTAATGTGCTCTTGGATTCCGTTTGCTAGTATTTTGTTGAGCAGTTTTGCATCTATGTTCATCAGTGATATTGGCCTGTAGTTTTCTTTCTTTGTGACATCCTTGTCTGGTTTTGGTATCAGGTTGATGGTGGCCTCGTAGAATGAGTTTGGGAGTGTTCTTCCCTGTGCTATATTTTGGAAGAGTTTGAGAAGGATATGTGTTAGCTATTCTCTAAATGTTTGATAGAATTCGCCTGTGAAGACATCTGGTCCTGGGCTTTTGTTTGTTGGAAGATTTTTAATCACAGTTTCAATTTCAGTGCTTGTGATTGGTCTGTTCATATTTTCTATTTCTTCCTTATTCAGTCTTGGCAGGTTGTGCATTTCTAAGAATTTGTCCATTTCTTCCAGGTTGTCCATTTTATTGGCATAGAGTTGCTTGTAGTAATCTCTCATGATCTTTTGTATTTCTGCAGTGTCAGTTGTTACTTCTCCTTTTTCATTTCTAATTCTATTGATTTGAGTCATCTCCCTTTCTTTCTTGATGAGTCTGGGTAATGGTTTATCAATTTTGTTTATGTTCTCAAAGAACCAGCTTTTAGTTTTATTGACCTGGGCTATTGTTTCCTTCATTTCATTTTCATTTATTTCTTATCTGATCTTTATGATTTCTTTCCTTCTGCTAACTTTGGGGTTTTTTTTGTTCTTCTTTCTCTAATTGCTTTAGGTGCAAGGTTATGTTGTTTATTCGAGATGTTTCCTGTTTCTTGAGGTAGGATTGTGTTGCTATAAACTTTCCTCTTAGAACTGCTTCTGCTGCATCCCATAGGTTTTGGGTCGTCTTGTCTCCATTGTCATTTGTTTCTAGGTATTTTTTGATTTCCTCTTTGATTTCTTCAGTGATCACTTCGTTATTAAGTAGTGTATTGTTTAGCCTTCATGTGTTTGTATTTTTTTACAGATCTTTTCCTGTAATTGATATCTAGTCTCATGGCGTTGTGGTCGGAAATGATACTTGATAGAATTTCAATTTTCTTATATATACCCAGGCTTGATTTGTGACCCAAGATATGATCTATCCTGAAGAATGTTCCATGACCACTTGAGAAAAATGTGTATTCTGTTGTTTTTGGATGGAATGTCCTATAAACATCAATTAAGTCCATCTTGTTTAATGTATCATTTAAAGCTTGCATTTCCTTATTTGTTTTCATTTTGGATGATCTGTCCATTGGTGACAGCGGGGCGTTAAAGTCCCCTACTATGAATGTGTTACTGTCGATTTCCCCTTTTATGGCTGTTCGTATTTGCCTTATGTATTGAGGTGCTTCTATGTTGGGTGCATAAATATTTACAATTGTTATATCTTCTTCTTGGATCGATCCCTTGATCATTATGTAGTGTCCTTCTTTGTCTCTTCTAATAGTCTTTATTTTGAAGTCTATTTTTTCTGATATGAGAATTGCTACTCCAGCTTTCTTTTGGTTTCCTTTTGCATGGAATATCTTTTTCCGTCCCCTCACTTTCAGTCTGTATGTGTCTCTAGGTCTGAAGTGGGTCTCTAGTAGACAGCATATATATGGGTCTTGTGTTTGTATCCATTCAGCCAGTCTGTGTCTTTTGGTGGGAGCACTTAATCCATTTACATTTAAGGTAATGATCGATATGTATGTTCCTATTCCCATTTTCTTAATTGTTTTGGGTTTGTTATTGTAGGTCTTTTCCTTCTGTTGTGTTTCCTGCCTAGAGAAGATCCTTTAGCATTTGTTGTAAAGCTGGTTTGGTGGTGCTGAACTCTCTCAGTTTTTGCTTGTCTGTAAAGGTTTTAATTTCTCTATCAAATCTGAATGAGATCCTTGCTGGATAGAGTAATCATTGTTGTAGGCTTTTCTCCTTCATCAGTTTAAATATGTCCTGCCAGTCCCTTCTGGCTTGCCGAGTTTCTGCTGAAGGATCAGCTGTTAACCTTATGGGGATTCTCTTGTATGTTATTTGTTGTTTTTCCCTTGCTGCTTTTAATATGTTTTCTTTGTATTTAATTTTTGGTAGTTTGATTAATATGTGTCTTGGCGTGTTTCTCCTTGGATTTATCCTGTATGGGACTCTTTGCACTTCCTGGATGTGATTGACTAGTTCTTTTCCCTTACTAGGGAAGTTTTCAACTATAATCTCTTCAAATATTTTCCCAGTCCTTTTCTTTTTCTCTTCTTCTTCTGGGATACCTATAATTCGAATGTTGGTGCGTTTAATGTTTTCCCAGAGGTCTCTGAGATGGTCCTCAATTCTTTTCATTCTTTTTTCTTTATTCTGCTGTGCAGTAGTTATTTCCACTATTTTATCTTCCAGGTCACTTATCCGTTCTTCTGCCTCAGTTATTCTGCTATTGATTTCTTCCAGAGAATTTTAAATTTCATTTATTTTGCTGTTCATCATTGTTTGTTTGCTCCTTAGTTCTTCTAGGTCCTTGTTAAACGTTTCTTGTATTTTCTCCATTCTATTTCCAAGATTTTGGATCATCTTTACTTTCATTACTCTGAATTCTTTTTCAGGTAGACTGCCTATTTCCTCTTCATTTGTTTGGTCTGGTGGGTTTTTGCCTTGCTCCTTCATCTGCTGTGTGTTTCTCTGTCTTCTCATTTTGCTTAGTTAACTGTGTTTGGGGTCTCCTTTTCGCAGGCTGCTGGTTTGTAGTTCCCGTTGTTTTTGGTGTCTGCCCCCAGTGGGTAAGGTTGGTTCAATGGGTTGTGTAGGCTTCCTGGTGGAGGGGACTGGTGCCTGTGTTCTGGTGGATGAGGCTGGATCTTGTCTTCTTGGTGGGCAGGACCGTGTCTGGTGGTGCGTTTTGGGGTGTCTGTGACCTTATTGTGATTTTAGCAGCCTCTCTGCTAATGGGTGGGGTTGTGTTCCTGTCTTGCTAATTGTTTGGCATAGGGTGTCCAGCACTGTAACTTGCTGGTCTTTGAGTGGAACTGGGTCTTAGTGTTGAGATGGAGATCTCTGGGAGAGCTTTCGCTGTTTGATATTGTGTGGAACTAGGAGGTCTCTGGTGGACCAGTATCTTGAACTTGGCTCTTCCACCTCAGAGGCACAGGCCTGACAACTGGCCGGAGCATGAAGACCCTGTCAGCCACACAGCTCAGAATAAAAGGGAGACAAAAGAAAGAAAGAAAGAAAATTTCTAAAATAAACAAGAAAAAAATTATTTAAAATAAAAGAAAATAATTCAAAAGTAATAAAACAAAAGAAAGAAAGAAGAGAGCAACCAAACCAAAAACAAATCCACCAATGATAACAAGCACTAATAACTGTACTAAAAAAAAAACAAACCAAAAAAAAAAAAACCAAAAAAGAAAATGGACAGACAGAACCCTAGGACAAATGGTAAAAGCAAAACTATACAGACAAAATTGCACAGAGAAGCATACACATACACATTCACAAAAAGAGAAAAAGGAAAAAGATACATACATATATATATATATATATATATATATATATATATTAAGAAAAAGGAAGAGAGGCAACCAAATCAATAAACAAATCTACCAGTGATAATAAACTCTAAATACTAAACTAAGAAAAACGTAAAACCAGAAACAAATTAGATGCAGAAAGCAAACCCCAAGTCTACAGTTGATTCCAAAGTCCACCACCTGAATTTTGGGATGATTTGTTGTCTATTCAGGTATTCCACACATGTAGGTACATCAAGTTGATTGTGGAGGTTTAGTCCACTGCTCCTGAGGCTGCTGGGAGAAATTTCCCTTTCTCTTCTTTGTTTGCACAGCTCCTGGGGTTCAGCTTTGGATTCGGCCCCGCCTCTGTGCATAGGTTGCCTGAGGCCATCTGTTCCCCGCCAAGACGGGACGGGGTTAAAGGAGCAGCTGATCAGGGGGCTCCGGCTCACTCAGGCCAAGGGGGCGGCAGGGTATGGAATGCGGGGGAGCCTACGGAGGCAGAGGCCAGTGTGACAGTGCAACAGCCTGAGGCGAGCCGTGTGTTCTCCCGGGGAAGTTGTCCCTGGATCCGGGGACCCTGGCAGTGGCGGGCTGCACAGGCTCCTGGGAGGGGAAGTGTGGATAGTGACCTGTGCTTGCACACAGGCTTCTTGGTGCCTGCAGCAACAGCCTTAGAATTTCATGCCTGTCTCTGGTGTCCGCGTTGATAGCCGTGGCTTGCACCCGTCTCTGGAGCTCATTTAGTCGGTGCTCTGAATCCCCTCTCCTCACGCACCCTGAAACAATGGTCTCTTGCCTCTTAGGCAGTTCCAGACTTTTTCCCGGACTCCCTGCTGGCTAGCTGTGGCACACTAGCCCCCTTCAGGCTGTGTTCACGGAGTCAACCCCAGTCCTCTTCCTGGGATCTGACCTCCGAAGCCCGAGCCTCAGCTCCCAGCCCCTGCCTGCCCCAGCGGGTGAGCAGACGAACCTCTCAGGCTGGTGAGTGCTGGTCAGCACCGATCCTCCGTGCGGGAATCTCTCTGCTTTGCCCTCCGCACCCCTGTGGCTGCGCTCTCCTCTGTGACTCTGAAGCTTTCCCCCTCCGCCACCTGCAGTCTCTGCCCGCGAAGGGGCTTCCTAGTGTGTGGAAACCTTTCCTCCTTCACAGCTCCCTCCCACTGGTGCAGGTCCCATCCCTATTCTTTTAACTCTGTTTTTTCTTTTTCCTTTTGCCCTACCCAGGTCCATGGGGAGTTTCTTGCCTTTTGGGAGGTCTGAGATCTTCTGCCAGCATTCAGTAGGTGTTTTGTAGGAGTTGTTCCACATGTAGATGTATTTCAGATGTATTTGTGGGGAGGAAGATGATCTCCACGTCTTACTCCTCTGCCATCTTGAAGGTTTCTCTGCCATTGGAGTCTTAACCTTTATTTTTTCATGGCTGTTTGACCTTCACCTTGAACCAATATCTAGTACAACTCATTTGCTGGGGGGCCCTTGTAAAATGTCATGATTAAAAACTTAAGCTTTAAAGAAAGGCATGCCTGGGTTCTCATCCTGGCCCCCTCTATTACTAGCTCTGTAGCCTTGAGCAAGTCTCTCCATTTCTCTGAGCATGTTTCCTTATCTGTAAAATGGGTATCATGATAGCACAAACTTCATGGGATCATTGTAAGGGTCAAATTAGACAATGAAAGTAGAGTATAGCACCTGGCATGTGGAAATGCCCAACAAATGTTAGTTATTTTATTATTATTACTTAGCCAATGAGAATGAGGGAAAATGATTGTTAAGGGACAAATATTATATAATGAGCTGGCATAAGTGAATAAAAAATATAGCTTGTCTACTAATGTGGGCTGGATTCACACTTAACCAGACATCTCCAACAATGCTCCCAAGTAGCAGAACCCCAACTGCCTTTACAGTGGTCACCAGGTTTGCCCCATCCCATCCTCTCTCCTTCTTCAAACCCAGCCCACAAGCCTTACCTTCATTCCTGAAGGTCAGGTTTCTCTTCTCTTCAGTTCCTCCCAACACTGCAGATGTCCTTGTTCTTCTTTTTTTTTTTTAAAAAAAATATTTATTTATCCATTTATTTTGGCTGTTCCAGGTCTCAGTTGTGGCATGCGGGATCCTCGTTGTGACATGTGGGATCCTCAGCCGCAGCACGTGGGATCTTTAGTTGTGGCATGCGGACTCTTAGTTGCAGCATGCATGTGAGATCTAGTTCTCCGACCAGGGATCAAACCCAGGCCGCCTGCACTGGGAGCACGGAGTCTTACCTGCTGGACCACCAGGGAAGTCCCTGGATTTCCTTGTTCTTTTATGCTTTGGTTCTTCAATTAGCTTCATTCAAATTATGATCATTTTCTCTTCATAACCACTCAGCCTAGACGAGCAAAGCTTGCAAATGTGTGGGTGAATTTAGTTTGAGGGTCAGGATGAAAGGAGAAGTACATTCATTCAGTTCAACATTCAACCACAAGTGACATTTTTTTTTTTTTGTGTGGTACGCGGGCCTCTCACTGTTGTGGCCTCTCCCGTTGCAGAGCACAGGCTCTGGGCGCGCAGGCTCAGTGGCCATGGCTCACGGGCCTAGCCGCTCCGCGGCATGTGGAATCTTCCTGGACCGGGGCACGAACCCACGTCCCCTGCATCAGCAGACGGACTCAACCACTGCGCCACGAGGGAAGCCCACAAGTGACATATTTTTTAACGGAAATTAAAATGTCAATTAGGTGCCATTTTCTCTTTGTCAAAGACAAGGAAAGAATGACTATATACCTTGAGTAGGTGAGGAATATAAATTGATATAATCTTTCTGGAGAGTAATTTGGCAATGTGTATTGAAAGTATTAATATTTTCACATACTCTTGATCTTAGCAATTCCACTCCAAGGAATTTAATTGAGAATGAGAGCAAAGATTTACAAGCTTGTTCATTACAGCAATTGCTTAGATCTAGTGAAAAAAATGCAAATGACCTAAATGTTCAAGAGTAGGGGATTGGCTAAGTTGAGACATCCTTGTGCGAGATCACTCTGTAGTCATTATGGATAATGTTGTATAAATCTATTTATGGACAATGAAAGATGTTTGTCACATGTTATCATATTAAAAAGCAGATTAGAAGGCAACGTGTACAGTGTGTTATCATGACTACTTATATCTTTTTAAAGCTTCAAAAGACATATACCAATTTATACACTAGTATCTTTGGGTTTGAAAATTACAGAAAAATTTCTATTTTCTTTTTGCTTCCTTATATTTTCTGATTGACCTATGTTTTCTCTATTTTCTGAATGAGTGTGAATGAGTGTCATATAATTATAAGCCATTATAATTTGCATAAAAATTACTGGGAACACATTTTAGGCTTTGGGGATTCAAGAGTGAGTAAAAGGAAGAAAACTCACATTTGATGAAAATTTTAAATGTGCCAGACACTGAACTAAGGCCTTTGCATAATTTATTTCATTTACTTTTCACCATAATTTCATGAGATATGATGGTCTCAGCTTATAAATGAGGTTCACAGAAAGTTAGAAACTAGCTGAAGATCATACATTTGTTGGGATTTGAAACAGGTCCGACTCCAAAGTACATATTGTTATATACACACATTTAAAAATTTTCCATGACACCATAGAAGCTTGAAGTCTGGAAGGGGCTTAGAACCGAAGTTCTAGGCAGACCCAGATCAGTGGCATAAGAGTGACACAATAGAGGGCCATGCAGTTGCAGAGAGAGGAGTCTTTCTGACTGCTATAATCAGGGACGGAGATCTGGTGTGGACTTGATGTCAGATTTCAGTAATCAACAACTGGGGCGAAGACCTTTCCACAAGGCCAAAGCATATGGGTGCAAATGGCAACGAGGGCCAGGTAGGAGCAGATGGAGAGTCTGGAGTAGACAAGGGGAGGCTTCTGGCACAAGCAGTCCTGGTCTAAGGTTGTCTGGATGAGGTTTGCTGACGCATATTTCATGGTTGATCCCTTTGTACCTCATTTATTTTCTAGCAAGGCAGCTTTTGTCTCATTGATTTTCACTCCTGGGTTTGTCTATTTGTTTGAAATCTCTTCATTTCCCTTTGATTAGCCTTTGTGCCCACTGAGTACTTTGAGGGTTTCCACTTCACACTCATCAAAGAGCTAGATGAGAAGGGAAGACAGCTTGTCTGCAGGGACCAGGTAGAGGTTCCTAGAGGCAGTGGCCAGGCATGGTCCCTGGTGTATCACTCCCTCTTTTCTACCACCTGGAAGCCCCCAGGACTGGAAGCACTAGATAGGAAGAAAAGGAGAGGAGCAGAAGGCAGAGGTAGAGACTGGGGAAAGGGGGACTTTGGGGGCAGAATCCTAGGCCAGGCCTAGCAGGGCAAGTCTGGCATCTCACCTTTTCTACTACCAGGCATTGGGTCAACTAGGGATTCATTTGGGTTATATTTTTAAATATGTCTTTGAAAAAATAAATGCAATTCATGATCCTGGATTGAATTCTGGATTGGAAAAAAGTTGTTACAAAGGACTGGGCAAATTTGAATGCAGACTATATATTTTATAATAGTTTGTTATCAGTGTTAAACTTTCCTATTTAAAAAATTGTATTGTGGTATATAAGAGAATGTCCTTGCTCTTAGAAGATAGATGCTGAAATATTAGGGGTTAAGGGGCATGATATGTGCAACCTACTCTCAAAGCGTTCAGAAAAAAAATAATGATGTATGCATGCATGTATATAGCTATCTATTCAGAGAGAATAAAATAAATGAGGCAAAATATTAGCAATTGACGGATCTAGGTAAAAGTGTATGTAAGCACTAATTGTACTATTCTCACAACTTTTATGAAAGTCTGAATTATTTTGAAATAAAAAGTTGAAAATTTCTCTAGGAGACTTCTGATCTGGCCAAGATGGAATAACAGGTCCAGATTTACCCCCCTTCCCGAAACAACAACAACAACAAAAGTTAAAAAAAAACAAAAGAAAAGTAAAAAATATGTGGAACAATGGTTTTCAGGACATGGACATCAGGCAATGAAGGACAGGGAGAATGTGAGAAGCAAATGAGGTGAGGCCTACAATTGTTCCAGCTCACTGCCTTGAAGGAGTTTCCAGGCTACAGCACAGGGAGGGGAACCCAAGTGGAGCCAGGCAAACTCTTTGAGTTGAAGAAACAGAGACCAAAGCGACTAGAGTTTGCAGAACAGAGTACTGGAGAGGAGAGAGCTGCAACAGAGAGAACTCTGGAGATCTGCAGAGGGTTCTTCTCAAGAATTCAGCTGAGTAGTGATCAGCATATGCGTGTGAAGAAAATGCCTGAGAGAATTACAAGTAACAGCATTTAGTGCTCATGCAGGGCAGGGAACGGTGCCCATTCCCAGCCAGATTGGGAATGATTCATAGAGAACTGAGCGGTGTACACGGAGCACTAGGTAGTGGACACGGAACAGCCTTACTTCAGTCGTGGGGAGCAAGTAGCCTTAGACTGAACACTTCTCAGGACTCCCCTAAAATATCACAACCCAAAAGGATCAAACTATTTCCAAATAAATGTATCCTGGAACTAAGCTCAAGAATATCTATAGGAATACAAAAATGTCTAACAACCAACAAGGTGAAGCTTATAATGTCTAGTATCCAATCAAAAATTACCAAGTATGCAAAGAAACAGAAAAATATGACACAAATAAAAAACTGTGGCCCCATGCCTGTCAGCAAAGGCCAAGTAGGAAGGATCTAAACTTCTACCCTCATCTAGCTGTAGTGAGGAATCCCACCACTTCCCAACAGGGGTGGTGTCCCCCATAACGACCCCCGCCATGATGTCTGTGAAGGCCATGCAGGGAGGTGGAATTCTCATCGCCCCCACCCCCAACAGTAACAAGATGCCCCTCCCACACTGGAGTGTCAGTGAAGGCCAAGTGTGGAACGTGGACTTCCTTCCCACCTGTCCGTAATGAGGCAGCAGCTCTCTTTCCCTGATGGCCTAGTGTCAGAAGTAGCCTGCTAAACAGAACAATTAAGTAAGATCTAGAGTCTTATAAGTCCCCAAATATCCAGGATGTAATAGGAAATCACTCACCGTGTCAAGAGACTAGGAGAATCTCAACTTGAATGAGAAGTGACAATCAGTAGATGCCAACATCGAGATTTTGCAGAAGCTGTTATAAAAATTCTTCAATAAGCAGTTATAAACATGCGTAAAACAAATGAAAAATAGAATGTCTCAGCAAAGAAACAGAAGATATAAAAAAGAACCTGCGAATTCCCTGGCGGTCCAGTGGTTAGGACTCCGTGCTTCCACTGCAGGGGGCACAGGTTTGATCCCTGGTTGGGGAACTAAGATCCCACATGCCGCACGGCACGGCCAAAAAAAAAAAAAAAAAAAGATATAGAAAACAACCGAATGGAAATTGATAGATTTTGGTTCAATAGAATAAAAATAATTCTAAGAAGAATTAACAGTGCATTTCCAATACTGTGCATGTTTAAGAGAGCTTGCTAACTGTCTCTAGAAATGTGGGATTTATGAGTTGTATAAAGAACCTAAATTTTAGGTCCCTTCAGGATGTGGCCTCTGGGGGTATCCGACCTCATTCTCATCTGTAGCACACTCCTCCCCTCTCCTCCTTTCTGCTTGTCCTCCCTTCTGAACACTTTCCTCAGGAAACCCTTCTCTCTATCCTTGCTCCCTGAATCCTCCTCCCTGAAGGATGAAAGCTCCCTCTCTCAGGTGTTCTTTGTCCCTCAGTCAGCCTTTCTCTGAGTGTTATCCATGGACCTCCTGCATTGGAAGAGCTCCTGTTGACCCTGAAAGTTCTGGGCTCCATAACAGACCTGAGGAATCAGAATCTCTGGGGGAGGGACCCTGGAATCTGCCTTTTAACAAGGTCTCTCCGTGTCCCTCTGCATCTGGGAGTTGGGAAGCTCTTGTTCAATGGTGACTGAAGTTGCTCAGAATGGCCTTTCAGAATCTTCACCTACTTTCCCTCCTTCCTCAAGTGGCGTAGAGGTGTTGGGTTTTCCATTGTCTTCCACTACAGATGTTCAGTATGTGATAGTTGGTTTCTAGAGTCTGCCACAGGACCTAATGACTAGAACCAGATACGACAGGAAAATGAGCTTGGAACTCTGAACAACGCTTGAAAAGTTAAAAAAAATGTCTTGGGAACAGAAGCCACGAATTGTCTGGGGCTACCTGTGCAGTTATTGTTGAAATTACTGGAGCTGTTGAATATTCGGAAATCAAATCCCAGAAACAAATTGGCCGTGCCCCTCAGTCATAAAAATATCTGGCCCTGGGAGGTTCTGATGGGTAGGGACAAACAGGGACATGGGAAGAGAATGGGGAGGTTCAGGACTGCATGAACCGAGTAGAAATGTTTGGCCAGCAGGCCAGGAGCAGCTGCTCCCTGCTTGGGACTTGGGACTTGCAGAGGGAGAGACACTTGGGACTTGCAGAGGGAGAGACAAGATCTCAGCTAGCTGACGTCATCGAAACCGCTCGCTGGAGGCGTGGGTGCAGTTCATTGGGAAGGCGAGTGGCCGTCTGTCACGTGAAGGGTTTTGCTGATCTCTGACACTGGATATTCCCCCTTCCCCTGCTGTCAGGAACCAGGGGAGAGAGCTATCTGGGGCCTGAGACAGGGCCAGGAATGCCAGGCACAGTCAGGGAAGGAGCCAAAGAAGATGATCCTTGTATAAACCCTGGCCGCTTGGGGTGGAAAATAAAGCAAAGAGGAGGAATCAAGATGGTTAGGGTAGGAAGTGTGCACTCACTCACCCCATCTGTTGCTGTGCATCAGGCACCCTCCCTGCGCAAGGCCAGCAGCAGCTGCCCTGCCACTCCTGGGGGGCAGGCCAGGCAGAGGGGAGAGCCTCCTCTCTCAGTGTTAGACCTGGGTTCAAGTCCCAATTCTGCGACTTTACTTACTAGTTGTGTGATGCTGGCAAACCCAAGTTCTTTCTCAGATTGCTTCTTTATCAGTAAGATGAGGATGACTAAAGTACCCGTATGTAGGGTTACTGCAGAACTTGAATGGAGGTCATGTGTGTAACATGCTTAGTTTAGTGTCTGCTCATGGTTGACATTTGATAACTGTTAATTGTTATTATTACTATTACTAATCACGAAAGAAAGATCTTCAATGAGATATTTGGCCCCAAGTTATCAAATCTGTCCTTAATCTCTTTCCCTATAGATTGGGATGGACCTGCTATCAAGAGTTTAAAGAAATGTCATCTTGTTTCCTGACTCCTTTCAGTGAAAAGTGTTTCTTCTCTGAATTTCTTTTCTACAGAAAAGAAATTGAAAGAACTTTTAGAGAACTGACGTGTTCAGTCTTGAGCGTCACAGAGCTCTCCGTCTGCAGGGAAGAAAGAGGAAGAAAGAAGTAATTTCAGTCTGTGGGGGAGCATTTCAAAAGGGGAGTGTGAGGGGCTTGGGCTCAATTATTAATAAGTCATGAAGAAAAGTTTTGTCATGAAGAAGAAAAGGCTCTATGTGTATTTCTCTCAATTTCCTTGAAATTTGGAGGTCTGGTTTTAGGAAGTTGCTAAAACTTGAAAAATTGCAGGCGCTGCATAGATTTTTGACAAAAGGTTGTAAAATGTGTACTCATCACGTTTAAAAGAATTATAAAGGCAACAGCGATATAGTAAGAAGAGCCTTGGTCTTGGGGAGAGAAGAGGTGGGTGTGCATTCTGGTCTACTTGCTGTATGACATAGGGTAAGTCACTAAACCACCCTGAGCCTCAGTTTATTCATCTATAAAATGGGGATGAGGACATCTACCTCCCAAGACAATGGAAGGATTACATACAGTTGTACTCAAGATAACTGTAAAATGATGAACAAACAGGAGTTTAAAAACCGGAATCTTCCAAGCAACAAAATGCTGAATATAGCAAAATCTAGTTCAGGTTTAAAAGACTAATATTTGAGTACTTACTGTGTCTAAGCATAGTAGACCTATTTCATTTAATTCTTATAAATAACCTGTGAGATAATGCTCTTGTATCCATTTTACAGATTATAAACCCAAGGCACAGAGAAGTGAAGTAACTCATCCCATATCCCCCAAACTAGCAAGTATCAAAGCCTGAATACACACATGGGTGCTTTGAGCTCAGAGCACATCCTCTTTTTTACACTGCATGCACTCATGTGCAGCATCTCACCTAAAATGCACAACAGTCCTATGAGAACTGTATTATCACTTCCATTTAGTAGACGAGGAAAGTAAGGCATAGAGAGAATAAGTGACTTTCTTAAGGCCACAAAGTTAAAAAGTTTGAGTCAGGATTTTAACCAGGCAGCTCAACCTCAGGGTCTATACTCTTAACCATCACTCTAATGGAATTGTGCTAAAATTATTTTTAAAATAATCATTCACTTTCAAAATCATGGTATTGGAACGCCTGAAGAAAGAGTCACTGTGGCACAGAATACAGGGTAATGAGGTAACCCACTGGGCTGTGAGCGACCCAGATGTACTGGGCTGTGAGCGACCCAGATGATGACCACTGGTATGTCACAGGGGCCACCCTGAGCAATTTAGGCACAGGGCAGAGCCAACCGTGATGGAAATCACAGTGACATCATGGAGGTGGCACTGGTAACACACCAGCTCTGACCCGTGTGGATCAATTACATGCTTTGGTGGTGAACATTTGTTTTATAGTACTAAACTGCATCTGTGCAAACATATATCATCAGTCCCCTTCCAAGTCCACAAAATGGAAAGACAAACCACAGGGAAACCTCCAGAGGACCTGTGGAGGCTAGATCAAGTCTTTTGTCAATTGTTGTGCTCTTTGGAATTAATATATTTAAACGTCAGTAGTTCCAGTAATCTGGAATATACTCTATCCTGTCCTGAAATCCTCTTCCAGTCACGGGTCACCCAACTACAGTGCGCTCAATTTCTCCTTTCACCTGAAGGTGGCAGCACGAGCACCAATCGCTGTCTGGTGAGGACGCTCGGGGCTGTTGAGTCCCTGAGACAGAAAATTGGGAAGAGAAGGTAAGAACGGGGTTAGATACAGAAATAAGACCCATGAACTCCGACTGAGGATAAAACATGTCATTCGTTCAAACCCCTCCAGTCTAGCTGAACTTGAAACTCCCCATGAGCAGGCCTTGTGGGCCCAGTGCGGGGCGGTGCCCTGAGCAATATCCTGCGTGGATATCAGTCCCTTCGCGGCCAAACTGCAGCGCGAGGGCCGGCCCCTCGCATTTCCTAAGACCTGACAGAAATGCATCCCCTGCCACTGCGGATGGGGCGGGTCAGCTGCCCTCCCACGTGGTCTCCCTCCAGGGCACGGACGAGGCCTGCAGCTCCGCACGTCCGAGGGCTGGGCGCCTGCGGGCTCCACTGCGCTTCCTGCCCGCTTACTGCAGGAGCCCGCAGAAGCGGAGGGATTTGTCCTCGCTCAGCAGTCTCGTGACAGGAGGCTTTTCCCTTTAGATCAAACCAGTTATTTTGTCCCCCACTATTCCTGGCAGGGACTCATTCTCCGTCTCTTTCTATGCCTTCTCTCCTCCCCTCAAATGAATGCTAATCACATTCAAACCCAAAAGACTGGAGATTAAATGTGGCCTTCCTCAGGAATACTTACATTTGTAAGAAAGGAACTGGATACAACTGCATGATATATAATGGTGTCATTTCAGGCGTGTGGACAGGCTTTTGGGGGAGATCTTTTGGGGCAGTAGTTTTCTTTCTAGGATTCCTCACGTTGCATCTCCTAACTCAAAATCGGCTCAAGCCTTCCTTATGGCCATATGTATGTGGCCGAGAGGAAAGTCTGACTTCCTGGCAAACCTTCTCTTCGATGACGTATGGGTGAATTTATTCATCTGAATAGCAACTTAGAGCTTCAAAATAGAAAAGGCATAAAACTAAGAAACTTCCTTAATCAAAGCTGACTCTCCAGAAATTGCAGTTGCTTTTATTCAGCTACAGGTTTGGGAGATACCCATTACTCACGTGGACTTCTGACAGGTAAATGTTAATCCCTGGTGTTTATAGTTATGATAATTATGTGACAATTATGTGAACAGTGTAGCTGGCACCCATTGTCATCTACTGATATAGTCCAGTGCAAAGCATCATTAACTTAGTAGGTAGCACATTCTAATTAGCTTATCTCCCCCTTCCCCCCCATGAAAGCAGGTATAATAATTATTCTGCTGTAAAATTACTCCTCCTTCTACTTTCCCTACCTAAATTCGCCTGCCTTTCAGTGAGCTCAACCTTCTTTGTCCCTCCCCTCCTCACCTTCTAGCTCCTCCAAAAACTCCTCCCTAGCTTGACCACCCAGGAAACTGTCTGTCTGGATTATGCCGTATGAAATTTGATTATAGTCGATTAAACACGTTGTTGAATATTGCCCCGACTCGTTCTCAGTTTTCCTCCTGAAAGCATTATTTTCTGAAGTAGGCTGTAAGTTTTGAGAGGGCAGGAACCATATTCATTAATCCTAGTCTTAATAAGATGTATTAATAAGATTAACAGGATGCTTAATAAATATTTGTTTAATAGACAGGTATCAAGATGAAACTTTAATGTTGAGAAACAGGAGCTATCATCCACTTAATCTTTGGATTAAAATTTCCTGAGTTTCAGCTCTGTGCCAGACCCTGTGCTGGGCTGTGTAGAGGGTATTAAATATTAGGAAGACATGGTCCTGTCTTGATTTGTAGGAAGATAAAGCATTCACAGAGCTCACCAGAGCTCACAGAGAAGGCAGTGTAAATGCCTTAGAAGTGTTGGAAGCAAAGTCGAGAGGGGCAAGGAGAGAGCTTTTGTGGCTGGTGGTTGAGGAAAAATTCAAAGAAAGAGCATCTGAGCAGGGCCTTTGAGTATAGGATTTCGGAAGGTGAAGAGGGGTAAAACCTGCAGGCAGAAGGAACATTATGAGCAAAAGTAGGGGGATGGGAAATAAATCCTAAAACTTGCGTGGGGAAACCAAGAGATTCAGTTTGATTGCAGTGATGTCATAATAGTAACAATATCTGACATTTATTTATGCCTGGTTTTATGCTTTATGTATTTTATCTCATCCTATCCTCCCAACAACACATGAGGTAGGTACTGCTAATACTCTCATTTCGTGGATGGGAAAGCAGAGGCTCAGATAATTTACCCAAGGCCAAAGCACTACTAGGTTGGGCTCTGACTCTGGAGCCAGACTCTTCCCCCTCTAAGATGTATGTGGGAGGAAGTGAGAAATACGATTGGGGATGTTATTTGGCAGGTCATATTAAATTGGGCCTTAAATGTCAGAACTCAATTTGGTAGGTAATGTGGAGCTGCTGAAAATTATCGAACAGGTAAGCCACCCAATTAAAGCCAACCTTTAGGAAGATTAATATGGTGGTTGGAGGTGAGACAGATTGGAGAGAACAGAAACAAAAGAAGAAAGACCAAGTAGGGGGGTGAATGCAAGTGGGGGATGAAAATTCAAACATAGAGTGAAGCAGTGAGAATGGGACATAAGAAATTGTGGGAGTCATTTCAGAAGTAGATTTATGTAAGGCTTGGTCGCTTGGTGAAGTGGAGAGTTAAGGAAAGAGTGGACAGTGACTCCAAGGCATCAAGCTGAATCCTGAGGAGGTGGCAGCAACATGGGCAAGCACAAGGAGGCAAGAAGAGCTAGTTAAAGATGGCTCCCTTAGGTTGGTCAGTGGAGTTGGTGAGACTATACTGGACTATATTTTGGTGGTCATGCACCATAGACAGGGGAGATGCTGGTCCGGAACACTGGAATGAAGTTAGGGCTGAGGGTATAGATTTGGGAATCCTTCACAGTAAAGCCAAGAAAGAGCCCACTCATGGAGAGAGAGAGGAAACAGAGGAAAAGAAGGGGCCAAGAGGGTACCTAGATAGAACCTTTGGGAGGAACTGGAGGAAAACAAGTCACAGAAGTAGGGCATCAGTTAGAAGGGAGACTGAGGGGACATTACAAAAGCCAATGGAGGAAATTTTCAAGGCAGAAGGATGGTCAATAGTGTCATGTACTGTGGAAAATCAAAGAGAAAGAGGATTGAGTGCTTTGGCAACTAAGTGGGTCACTGTATCTAACACTAGAGAATGAGATAAATACATTATGGCACATGCATATGGTGGAATATTCTGTGGACATGAAAAAACCCAGGTTTTCTAAGAATATTAAAGGATTTGGCAAAGTGCTTATAATATAATGTTAAACAATAAATAAATAAATAAAATAAGATTGAGAGAAAGGCCACAAACTATATATAACATGATCCTAAATTTATTTAGTCTTTATACCTTTTCTACATGAATAGAATATTAACATATACTGGAGTGTTTTCCTCTGTTTTCTGCCAGGCTCTTCTGCTCTTGTTGAGCTAAGCAGGGTTGTAGGCAGAGCTGAGAATTGGAAGGAGTTCAAAAGACTGGATTGCTTGGTATTGGAAAGACCTTGGAGCTACTTGCATGAAGGATCAGTGAAGATCAGGAAGAGGGCAGGAAGAGGCAAGAGTGAAAGGGTGGTGAAGAAGGTGGATGAGTCCAGGTAGGACAAAGAGCTTGAGAGTGAGTCAGAGAAGAGAGACATGGCTTGAGTTAGTGAGACTTGGAGGAGACGTAGAGGTCTTCAGATTTTTGTGCTGATGTTTGCCATGTCTCAAACAATGTGATTCCTTGTGTAGTTTATTTGAAAAACTGAAGCAAAAATTGAAATTCATTTTTTTTGCCAGTTGCTGATATTTTTATTTATTTTTTATTAACATCTTTATTGGAGTATAAAGATGCTTTAATTTTTTGGAGTATAAAGATGCTTTAATTTTTTTTTTGGAGTATAAAATTGGAGTATAAAAATTTATTGGAGTATAAAGATGCTTTAATTTTTTTTTTTTTAAGTTTTTGGCTGCACCCCACGGCGTGTGGGATCTTAGTTCCCCGACCAGGGATTGAACCCGTGCCTCCTGCACTGGAAAGCAGAGTCTTAACCACTGGACCTCCGGGGAAGTCCCGAAATTCATTTTTAATGACTTTTTGGATGTTGTATAGATTAATCTTCTTTTCTAAAAAAAGCATTTAATGATGGAAAATTTCCAAACATTCACAAAAGTAGAGAAAATATTTTAATGAACCTGGTTCACCCATCACTCAGCTTCAACAATTATTAGTACATGGCCAATCTGTTTCACCTGTACCCCCACATGCTCCTCCCACTCCATTACTTTGAAGCAGTCATATCATCTATAAATATTTCAACAGGTATCTCTAAAATACATGTTCTTCAAACATAAACAAAAACATTATCATACTTAGAAACCACCAATAATTCCTTAGATTACCAAATATTCAGAGCTCACAGTTTCTCAATTGTCTTATAATAATTTTTTTTAGTTTATTTAAGTTGGGATCCATAGTTCACACACTGCAATTGCTTACTCTAGCTCATAAATCTTTTTGAAACTACAGGTTCCCCCTTCACTTCTTCTATTGTTCCTTGAAATTTTTTTTTCTTGAAGGAATCTACAGTATGGATTTTGCTGATGATATCCCCATGGTGGTATCATTTACTGTGTCCTTCTGTCCCTTGTATATCATGTAAATTAATAGTTTTATCTGGGTGGTTTTTATTTTCTTCTTTATATCTTTCCACATTTTTCCAAGTTTTCTACTCATCACTCCTTACTTTTATATTCGGAACTTAGGAAGTTAAAAAAATGTTCTTTAAGGTGGCTTTAGTAAAAAGCTTTCTTAAAAGGATGGAATTAGATGTTGGTGAAACAATGGTGAAATCTTAATAAAGTCTGTTGTTTGTTAATTACATCAACACTAATTTCTTGGTTTTGATAAGTGTACTATGTTTATATAAAATGTCAACATTTGGAGAAGATGGGTAAAGTGTGTATGGAAACATTTTTCACAATTTTTGCAACTTTTACTTAAGCCTGAGTTTCTTTCAAAATAACAAAGTTAAAACATCGAAAGAGGCATTTTCAGTGGAGAAATAGAGATTGAAGCTAGATTTTAGGGAGTTAAATAAAGGGAAGAAAGGAAAGAGTTCATTGGCAACATCTGGCCATTAAAAAATGTAAAGAAATTAGGAAGTAGCTCAAGGGAGTAGCAAGATTATGAAACAAAATTTTAAAATTTTGTTTTTCATGCTTGAGGAGACCTGAGCTTGCAGGCAAGAAAGCCTGAAGAGTTTGAAGACACAAAAAGTAAATCAGATCATTTGTATTTGTCTGACTTTTCTGTAATAAAAGTATTTTTTAATAAATCAGATAATAGATGCTAAAATGAGGGATAGGATCTAGAGCAGAGAAGGGTTTGCCTGGACAAGGAAATAAAATCATCTCTTCCTCTGAAATAGGAGAAATTTAGGAGAAGATGGTTGTGGACAGAGAGAAATTCTAGGAGGGAAACAGAATTGAGATAGCATATACCTGAAGATTTTTACTTCACAGGAGAATGAAAATGACATTCTCAGATGAAAGTGAGAGGCATGGGGATAAACTGGAGACTTGTGGAACCTAGAAAATTCTTTGCAGGGGCTGAGAAAGAAGCAACAGGAAGCCAATTTCAGGTGGATAACTGTGAAAGCAGGGAGGGCCCAGATGTGGTTGGGAAGTGGTAATACTTAGCAGATCCTGTGGAATAGTTGCGATACTTTCTCTAGCAAAACTTGGCAGCTCTAGAGTGAGCAGGTGGCCAGTGACCTAGACTATGGGTTGGTGTTGGGCGCATTGGCAGGTAAAAGGGCCGACGGGGCCAACGATGTTAGCAAGGGCAGCACTGAATGGCTGGAGGCCAAGATCTCTGTGGTAGACTTGCCTGTCCCTGGTCATCATGCCACTGACCTTGATATATAGAGTTCTTGGAAATTCTTCATCTAGCCAAGGGGTACAGTTATTTCAGGAAAGGCCAAGTCATAAAATTACAGAGCCAGGGTTTACCTTTTTTTGTAGGTTGTTCCACCTTTGCATCCCTGTTCTTTCTGGATAAGCCAGCAGTGAGTATTAATGGCTCCACAAAGATGAGTCTCCCATCTCCTCTGTGGCTTTACCCACTGTCTGAGATTCTTGGCACTGATTACTTCCTCAGGTGGGTAGAATGGGCATTTCTGCCCAGCAATTTTCAATCACTAAGGTTGGTTCTTTGAGTTTTCAGGTGGGTTCTGGGAACAACTGACCAATGACCCAGAAAAGCCACCTCTACTCACTCCTCAGGTACTCACTCCTCAGGTAGAAGAGCATCCT
Organism: Monodon monoceros; assembly: GCF_005190385.1. Lineage (NCBI taxonomy): Eukaryota > Metazoa > Chordata > Mammalia > Artiodactyla > Monodontidae > Monodon > Monodon monoceros. Next base: position 25,120,578 of record NW_021703775.1, on the reverse strand, counting down.
ATACATGTGACCATTGATTGCTTCTAGTCCTCTCAGGAGGTGGCTTTGGGGAATCATTCCTCATGGAAAAAGTGAAGAAGTAACTTGAATTCAGGAACATGGTTCCAAAAAGATGGTGTATTTTACTTTGCTAGAGTTGTCATAACCAAGTACAAGTTGGGTGGCTTAAACAGAAATTTATTGTCTCACAGGCTAAAAGCCCAAGATCAAGGTGTTGACAGGATTGGTTCCTTCTGAGGGCTGTGCGGGAAGAATCTGTTCTAGGCCTCTCTCCTTGGTCTGTCGATGGCCATCTTTTCCCTATTTCTCTTCACGCCATCTTCCCTATATGTGTGTCTGTACCAGTGACCAAATTTCTCCTTTTTATAAAGACACCAGTCACATCAGATTAGGGCCCATCCTAATAACCTTGTCCTAACTTAACTAATTACATCTGCAATGATGCTATTCCAAATGAGGTCATATTCTGAGGCACCAGGGGTTAGGACATCAACTTGTGAATTGGGGAGGGGCACAACTCAAACCATAATAGATGGATTGGAACACTCCCTTTTTTCTCTCTCCCTAGCCACCTCCCTCCTGTAGGCCCTCATGACCCACTGCCTGGGGTACAGAAATTGTTTCCCATGATTCCTTGTCTCCTGTCCCTCAACTCCTGCCCACCTTGCATATGGTTGTCAAATTCATCTTTCTAGAATTCTCACTTTTATCGTGATTCCTGATTAGATCCCGTCCATGGTCCATTGCCTAAGAAAGTGGTTCCAAAACTTTCCAGTTTGGCAGAGTCATGTGGCAAGTTTAAAGAAATGTAACTTCTTGGGCTCGACTCTCTAACATTCTGATTTATAAGATCTGGCATTTTTTAAAGAACTCCAGATAATTTTAATCATCAGATTGACTGATTTAGAGAAGAGATTCAGATTCTTCACAATCTGACTGAAGTTTACTCTCCAACTTCACAATCCTCTAGAATCCTCTGTCTATTTACCGGGCTCCAAAAGTGCTCACAATCCTGCCCTAATATATCTTCATGTTGTACCACCTGAGGAGGTTCTCCGTCCCAGCCTACTTCTCCAACCTGCTCTAGTCCTTCTCAAGTCCCACCTTTTCTTTAATGTCTCCATATGACTCTGTCTTACTGTTACCTCCCCTTTCTTGACCTCCTATATCTTCTTGTCTGTGTTACTCACTAGGCAGAGAGCTCTACCATGTGAAGGTTCATAGATCACAGAGGGCCAGGGATGAGAGGGTCCTAGAGAACACGTGTCTTAAAGGTCCTCAGAGTTCAGAGGAAGAAACGGAGGCCACTACTATGATATGCTTGGGGACACACAGTGGTAGAAACAGGAAATGTTTCAGGGTGTGACTCCCAACAAGAGGACTGAATAAAACCCTTAGACTTCATATCCTTTTCCCTACTACACACAACCAGGAAATTATTGACTCTGATAGGGAACTGGAACCAATATATTCTCTGCAGAGACTGAGGCAAAGAAGCTCTGGAGTCGAGAACTTAGGGCACGGCAGGGGGCAGAGCAGAATACCATACTGAGAAGAGTACCACTGAGTGAGAGTCCACATATTCAGCAGGCTCCCCCATCATCAGAAATACCTAAAACAAAAAACGGAATCATTTCTTTCTTTTTCTTTTTTTTAACATCTTTATTGGAGTATAGTAGCTTTACAATGGTGTGTTAGTTTCTGCTTTATAACAAAGTGAATCAGTTATACATATACATATGTTCCCATAACTCTTCCTTCTTGCATCTCCCTCCCTCCCACCCTCCCTATCCCACTGCTCTAGGTAGTCACAAAGCACCGAGCTGATCTCCCTGGGCTATGCGGCTGCTTCCCACTAGCTATCTATTTTATGTTTGGTAGTGTATATGTGTCCATGCCACTCTTACTTTGTCACAGCTTACCCTTCCCCCACCCCTTATCCTCAAGTCCATTCTCTAGTAGGTCTGCATCTTGATTCACGTCTTACCCTGAGGTGGTTCTGACCATTTTTTTTCTTTTTCATTTTTAGATTCCATATATATGTGTTAGCATATGGTATTTGTCTTTCTGAATTACTTCACTCTATATGACAGTCTAGGTCCATCCACCTCACTACAAATAACTCAGTTTCATTCCTTTTCATGGCTGAGTAATAATCCATTGTATGTATGTGCCACATCTTCTTTATCCATTCATCTGTTGGTGGGCACTTAGGTTGCTTCCATGTCCTGGCTATTGTAAATAGAGCTGCAATAAATATTTTGGTACATGAATCTTTTTGAATTATGGTTTTCTCAGGGCATATGCCCAGTAGTGGGATTGCTGGGTCATATGGTAGTTCTATTTTTAGTTTTTTAAGAAACCTCCATACTGTTCTCCATAGTGGCTGTATCAATTCACATTCCCACCAACAGTGCAAAAGGGTTCCCTTTTCTCCACACCCTCTCCAGCATTTATTGTTTGTAGATTTTTTGATGATGGCCATTCTGATCATTGTGAGATGATATCTCATTGTAGTTTTGATTTGCATTTCTCTAATGATTAATGACGTTGAGCATTCTTTCATGTGTTTGTTGGCAGTCTGTATATCTTCTTTGGAGAAATGTCGATTTAGGTCATGTGCCCATTTTTGGATTGCGTTATTTGTTTTTTTGATATTGAGCTGCATGAGTTGCTTTTATGTTTTGGAGATTAATCCTTTGTCAGTTGCTTCATTTGCAAATATTTTCTCCCATTCTGAGGGTTGTCTTTTCGTCTTGTTTATGGTTTCCTTTGCTGTGCAAAAGCTTTGAAGTTTCATTAAGTCCCATTTGTTTTTATTTCCATTTCTCTAGGAGTTGGGTCAGAAAGGATCTTGCTGTGATTTATGTCATAGAGTGTTCTGCCTATGTTTTCCTCTAAGAGTTTGATGTCTGGCCTTACATTTAGGTCTTTAATCCATTTTGAGTTTATTTTTGTGTATGGTGTTAGGGAGTGATCTAATCTCATACTTTTACATGTACCTGTCCAGTTTTCCCAGAACCACTTACTGAAGAGGTTGTCTTTTCTCCACTGTATATTCTTGCCTCCTTTATCAAAGATAAGGTGACCATATGTGTGTGGGTTTATCTCTGGGCTTTCTATCCTGTTCCATTGATCTATACTTCTGTTTTTGTGCCAGTACCATACTGTCTTGATTACTGTAGCTTTGTAGTATAGTCTGAAGTCAGGGAGCCTGATTCATCCAGCTCCATTCTTCATTCTCAAGATTGCTTTGGCTATTCGGGGTCTTTTGTGTTTCCATACAAATTGTGAACGTTTTTGTTCTAGTTCTGTGAAAAAATGCCAGTGGTAGTTTGATAGGGATTGCATTGAATCTGTAGATTGCTTTGGGTAGTAGAGTCATTTTCACAATGCTGATTCTTCCAATCCAGGAACATGGTATATCTCTCCGTCTATTTGTATCATCTTTAATTTCTTTCATCAGTGTCTTAAAATTTTCTGCATACAGGTCTTTTGTCTCCTTAGGTAGGTTTATTCCTAGATATTTTTTTCTTTTTGTTGCAGTGGTAAATGGGAATTTTTTCTTAATTTCACTTTCAAATTTTTCATCATTAGTGTATAGGAATGCAAGTGATTTCTGTTCATTAATTGTGTATCCTGCTACGTTACCAAATTCTTTGGTTAGCTCTAGTAGTTTTCTGATAGCACCTTTAGGATTCTCTATGGATAGTATCATGTCATGTGCAAAGAGTGACAGCTTTACTTCTTCTTTTCCAATTTGTATTCCTTTTATTTCTTTTTCTTCTCTGATTGCTGTGGCTAAAACTTCCAAAACTAAGTTAAATAATAGTGGTGAGAGTGGGCAACCTTGTCTTGTTTCTTATCTTAGTGGAAATGGTTTCAGGTTTTCACCATTGAGGATGATGTTGGCTGTGGGTTTGTCATATATGGCCTTTATTTTGTTGAGGAAAGTTCCCTCTATGCCTACTTTCTGGAGGGTTTTTATCATAAATTGGTGTAGAATTTTGTCAAAAGCTTTCTTTGCATCTATTGAGATGATCATATGGTTCTTCTCCTTCAATTTGTTAATATGGTGTATCACAATTGATTTGCGTATACTGAAGAACCCTTGCAATCCTGGGATAAACCCCACTTGATCATAGTGTATGATCCTTTTAATGTGCTGTTGGTTTCTGTTTGCTAGTATTTTGTTGAGGATTTTTGCATCTATATTCATCAGTGATATTGCCCTGTAATTTTCTTTCTTTGTGACATCTTTGTCTGGTTTTGGTATCAAGGTGATGGTGGCCTCGTAGAATGAGTTTGGGAGTGTTCCTCTCTCTGCTATATTTTGGAAGAATTTGAAAAGCATAGGTGTTAGCTCTTCTCTAAATGTTTGATAGAATTCGCCTGTGAATCCATCTGGTCCTGGGCTTTTGTTTGTTGGAAGATTTTTAATCACAGTTTCAATTTCAGTGCTTGTGATTGGTCTGTTCATATTTTCTATTTCTTCCTGGTTCTGTCTCGGAAGGTTGTGCATTTCTAAGAATTTGTCCATTTCTTCCAGGTTGTCCGTTTTATTGGCATAGAGTTGCTTGTAGTAATCTCTCTCGTGATCCTTTTTTTTTTGCGGTACACGGGCCTCTCACTGTTGTGGCCTCTCCTGTTGTGGAGCACAGGCTCCGGACGCGCAGGCTCAGCGGCCACGGCTCACCGGCCCAGCCGCTCTGCGGCATGTGGGATCTTCCCGGACCAGGGCACGAACCCGTGTCCCCTGCATCGGCAGGCAGACTCTCAAAAACTGTGCCACTAGGGAAGCCCTCTCATGATCCTTTTTATTTCTGCAGTGTCAGTGGTTACTTCTACTTTCATTTCTAATTCTATTGACTTGAGTCTCCCTTTTTTTCTGGATAAGTCTGGGTAATGGTTTATCAATTTTGTTTATGTTCTCAAAGAACCAGCTTTTAGTTTCATTGATCTTTGCTATCACTTCCTTCATTTCTTTTTCATTTATTTCTGATCTGATCTTTATGATTCTTTCGTTCTGCTAACTTTGGGGTTTTTTTGTTCTTCTTTCTCTAATTGCTTTAGGTGTAAGGTTAGGTTATTTATTTGAGATGTTTCTTGTTTCTTAAGGTAGGATTGTATTGATATAAACTTCTCTCATAGAACTGCTTTTGCTGCATCCCATAGATTTTGGGTCGTTGTGTGTTCATTGTCATTTGTTTCCAGGTATTTTTTGATTTCCTCTTTGATTTCATCAGTGATTGCTTGGTTATTAAGTAGTGTGTTATTTGGCTTCCATGTGTTTGTATTTCTTACAGACATTTTCCTGTAATTGATATCTAGTCTCATAACGCTGTGGTAGGAAGAGATACTTGATATGATTTCAATTTTCTTAAATTTACCAAGGCTTGATTTGTGACCCAAGATATGATCTATTCTGGAGGATGTTCCATGAGCACATGAGAAGAAAGTGTATCCTGTTGCTTTTGGATGGAATGTCCTATAAATATCAATTATGTCCATCTTGTTTAATGTATCATTTAAAGCTTGTGTTTCCTTATTTATATTCATTTTGGATGATCTGTCCATTGGTGAAAGTGGGGTGTTAAAGTTCCCTACTATGATTGTGTTACTGTCAATTTCCCCTTTTATGGCTGTTAGTATTTGCCTTATGTATTGAGGTGCTGCTATGTTGTGTGGATAAATATTTACAATTGTTATATCTTCTTCTTGGGTTGATCCCTTCATCATTATTTAGTGTCCTTCTTTGTATCTTGTAATAGTCTTTTTTTTAAAGTCTATTTTGTCTGATATGAGAATTGCTACTCCAGCTTTCTTTTGATTCCCATTTGCATGGAATATCTTTTTCCATCCCCTCACTTACAGTCTGTATGTGTCCCTAGGTCTGAAGTGGGTCTCCTGTAGAGAGCACATATACGGGTCTTGTTTTTATATCCATCTAGCCAATCTATGTCTTTTGGTTGGATCATTTAATCCATTTACACTTAAGGTAATTATCGATATGTATGTTCCTATTACCATTTTCTTAATTGTTTTGGGTTTATTGTTGTAGGTCTTTTCCTTCTCTTGTGTTTCCTGCCTAGAGAAGATCCTTTAGCCTTTGTTGTAAAGCTGGGTTGGTGGTGCTGAATTCTCTTAGCTTTTGCTTGTCTGTGAAGCTTTTAATTTCTCCATCAAATCTCAATGAGATCCTTGCTGGGTAGAGTAATCTTGGTTGTACGTTTTTCTCCTTCATCAGTTTAAATATGTCCTGCCACTCCCTTCTGGCTTGCAGAGTTTCTGCTGAAGGTTCAGCTGTTAACCTTATGGGGATTCCTTTGTGTGTTATTTGCTGTTTTTCCTGTACTACTTTTAATATTTGTTCTTTTTATTTAATTTTTGATAGTTTGGTTAATATGTGTCTTGGTGTGTTTCTCCTTGAAGTTATCCTGTATGGCACTTTCTGTGCTTCCTGGACTTGATTAACTATTTCATTTCCCATGTTAGGGAAGTTTTCAACTATAATCTCTTCAAATATTTTCTCAGTCCCTTTGTTTTTCTCTTCTTCTTCTGAGACCCTTATAATTCAAATGTTGGTGTGTTTAATCTTGTCCCAGAGGTCTCTGAGGCTGTCCTCAATTCTTTTCATTCTTTTTTCTTTATTCTGCTCTGCAGTAGTTATTCCCATTATTTTATCTTCCAGGTCTCTTATCTGTTCTTCTGTCTCAGTTATTCTGCTATTGATCCTCTCTAGAGAATTTTCAATTTCATTTGTTGTATTGTTCATCATTGGTTGTTTCCTCTTTAGTTCTTCTAGGTCCTTGTAAACATTTCTTGTATCTTCTCCATTCTATTTCCAAGATTTTGGATCATCTTTACTATCATTATTCTGAATTCTTTTTCAGGTAGACTGCTTATTTCATCTTCATTTGTTAGGTCTGGTGGGTTTTTGCCTTGCTCCTTCATGTGCTGTGTGTTTCTCTGTCTTCTCATTTTGCTTAACTTGCTTTGTTTGGAGTCTCCTTTCCACAGGCTGCAGGCTCTTAGTTTCCGTTGTTTTTGGTGTCTGTCCCCAGTAGCTAAGTTTGGTTCAGTGGGCTGTGTAGGCTTCCTGGTGGAGGGGACTAGTGCTTGTGTTCTGGTGGATGAGGCTGGATCTTGTCTTTCTGGTGGGCAGGTCCACATCTAGTGGTGTGTTTGGGGGTGTCTGTGGCCTTATTATGATTTTAGGCAGTCTCCGTGCTAATGGATGGTGTTGTGTTCCTGTCTTGCTAGTCGTTTGGCATAGGGTGTCCTGCACTGTAGCTTGCTGGTCGTTGAGTGGAGTTGGGTCTTGGTGTTGAGATGGAGATCTCTGGGAGATTTTCACCGTTTGATATTACATGGAGCTGGGAGGTCTCTTGTGGACCAGTGTCCTGAGCTTGGCTCTCCCACTTCAGTGGCACAGCCCTGACACCTGGCTGGACCAAGAGCCTGTCTTCCACACAGCTCAGAATTAAAGGGAGAAAAAGAAAGAAAGAAGAATATAAAATAAAATAAAATAGTCATTAATATAAATAATAATTATTAAGAAAAAAATTTTTTTTAAGTAATAGAAAACAAAACAATGAGAAAACGGACAGACAGAACCCTAGGACAAATGGTAAAAGCAAAGCTATACAGAGAAAATCACACACAGAAGCATATACATATACACTCACAAAAAGAGAAGAAGGGATAAAAAAATATATATCGTTGCTCCCAAAGTCCACCTCCTCAATTTGGGTTGATTCGTTGTCTATTTAGATATTCCACAGATGCAGGGTACATCTAGTTGTTTGTGGAGATTTAATCCGCTGCTCCTGAGGCTGCTGGGAGAAATTTCCCTTTCTCTTCTTTGTTTGCACAGCTCCTGGGGTTCAGCTTTGGATTTGGCCCCGCCTCTGTGCATAGGTTGCCTGAGGGCGTCTGTTCCCCGCCCAGACAGGACGGGGTTAAAGGAGCAGCTGATTAGGGGGCTCCGGCTCACTCAGGCAAAGGGGGCGGCAGGGTATGGAATGCGGGGGAGCCTACGGAGGCAGAGGCCAGTGTGACAATGCAACAGCCTGAGGCGAGCCGTGTGTTCTCCCGGGGAAGTTGTCCCTGGATCACGGGACCCTGGCAGTGGCGGGCTGCACAGGCTCCTGGGAGGGGAAGTGTGGATAGTGACCTGTGATTGCACACAGGCTTCTTGGTGCCTGCAGCAACAGCCTTAGCGTTTCATGCCCGTCTCTGGTGTCCGCGCTGATAGCTGTGGCTTGCACCCATCTCTGGAGCTCATTTAGTCGGTGCTCTGAATCCCCTCTCCTCACGCACCCTGAAACAATGGTCTCTTGCCTCTTAGGCAGTTCCAGACTTTTTCCCGGACTCCCTGCTGGCTAGCTGTGGCACACTAGCCCCCTTCAGGCTGTGTTCACGGAGTCAACCCCAGTCCTCTTCCCGGGATCTGACCTCCAAAGCCTGAGCCTCAGCTCCCAGCCCCTGCCTGCCCCAGCGGGTGAGCAGAGGAGCCTCTCAGGCTGGTGAGTGCTGGTCAGTACCGATCCTCCGTGCGGGCATCTCTCCACTTTGCCCTCCGCACCCTGCTGGCTGCGCTCTCCTCCGTGGCTCTGAAGCTTCCCCCCTCCACCACCTGCAGTCTCTGCCCACGAAGGGGCTTCCTAGTGTGTGGAAACCTTTCCTCCTTCACAGCTCCCTCCCACTGGTGCAGGTCCCGTCTCTATTCTTTTAACTCTGTTTTTTCTTTTGCCCTACCCAGGTAGGTGGGGGAGTTTGCTGCCTTTTGGGAGGTCTGAGGTCTTCTGCCAGCGTTCAGTAGGTGTTCTGTAGGAGTTGTTCCACATGTAGATGTATTTCAGATGTATTTGTGGGGAGGAAGATGATCTCCACGTCTTACTCCTCCGCCATCTTGAAGGTCTCTCTGCTATTGGAGTCTTAACTTTTATTTTTTCATGGCTGTTTGACCTTCACCTTGAACCAATATCTAGTACAACTCATTTGCTGGGGGGGCCCTTGTAAAATGTCGTGATTAAAAACTTAAGCTTTAAAGAAAGACATGCCTGGGTTCTCATCCTGGCCCCCTCTACTACTAGCTCTGTAGCCTTGAGCCTTAAAAGGGTCTTACAGAATATGGGAAGACTTAACCATAGAAATAAAGAAACTAGACAGATGAAAACACAAGGTAGGAGGACAAGGAAGGATGTAGCCACGAAAAGAATTGACCTGATAGACTCTTGATGTGTTTGTATTGAGAAAAGTTTTATATAGTTCTATGTGAGAATTTTGGGGATAAAATTGAGACATAGAAAGATAAGACAATTATTAAATTCAAGAAAAAGAGAAAGCTGTATAAGTAAGGAAATATTATCATGCATATTACATGACTCAGCTGTAAACAGTATTATATTCTAAACATATCATAAGTGATAAATATAGATTCAACCAAAAATTGAAATATAACTATATTGTAAATATTAGGGCAGGATAAATGTGTGTGTGTGTATGTGTGTGTGTGTGCATGCCAGTTATTATATGATTGTGTCTCAGGTTCAAACCCACCCTTCTACATTTTGCCCTGTGATGCTGGGGCTAGAAGTCTGCAAACCACACTTCTCCCTTCCAGAAGTGTGGCTTCTGGCTCCAAGTTAGTTGCTCTCAATAGGGGAACAAGAAGAATATTACAGAGCTTCATACTTATACCTTCCTATCTGCTTCCTTTTCTCTCAATATTCATTCATTAAATTATTGAATAAAGATTTATTGAGTGAGTGTTGCATGCCAAGCACTGTTCTAGGTGTTTAGGTTTCATCAGTGACAATATTTCTGCCTCCATAGAGCTTATCTTCCAGTAGAGAGAGATAATAAACAATGTACATAATAGATAAATAAATAAATAACATAGTGTTGTAGAAAAAAGGAAAGAACAAAGCAAAGTAAGACTGGGAGTGCCTGGGTGAAGAGTGTTATAATTTTAAAAAGGGTGGTCAGGGTAGACTTCTTTGGGAAGAAGATATTTGAGTAAACACTTGGCCTTAAAATGAAAGTAGGCTTGGTATGTTCAAGGAACAGTCCGGAGGCCAGTGTGGTTGGACTGAAGGGAGAGAGGATGAAAGGGAGAGAAAGCTGAAATTTAAGCTTTTTTTTTGCTAACAGCAAGTAATTGTCTAAAAAGATGTAAATCAACTTTTTTTAGTAATTCATACACCAATGAATATAAAAGTACATGTGGAAAGCATTGACATAAGACATTATTTTAACATCAACAACAGAGTCACCTAAACTGGCACTGGACTCCCTCCCGGCTAGCTGTGATAAGGGATAAGGGAACTTGAGGTGAGGAGGGTTTGGGCAGAAGATTGCTTTTCTTTGTTTTAAGTGGTATACAATCTTTTCACTTTTTAAACCATGAATATGTAAATTTTATAGAAATAAAAACTAAATTTAAAAATAATGAATTACAAATGGCAATATGGATCCTGAATTGGATCCTGGAACAGAAAAATGACATTAGAGGAAAAGCTGGTGAAATCTGAATAAAGCCTATTCAATCATAATGTACTAATATTATTTTCTTAGTTTTGGCAAATGTATCATGTACTGTAAAATGTTAGGGGAAATTGGTTGAGAGGTATATGGTAATTCTCTGTATTATCTTTGCAACTTTTCTGTACATCTAAAATTGTTCCATAGTAAAAAGTTTATTTTTAAAAAATTTTGGAACAAACAGAAAACTGTATCAGGTGGTAAGATCTTACCATTTCCTTTCTCCCAACTCCCAGACCTGCACTCTTTTTTGGGTTTTAGCAGCGGGTTGTTTACCTAGCAGGAGGACATGATTTACCCATGGACCTGGGCTAATCCTCAGATGGAGGGCAAAAGGCCAGTAGGGAAGACTTTTGGATCACACCTATGGAGAATCCAGCTCACTGATCCTTGGTGGGTGACATCAAAGAAGCCGAAAAGCAGAACCAGGACAGAGGCATTTAGGCATAAAAAACATGAACTTGCAATTCCCTTAAGCTTTTAAGAAAGCAGAGTACCAAAAATATCCTCACAGAACTTTACTCCTTGCTTAATGTCTGTCTTTAGTGACAGAGATTAAGAATGGCTTCAAAGTATAGAAATAACTCCACATCCTTGATTCAATGGCTCTTTCCTCATTTCAAAGCTTCTAAACTTTTTTGGTTAGAGGTGCCTGTTTAGGTGACTCTGTTGTTGATGTTAAAATAATGCCTTATGTCAATGCTTTCCACCTGTACTTTTATATTCATTGGTGTATGAATTACTAACAAAAGTTGATTTAAATTTTTTTAGACAATTATTTATTGTTAGCAAAAAAAAAAAAAAAGAAGCTTAATCTTTGGTGTCAATACTTTGAGACTATTAGCCTCCTACTCTTCCCCTGCTGAGTCTTTTTCTAGTATTGAGGAAATCCTTTTCTGTTCATGCTTCTTCCACATATTCTGCTTCCATCCACAATCCCTGTCCACTCTCTGGTGCTAACACTTTTGGAAATAAAAGCCAGGATGGAAAGTTTTTTTTTTTTTTTTTTCTGGTACGCGGGCCTCTCACTGTTGTGACCTCTCCCGTTGCCGAGCACAGGCTCCGGACGCACAGGCTCAGCGGCCATGGCTCACGGGCCTAGCCGCTCCACGGCATGTGGGATCTTCCCGGACCGGGGCACGAACCCGTGTCCCCTGCATCGGCAGGTGGACTCTCAACCACTGCGCCACCAGGGGAGCCCTAGAAAGTATTTTGTATGCTATTTTTATTTTCTGTCCTACCACATACCTCCCCTGAGGTAGAGCAGGCTACCCCTTAAGTTGGGGTGAAAGAAAAAGGGAAAGAGAAAATGAGAGGGAGAGAAACAATGGACATTTCAACATTTTATCCATCCACATTTAGTCCACTCTTCTGGCCTGCAGGACTCTGTATATATATATTTTCTGGGATCATGAGCAGTTAAGTGGTGATGAGCAATTAGCATTCAGAAGTTCATTTTGATTTTATTTGTTTTCTTCATACTTAAAAAAATTGCATAAGAAATACATATTCATTGTAGAAACACAAATAAAGACAAAATATTAAATTAAAAATTACTTGTAATCTCAGAAATAATCACCCTAGTCTAACATACCACCAATTACTCAATACAAGAAACAAAAAACTGAAATAAGGTAAGGAATGAAGCACTGAAGCATGTGAACCTCCAGCTCCAGAAGCTTCTGAGACTAAATGCCTGCCCTTCTTGGGGACTGGTGGTTCCATGTTTTGCCATGGTTGATGGACACTGTCCCATTAATCTTCCCTATTGGATAACACTCTTTTGGTTTTAAGTGACAGAAACCCAACTCAAGTTTATTTATACAAAAATAAATAGAAATAGGATGTCTGCTCAGATCATGTAAATTTGAATGCCAGCTCTACATGGTCTTCAGCATGTTAAACTACCTCTTAAAGCTTCTGCTTCCTCATCTGGAAAGTGATACCCCTCTTCTTGTGAGGTAGTTACAGGGATTGAGTGAAATAAGGCATGTGCCCGGCACATAGTAACCACTTCATAAATGGAATCAGCAGTAACTGAATAGTATTTGGTTTCCTGAAGAGTGGGGAAAGTTGTGTGGCTAGCATGTTATTACTAGAGGAAGTTGGAAGGCAGGAAACAAGGGGGAATGAGGCAGGAACTTTCCTTCTCATGTGCTCATAACCTTGTGAAATCCACCATGACGTGCTACGAGGATTGCTGGTATGAACAGCTGTGTGCTGACATCCTACTTTACCCACAGTGCCCTGAGTGACTATTTCTTGACTGGCAGGCAGGCCTCTGTGGCCAAAGTCCAGGAGAACTACACATTTCATCAAACATGAAGGGAGATTTTGCCAGAGATTACCTGAGAAGCTGAGAACGCTGCAGTTTGAGCTGGTGGCTTCAGGCCTGCTGGGATGCAGAAAACCACGTCAGACACCTCTGAGAGTTTAAGGCTGCTCGTTCTACCCAGGGTACTGTCAGGGAGGGGGAAATTTCCCCCTCTCTCCCTCTTGAGTTCTTTTGGCTGAACTAATAATAAGATTGACACAAGAGAGATTAACAGAAGAAAGAGAAACAAGTTTAATTCATGTGCGTGGAGGTCTCAGAAATGATGCCTAAGAAGTGGCCAAAGCAGGCAACTTTTATACTTTTTAGACAAAGAAACAATAAACTTGAGAGGAATTGACAGGGCAAAGAAACTTAGGTTTGGTGCTTAATTAGTTAGGAATTTAAGCAATGTTTGGGTTTGGGTGGTAAATTAGTAAATAAATAACAAAGTTTGTTTATATAGACTTGGCTTTGAAGTTCTTGTCTCTGGTATATGGATGTCCTTCTACCTCTCAGTATAGGGAGGGCACTTTTCATATGGGAGATTTATTTCCTACTTTCAGGGAGACAGAAGGGAGGGTCAAAGTGTCCCTCTTGCAGCAACTGTTTCTTAAGTAACTTTAATTCAAAATAATAGCCATTGAGACATATTTTGCCGTGGCCTCTGCCCTGGGCCCCAACAGTACATTCGCACAATGTGTTTATGTCCTATGTCCATTTTTTTTGTCTTTTTTAGTCAAATTGAACCCATTTTGGGGGACATTTAGGGTCTAGATAATAAAATATGTAATGAAAACCCAACCAAAGTCTGGTAAAAACCTTTTAAGAAATGATTACCTGAACCTTTAGTTCATAGATTTTCAGCTGTTCTTACTAAAAATTCAAAGGTTTTTAATGGCATATGTATTAAAACACACCAGGACATAGTACACTCTTGTCTCAGAACCAAATCAAGGTCAATGTCTCAACCAGAATTTGTGATGAACCAACATATTCAAATACTCAGATCAATCTTGAGGTGACCTAGGTTAAAAATATAGGCTCAAAAGAAACATGCTGTTTCTCATCAAGTCCCAGATGCAGGATGGGGAGGCATTAGGTGATGTCTCTCCCTACACACTGTGTCTGTAGCCCAGGTAGAGCTGCCACCCATTTGAACTGTGGCTTTTTCCTAAGTATGGCTAACTGAATCACAAACTATAGTACCCCACCCAGTCCATTTGTGTTTTTTTCTTACCGAAATAAAACTCTCCATTAAAACTGAACAGCAAATAAACAATTTCTAATCTTCACTATACGTAAAAAGCAACCTGCAATTTAGAGCAAGATTTAGTCACATCTTTTAGTCCTTTTTCCCACCAATCTGCTTCAATAGCTGGGAATCTCTGTTTAATCTGACTCCAGGTCTTTCTTTGTGTTTGAGAAAAACACTCATCTTCTGTGGTTTCTCCATGTCCCAGTTGCAACTTCAGGAACCCCGATCAGTGCCATCAAAGTTGTAATTTAAAGCTTTTGCGAGGCCCAGGCTTTCTCTGTGTGAGACAGGTATCAGTCCTCATTATCAAACCACTCATTTCCCCCTTGTTGTTCTATGTAATAAAGAAAGCAGCTTCCTGCTCCTGGTGACTTGGCAAAACACTCAATAAGAGAGCCATATTATGGCCATAGCAGATGTGTACAGCAGGGTCCTTCCCAAACTCCTCCTCTGTGGTCCTTTTCTAACCAGGAGTCATTGATTTCCCTTTTCAAAGGGACTGATCTACTTTGACTCATCACAAGGCAGAGAGTAGCTTAATGAGTAAATGTGGTGTCAGAATGCAGCAGATTTTCCTACGCTCAAAAGTTTCCAGACTACTTTTATCTCAGCCATATTAATTTCTTGAAATTAATTTTTACTTTTTTCTAAGAAACACACACATAGATTTAAATATTACAAAATTCCAAAAGGCTCATAAGGAAAAACAACAGTCCCTGTCCAGTTTACTTTAAAACTATTTTTAGTTCCTTTTTTCTTTACTATTTGTCTCTATTTTTTCTATGGATATTCATATGTCATTTGTTGGATGACTTATCTATCAGCTTTCTCATAAGTTAAATGGATATAGCTTTCTTGCTATCCCTATCTCCTTCTTTTTGCCATACTGAAATTCTTGGTTAAATCAGTTTTCAGTTTTGATATTATTATTAGTATGTAAATACAGTTCATTGCAAAGCCAAGGACTATATAGTAATTATGCTTCCTTTCCTGTAAATGTTTTGATATTACTAGGGTTAATAATTGCTCCTCCACCCCTCTGCCCACTTTTGCTTAAATGTCTTGGTTCCAATGGATGGATTCTTAACATGACTGTTCACATAGTTAAATGTATCAGATAACTTACCAGATAACTTTCAGACAACTTTCCTGCCTCCATTATCTTGCTCCAAGCTAATTTCTTGCTCTCTGGGCCAGCTATGCATCTATGACCCTGGAACTTCCTTTCATCATCCTGGAAATTACCTGTGTCTGATTCTGATTCCTAGATCCCATGTCTTTCTCTTTTGGGGTTTATTTATTTCGTGTTTTAAAAAATAAATTTATTTATTTATTTTTGGCTGTGTTGGGTCTTCCTTGCTGCATGCGGGCTTTCTCTAATTGTGGCAAGCAGGGGCTACTCTTTGTTGCAGTGCATGGGCTTCTCATTGCAGTGACTTTCTTGTTGCAGAGCACGGGCTCTAGGCACATGGGCTTCAGTATTTGTGGCGTGTGGGCTCAGTAACTGTGGCTCACGGGCTCTAGAGTGCAGGCTCAGTAGTTGTGGCACATGGGCTTAGTTCCTCCGCGGCATGTGGGATCTTCCCGGACCAGGCCTCAAACCCGTGTCCCCTGCATCGGCAAGCAGATTCTTATCCACTGTGCTACCACGGAAGCCCATCTTTTGGGGTTTATTAACTCCCTCATTTTTCATGGATCATATTCTTAAATAGCTTCCTGAGAAAAAATACATGAGAGAAAAGTCTTTTGAGAATTTTCAAGCCTGAATTTTCCTTTATCTTCATACTTGGTTGATAATTCAGCTGGGTATAGAATTTTAGACTGAAAATGATTCTTTTTCCCTTAGAATTTTGAAAGCATTCCTCCATGTTTTCTAGCTTCCTATATTACAGCTGAGAAGTGACCATTCTTATTCCTAATTATTTTGATATAACTTTTTATTTCACTGTAGAAAACTCTATTCATCCCTGGTGTTCTGAAATGTTATCATGATATGGGTTGTATTCTTTGTGCTGGCACTTAATGAGCCTTTTCAATCTTGAAACTCAAGTTTTTAGTACAAAGAATTTTTCATAAATCATTTCTTTGATAAATATCTTCCCTTCTCAATTTTCTGTTTTCTCTTTCTAGAACTCTGTTTGTTCTCATCTTTGTTTTTCACCTTGAGGATCTTTTTCAAATGTCTGTGAATCTTTAGTGGCTCATTAATGTTTGATTCAATCACTAAAAAGCTGATTAGGGCTCTGTGTGCATGGGTATGTTTCTTCTGCTGATCTTCACTGTAGGCCAGTGGTTCTCAATAGGTACAGATCCTAGGGGCATTTTGGAAGTTGTAAGAATTTTTAGTTAAAAGATTTATTGGGGAGCTGTGACAAAATAAGAAATATACATATTTGGTCTTTGCTCCTGGTTCCTGACACAAAGCTCCAAAAAACCCTCCAATTTCCTGAGTAATAAGCATGCTAGGAGTGTCTTACACAGAGTTCCTAAATCCCTTGGATTAACCTGGTGATAGGAGCATCTTTTAATCTAATAAGATGCCTCTTGGTGGGCTCCTGGATAGCTTCAGGATGTGGAATGGTCACCAGAAGGGCCAAGCCATGATTAGAAGCGTGGAACTTTCAGCCCCACCTCCTATCCTCTGGGGAGGGAAGAGGGGCTAGATACTGAGCTGATAATCAATCATGTCTACATGCTGAAGCTGTCATAAAAATTCCTAAACTAACGTGTTCAGAATGCTTCTGGGTTGGTGAACACACTGAGGTGTTGGGAGGATGGTGCATCCCAAATTCCATGGGACAGAAGCTCCTGTGCTCAGGACCCTACCAGAATTCACCCTATGTACCTCTTCATCTTGCTGTTCATCTCTATGCTTTATCATTTAAAAAAAAATAAACCTTTAAATGTCAGCTAATATTTCCCTGAGTTTTGTGAGCCACTGTAGCAAATTATCAAACCTGAAGAGGGTGTTGTGGGAACCCTGATTTTTTCAGAAGTACAGGTGACACGTGGGACTTGTGATTGGTGTTGAAAGTGGTGGGCAGTCTTGTAAGACTGAGATGTTAACCTGTGAGGTCTGCACTAACTCTGGGTAGTGTCAAAACTGAGTTTAGGACACTCAGTCAGAGTTGGAGAATTGGTTGGTGTGGGGGAAACCCCCACACATTTGGTGGCAGAGTGTTGTGAATGCAGAGGAATGAAGTGGGCTGCTATTATTTAGTGTATGGGGGACAAAGGCACTAGTTGACTTGCAGAACGGTCCCATGCAACAAATACTGCCATGTGTCTAAAGGTGCCAGATAAAATAAAGGACACTCACTTAAATTTCAAATTTCAGATAAACAACAAATATATTTTTTGTATCAGTATGTCTCAAATACTGCATTTTTATCTGGCAACCTCATCTGTGTTCTATTCCACTTTTAATGTCCTCCTGGAAAGAAAACTCATTTTTAGTGATTTGATCCAGGATATCAACACTGCTTTATATATAAATACCAATTTTTTTTGCATGGATTTACTATACCCTGAGAGTTCTATAGATTTGCATTTCTAAGAATGAAACTACTATGTGAATTAAGGGGAGATTGGACATTGTCTTGTTTAGAATTTAATCAGAGGTTGTTCACCATTTAGAAAGATATACCACTGACAACAGCCCTGCTTGTGATCAAATATGCTGATATTAGTCTGCAATTGTTGTTGTCTTACTCATGGTGATTGAAATATACTAAATACAAAGGATCATAAGAGACTACTGTGAACAATTATACTCCAACAAACTGAACAACCTAGAAGAAATGGATAAATTCCTAAAAACATGTAACCTGTCAGGACTGAATCATGATGCAATAGAAAATCTGAACAGGCTGATTACTAGTAAGGAGGTTGAATGATTAATCAAAAACCTCTCAGCAAACAAAAGTCCAGGACCAGATGGCTTCACTGGTGAATTCAACCAAACAAACATTCAAAGAAGAATTAACACCAATCCTTCTCAAACTCTTCAAAAAATAGAAAAGGAAGGAACTCTTCTAAACTCATTTTATGAGGCCAGCATTACCTTGATGTCAAAACCAGACAAGGATTCCACAATAAAAGCAAATTACATTCCAATACCCCTGATGAACATAGAGCCAAAATCTTCAACAAAATATTAGCAAACCAAATTCAACAATACATTAAAAAGATCATTCACCATTATTAAGTGGGATTTATTCCAGGGATGCAAGGATGGTTCAACATCACCAAATCAGTCAATGTGATATACCACAAAAACAAAATGAAGGATAAACATCGTATGATCATCTCAATAGATGCAGAAAAAGTATTTAACAAAATTCAACATAGACTTATGATTAAAAACTCTCAACAAAGTGGTTATAGAGAGAACATACCTCAACATAACAAAGGCCATATATGACAAGACGATAGCTAACATCATACTCAATGGTGAAGCTGAAAATTTTTTATCTAAGATCAGGAACAAGACAAGGATGTCCTCTTACCACTTTTATTTAACATAGTGTTGAAAGTCTTAGCCAGAGCAACTAGGCAAGAATAAGAAATAAAAGTTGTCCAAATTGGAAAGGAAGTAGTATAACTGTCACTACTTGACATGTACGTTTATATGTAGAAAACTCTAAAGATTCCATCAAAAGACTGTTATAACTAATGAACAAATTCATGAAAGTTGCAGGATACAAAATCAGTACACAAAAATCTGTTGCATTTCTATACAGTAATAATGAACTATCAGAGAGGAATTAAGAAAACAATCCCATCTGCAATTGCACCAAAAAGAATAAAATATCCAGGAATAAATTTAACTAAGGAGGTGGAAAACCTGTATATTGAAAAGTACAAGACATTAATCAAAGAAATTAAAGAAGACACAAATAAATGGAAAGATATTTCATGTTCATGGATTGGAAGACTTAATAGTGCTAAAATGTCCCTACTACTCAAAGCAATCTACACATTCAGTGCAATCCTTATCAAAATTCCAATGGCTTGTAAATTTTGGAGATTAATCCTTTGTCAGTTGCTTCATTTGCAAATATTTTCTCCCATTCTGAGGGTTGTCTTTTGGTCTTGCTTATGGTTTCCTTTGCTGTGCAAAAGCTGTGAAGTTTCATTAGGTCCCATTTGCTTATTTTTGTTTTTATTTCCATTTCTCTAGGAGGTGGGTCAAAAAGGATCTTGCTGTGATTTATGTCATAGAGTGTTCTGCCTATGTTTTCCTCTAAGAGTTTGATAGTTTCTGGCCTTACATTTAGGTCTTTAATCCATTTCGAGCTTATTTTTGTGTATGGTGTTAGGGAGTGATCTAATCTCATACTTTTACATGTACCTGTCCAGTTTTCCCAGCACAACTTATTGAAGAGGCTGTCTTTTCTCCACTGTACATTCCTGCCTCCTTTGTCAAAGATAAGGTGACCATATGTGCGTGGGTTTATCTCTGGGTTTTCTATCCTGTTCCATTGATCTATCTTTCTGTTTTTGTGCCAGTGCCATACTGTCTTGATTACTGTAGCTTTGTAGTATAGTCTGAAGTCAGGGAGCCTGATTCCTCCAGCTCCATTTTTTGTTCTCAAGATTGCTTTGGCTATTTGGGGTCTTTTGTGTTTCCACACAAATTGTGAAATTTTTTGTTCTAGTTCTGTGAAAAATGCCAGCAGTAGTTTGATAGGGATTGCATTGAATCTGTAGATTGCTTTGGGTGGTAGAGTTATTTTCACAATGTTGATTCTTCCAATCCAGGAACATGGTATATCTCTCCATCTATTTGTATCATCTTTAATTTCTTTCATCAGTTTCTTATAATTTTCTGCATATAGGTCTTTTGTCTCCTTAGGTAGGTTTATTCCTAGATATTTTATTCTTTTTGTTGCAATGGTAAATACCTAGGGGTAGGACGGGAATAAAGGCACAGACCTACTAAAGAATGGACTTGAGGATATGGGGAAGGGGAAGGGTAAACTGTGATAAAGTGAGAGAGTGGCATGGACATATATACACTATCAAACGTAAAATAGATAGCTAGTGGGAAGCAGCCGCAGAGCACAGGGAGATCAGCTCGGTGCTTTGTGACCACCTAGAGGGGTGGGATAGGGAGGGTGGGCGGGAGGGCGACGCAAGAGGGAAGAGATATGGGAACATATGTATAACTGAGTCACTTTGTTATAAAGCAGAAACTAACACACCATTGTAAAGCAATTATACTCCAGTAAATATGTAAACAAAAAAATTCCAATGGCATTTTTCACAGAAATAGAACAAATGATCTTAAAATTTGTATGGAACTACAAAATATCCCAAATAGCCAAAGCAATCTTGAGAAATAGGAACAAAGCTCTAGGTATCATGCTTCCTGATTTCAAATTATGTTATGAGCTATAGTAATCAAAACAGTTTGGTATTGGCATAAAAACTGACACATAGATCAATGGAACAGAATAGGGAGCTCAGAAATAAACCCATGCATATATGGTCAACTAATTTATGACAAAGGAGCCAAGAATATACAATGGGAAAATCGGGCAGCCACATGCAAAATGATGAAAATGGACCACTATCTTACACCATACACAAAATTAACTCAGAATGGATTAAAGGCTTGAATATAAGGCCTGAAACCATAAAACTCATGAAAGAAAACATAGGTGGTAAGCTCCTTGACATTGGTCTTGGTGATGATTTTTGAATCTGACACCGAAAGCAAAACAACAAAAGCAAAAATAAACAAGTGGATAACATCAAACTAAAAAGCTCCTGTACAATAAAGGAAATCATCAACAAAATTAAAGTCAACCTACTGAATGGGAGAAAATATTGGCAAATCATATATCTGATAAGGGGCTAATATCCAGAATATATAAAGAACTCATAAAACTCATATAAACTCCCCCCACAAACAATCTAATTAAAAAATGGGCAGAAGATCTGAATAGACATTTTTCCAAAGAAGACATACTGTTGGCCAACAGGTACATGATAAGAAGATACTCTACATCATTAATTATCAGAGAAATGCCAATCAAAACCACAATGAGATGTCACCATACACCTGTTAGAATGGCTATTATCAAAAAGACCAGAAATAACAAGTGTTGGTGAGGATGTGGAGAAAAGGGACCACTTTTGTTCTGTTGGTGGGAATATAAATTGGTGCGACCACTATGGAAACAGGATGAAGGTTCTTCCAAAAATTAAAAATAGAACTACCATATTATCAAGCAATTCCACTTATGGAGATTAATCTGAAGAAAGTGAAAACACTAACTCAAAAGGATATATGTTCATTGCAGCATTATTTACAATAGCCAATATATGGAAACAGCCTAAGTGTCCATTGATAGAGGAATGGATAAAGAAATTGTGATATATATATATATATATATATATACACACACATACACACACACACACAATGGAATATCATTCAGCCATAAAAAATGAATGAAATTGTGCCATTTGTGACAAATAGATGAAATAAGGGCATTATGCTAAGTGAAATAAGTCAGACAGAGAAAGACAAACATTGTTTTTTCTCTCTCATATGTGAAATCCATAAAAAAATTAAAATAAAATCCCCAAAACAAGCTCATAGATAGAGAACAGATTGGTGGTTGCCAGAGGTGGGAATTGGGGAGCAGGAGAAATGAGCAAACTGTTTTTGTTTTATATTAAATAAATAGAATTTAAATATAGAGAACCGTTTTCCTCTGGATAAGAGAAGCAAAACTAAAAGTACATATGCAATGCATGTTTCTCCACATAGCAAGAGATTGGTTAGCCGTTGATTAGAGAAATGATTTGGAAATGAGACCATGAGGAGAGAGGAATAGATTTAGAATAAGTGATCTGGGCACTATAGAGGGAAGAAATCAGTGAGAGGTGAAAGGACCATCAGCAAGGGCCAACTTGAGTTTGTATCGATCAGGACTGCCCAGCTCTGCAACTGCCTTATAAGAATCCTCTACAACCAAGAATAAGGAGCAGAAATCATTGTTGCTTTTGTTGTGGTCATTCATTTGCAATGCTTGGTGTCAGTCTATTTATCTCTTGTAAAAATAAAATGCAGCGTGTGTGTGTGTGTGAAAAAAATAAAAGATATGCATCACTCCAAAAGTAGAATAGCTGCAATTCTAACCAAGCCTTTTGAAAAGATAGAGTATATAGGTGTAATTTAGAGCTGTGACTGTATAATTTGGCCACTACTAACTTAAACATTTTCAGTTCAGCAACTTAATAAAGAAAAGCATTTACAGTGTTTCACTTTAAAAAAAAAAAAGAATAAGGAGCAGAGAAAGTTGAGTTGAGTGACCATGAATTAGGGATTGACATGGTAAGCTTGGCCAAAGATTTTCAGGAGGGGGAAGAAATACAGAGTACTGAGGAGTTTTCAGTGGAATCTGTTTAGCCAGAAAGCAATTAACGGACTGGGTTGGAAGTTGACCACTCCAAGAGATTAAAGGTTCTTGCAAGAAAAACAGAGAATCTCAGGGTGATGAGGGGCAGTGAGATTAAAAAACAAAACAAAAACAAATATGCTGATATTAGTCTGCAGTTGTAGTTATCTTACCCATGGTGATTCAGATATATTAACTTATACCTTATTTCAAAATGGCAAATGTAAGAACTGTAACCAAATATAATGAAAGATTTGTCAACAATATTCAAACGTATTCATTGTAAGAAGATGAAAATATCTATTTACTTTATTATGTTTTCAAGGGTTTGCTGCCCATGCGCTTTCACAGTGAAACACAGTTATTGTATAAATTACTTTCCTTTTATTTCTCCCTTATAAGGCCATTATACTGTTTTTTACAAAATTATGTGTAGGATGATTATTTTAACTATGAATTTCATTTCAGATTATAAAAGAGATATTTCAAAATATTTATTTTAAAAAGAAGGTGTTATAACCCTGAGCATGGTTGAATCTCAAAATAATTATGCTTCATGAAATGTCAGAAAAAAATAACATACTGCATGATTTCTTGAAAATGCAAACTAACTTATAGGATAGAAAGAAGATCAATGACTGCTTAGTAATGAGGGATTGGACAGAGAGTGGCAGGAGGGGGGATTACAAAGGAGTGCAAGGAAACTTTGGGAGAATGAATATGCTCATTATCTTGATTGTGGCGATGGTTTCATGCGTGGATACATATGTCAAACCTTTCCAAATTATATACCCTAAATGTGAGCAGTCTATCGTATGTCAATTAAACCTCAATAAAACTGTTAAGAAAAAAATCAAGAAGGTGTTGGATCTGTTAGAGTTGAGGCCATTGCTATAGGGGAATTGGGCAATGATGGGATTTTTGCATTGAGACGCTTTCAAATGTCAGTATCTGTAGGATCTGAAGTCTCCCTCCTAGTGTGATTCAGTTCTCCAGATCAAGATGCTCCAATTTCCTTCCTGGGGGATATGAATCTGGCTGTCAGTGTTCTTGGAACTAAGTGGGGGCTGGGGACATGGTGGTGAGGGGTTTCATATTCAGTGTGCAGACTTCTACTTAATCCCTTATTTTCAAGTCATCTCCTCACCCCACCTTCTGCTCTGCCTGCTGTCCCCAGTCAGATGCTTCTCTCACTTCTGTTAATATTTACAGGTCCCCTTCCCCTAGAATATGTGCTTTAAACATTTAAAATTATGAAAAACAAAAGATGTTCTGACAATAATTTATTTAGATAACTCTGATGACAGAATCAATTGGTTATTAAGTGAGAGCAGGACAAACATCTGGGGTAGGTGGGTGATATTTTAACCTTTTTTGAAGGATGTTGAGAAGACAACCCATTCCCCTTCAAACAATCCCTTGCTGCCTCTGCCAGAGACAACCAGGAGGAGTGTGGCAATTCAGGTGTTCTTACATTTGGACTTCAGCAACTTTAGAGCAGGGACCTGGAAAGGATTCAGGTCACACGGTGCTTACATTGCTGGTGGAGATTTGAGGACTTCACAGAAAGGCTCTGGACAGAGATTTTCATGAGGATTTCGTGTCAGCATGAAGGCAACATTCCCTGGGTGCTCCTGGCTGGAACTTCTCATTCTTTGTGAAGGCTGCAGTGCTTCTGCCATTTAACTAGTAGCTACCATTTGGTGAGCACTTATTCTGTGCTAGGCACTTTTCATAAATTATTTCAGTGATTTCACAACAATTCTGTTGTTTTTATCCCCCTTTCACAGATAAAGCTACTGAGACTCAAATAAGTTACATAACATGCTTAAAGTCACTAAGCTAGGAGTGTCTGAGACAGAACCACATCCAGACAGACAGAGAGGCTCCAGAGTTGGAGATTCCACCTGAAATCCAAATACTATCCATTTAAAAACTAGCTGTGAAAAAAAAGGTCATGAAGAACCTAGGGCTAAGATGGGAATAAAGACACAGACCTACTAGAGAATGGACTTGAGGATATGGGGAGGCAGAAGGGTAAGCTGTGACAAAGTGAGAGAGTGTCATGGACATATATACACTACCAAAAGTAAAATAGATAGCTAGTGGGAAGCAGCCACATAGCACAGGGAGATCAGCTCGGTGCTTTGTGACCACCTAGAGGGGCGGGATAGGGAGGGTGGGAGGGAGGGAGACACAAGAGGGAAGAGATATGGGAACATATATATATGTATAACTGTTTCACTTTGTTATAAAGCAGAAACTAACACACCATTGTAAAGCAATTATACTCCAATAAAGATGTTAAAAACAAACAAACAAACAAAAACTAGCTGTGAGAATTTTAAGCAGAACTTGAGATTAAGGGAAAACTCTATGGGGTCATCCTCGCTAGGGCTGAATGAGGAAAGCAGGCACACACAGGCAACAGTGAGGCGGGAAGCAATTTTCTCCCAGCCTGAGATACAAAAGGGCAATATCCTCACTAAATTAGTGTATCTACAGTGTCATGGGCTCGCTATCAGGCAACCCAGGTTAAAGTCTCCGGTCTGTTACGATCTCACTGTGTGGCCTTGAGTGGTGGCTAATCTCTTACTGCACACTGACACTAGACCTCAATGTCTTAATCTGTTAAGGGGGAAGATTTGACTAGACAGGTCTACAGTTTCGCTCAACTTTAAAATGCTGGGATTCCATGTGTTACCTCTCCCAGATGTATTTATGATGTGGAGTAAAAAGCCTTTTACTGCTGTCTCAGAGAAGTATTTTTCAGGTCGGGGTCCTTTCCCAATGCACTGGACTTGAGCATCTTGAGTTGCTGTCTACCCAAGACAGGCCTCTCCTGTGCTGGGCCATGGCAACAGAAAGGTTAAGAAATACACCCTTGGAGATAGCCTCATCCACCAGAGGGCAGACAGCAGAAGCAAGAAGAACTACAATCCTGAAGCCTGTGGAACAAAAACCACGTTCACAGAAAGATAGACAAGATTGAAAGGCAGAGGGCTATATACCAGAAGAAGGAACAGGATAAAAACCCAGAAAAACAACTAAATGAAGTGGAGATAGGCAACCTTCCAGAAAAAGAATTCAGAATAATGATAGTGAAGATGATCCAGGACCTTGGAAAAACAATGGAGGCAAAGATTGAGAAGATGCAAGAAATGTTTAACAAAGACCCAGAAGAATTAAAGAACAACAAACAGAGATGAACAATACAATAACTGAAATGAAAACTACACTAGAAGGAATCAATAGCAGAATAACTGAGGCAGAAGAACGGATAAGTGACCTGGAAGACAAAATGGTGGAATTCACTGCTGTGGAACAGACTAAAGAAAAAAGAATAAAAGAAATGAAGACAGCCTAAAAGACCTCTGGGACAACATTAAATGCAACAACATTCACATTATAGGGGTCACAGAAGGAGAAGAGAGAGAGAAAGGACGAGAGAAAATATTTGAGGAGATTATAGTCAAAAACTTCCCTAACATGAGAAAGGAAATAGCCACCCAAGTCCAGGAAGTGCAGTGAGTACCATACAGGATAAACCCAAGGAGAAACACGCCGAGACACATAGTAATCAAATTGGCAAAAATTAAGGGCAAAGAAAAATTACTGAAAGCAGCAAGGGAAAAATGACAAATAACATACAAGGGAACTCCCATAAGGTTAACAGCTGATTTCTCAGCAGAAACTCTACAAGCCAGAAGCGAGTGGCATGATATGCTTAAAGTGGTGAAAGGGAAGAATGTACAACCAAGATTACTCTATCCGGCAAGGATCTCATTCAGATTCGAATGAGAAATCAAAAGCTTTACAGACAAGCAAAAGCTAAGAGAATTCAGCACCACCAAACCAGCTCTACAACAAATGCTAAAGGACCTTCTCTAAGTGGGAAACACAAGAGAAGAAAAGGACCTACAAAAACAAACCCAAAATAATTAAGAAAATGGTCATAGGAACATACATATCAATAATTACCTTAAACGTGAGTGGATTAAATGCCCCAACCAAAAGACACAGTCTTGCTGACTGGATACAAAAACAAGACCCATGTATATGCTGTCTACAAGAGACCCACTTCAGTCCTAGGGACACATACAGACTGAAAGTGAGGGGATGGAAAAAGATATTCCATGCAAATGGAAATCAAAAGAAAGCTGGAGCAGCTATACTCATATCAGATAAAATAGACTTTAAAATAAAGAATGTTACAAGAGACAAGGAAGGACACTACATAATGATCAAGGGATCAATCCAAGAAGAAGATATAACAATTATAAATGCACCCAACATAGGAGCACCGCACTACATAAGGCAACTGCTAACAGCTATAAAAGAGGAAATTGACAGTAACACAATAATAGTGGGGGATTTTAACACCTCACTTACACCAATGGACCGATCATCCAAAATGAAAATAAATAAGGAAACAGAAGCTTTAAATGACTCAATAGACGAGATAGATTTAATTGATATTTATAGGACATTCCATCCAAAAGCAGCAGATTACACTTTCTTCTCAAGTGCGCACTGAACATTCTCCAGGATAGATCACATCTTGGGTCACGAATCAAGCCTCAGTAAATTTAAGAAAATTGAAATCATATCAAGCATCTTTTCTGACAACAACGCTATGAGATTAGAAATGAATTACAGGAAAAAAACGTAAAAAGCACAAACACATGGAGGCTAAACAATATGTTACTAAATAACCAAGAGATCACTGAAGAAATCAAAGAGGAAATCAGAAAATACCTAGAGACAAATGACAATGAAAACACGACAATCCAAAACCTATGGGAAGCAGCAAAGGCAGTTCTAAGAGGGAAGTTTATAGCTATACAAGCCTACCTCAAGAAACAAGAAAAATCTCAAGTAAACAATCTAACTTTACACCTAAAGGAACTAGAGAAAGAGGAACAAACAAAACCCAAAGTTAGCAGAAGGAAAGAAATCATGAAGATCAGAGCAGAAATAAGTGAAATAGAAACAAAGAAAACAATAGCAAAGCTCAATAAAACTAAAAGCTGGTTCTTTGAGAAGATAAACAAAATTGATAAACCATTAGCCAGACTCATCAAGAAAAAGAGGGAGAGGACTCAAATCAATAAAATTAGAAATGAAAAAGGAGAATTTACAACAGACACTGCAGAAATACAAAGCATCCTAAGAGACTACTAAAAGCAACTCTATGCCAATAAATTTGACAACCTGGAAGAAATGGACAAATTCTTAGAAATTTATAACCTTCCAAGACTGAACCAGGAAGAAACAGAAAATATGAGCAGACCAATCCCAAGTAATGAAATTGAAACTGTGATTAAAAATCTTCCAATAAACAAAAGTCCAGGACCAGATGGCTTCACAGGTGAATTCTATCAAACATTTAGAGAAGAGCTAACACCCATCCTTCTCAAACTCTTCTAAAAAATTGCAGAGGAAGGAACACTCCCAAACTCATTCTATGAGGCCACCATCACCCTGATTCCAAAACCAGACAAAGATACTACAAAAAAAAGAAAATTACAGACCAATATCACTGATGAATATAGATGCAAAAATCCTCAACAAAATACTAGCAAACAGAATTCAACAGCACATTAAAAGGATCATACACCACGATCAAGTGGGATTTATCCCAGGGACACAAGGATTCTTCAATATACGTAAATCAATCAATGTGATACAGCATATTAACAAATTGAAGAATAAATCTATATGGTCATCTCAATAGATGCAGAAAAAGCTTTTGACAAAGTTCAACACCCATTTATGATAAAAACTCTCCAGAAAGTGAGCATAGAGGGAACCTACCTCAACATAATAAAGGCCATATACAACAAACACACAGCAAACATCATTCTCAATGGTGAAATACTGAAAGCATTTCCTCTAAGATCAGGAGTGAGACAAGGATGTCCACTCTCTCCACTATTATTCAAAATAGTTTTGGAAGTCCTAGCCATGGCAGAGAAGAAAAAGAAATAAAAGGAATACAAATTGGAAAAGAAGAAGTAAAGCTGTCACTGTTTGCAGATGACATGATACTATACATAGAGAATCCTCAAAATGCCACCAGAAAACTTCTAGAGCTAATCAATGAGTTTGGTAAAGTTGTAGGATACAAACTTAATGCACAGAAATCTCTTGCATTCCTATACACTAATGATGAAAAATCTGAAAGAGAAATTATGGAAAAACTCCCATTTACCATTGCAACAAAAAGAATAAAATATCTAGGAATAAACCTATCTAGGGAGACAAAAGACCTGTATGCAGAAAACTATAAGACACTGATGAAAGAAATTAAAGATGATACCAACAGATGGAGAGATATATCATGTTGTTGGATTGGAAGAATCAACATTGTGAAAATGACTATACTACCCAAAGCAATCTACAGATTCAATGCAATCCCTATCAATTTATCAATGGCATTTTTTATGGAACTAGAACAAAAAATCTTAAAATTTGTATGGAGACACAAAAGACCCCTAATAACCAAAGCAGTGTTGA
Organism: Monodon monoceros; assembly: GCF_005190385.1. Taxonomy (NCBI): domain Eukaryota; kingdom Metazoa; phylum Chordata; class Mammalia; order Artiodactyla; family Monodontidae; genus Monodon; species Monodon monoceros. The sequence continues at coordinate 25,091,528 of NW_021703775.1, read as the reverse complement.
GGGAAAAAAACGGAGCTGGAGGAATCAGACTTCCTGACTTCAGACTATAATACAAAGGTACAGTAATCAAGACAATATGGTACTGGCACAAAAACAGAAACATAGATCAATGGAACAAGATAGAAGGCCCAGAGATAAACCCATGCACCTATGGTCAACTAATCTATGACAAAGAAGGCAAAGGTATACAATGGAGAAAAGACAGTCTCTTCAATAAGTGGTGCTGGGAAAACTGGACAGCTATATGTCAAAGAATGAAATTAGTACACTCCCTAACACCATACACAAAAATAAACTCAAAATGGATTTGAGACCTAAATGTAAGACTGGACACTATAAAACTCTTAGAGGAAAACATACTCTTTGACGTAAATCACAGAAAGATCTTTTTTATCCACCTCTTAGAGTAATGGAAATAAAAACAAAGATAAACAAATGGGACCTAATGAAACTTCAAAGCTTTTGCACAGCAAAGGAAACCATAAACAAGATGAAAAGAAAACCCTCAGAATGGGAGAAAATATTTACAAATGGATCAATGGACAAAGAATTAATCTCCAAAATATATAAGCAGCTCATGCAGCTCAATATTAAAGAAACAAACAACCCAATCCAAAAATGGGCAGAAGATCTAAATAGACATTTCTCCAAAGAAGACATACAGATGGCCAAGAGGCACATGAAAAGCTGCTCAACATCACTAATTATTAGAGAAATGCAAATCAAAACTACAATGAGGTATCACTTCACACCAGTTAGAATGGGCATCATCAGAAAATCTGCAAACAACAAATGCTGGACAGGGTGTGGAGAAAAGGGAACCCTCTTGCACTGTTGGTGGGAATGTAAACTGATACAGCCACTCTGGAGAACAGTATGGTGGTTTCTTACAAAACTAAAAACAGAATTACCACATGATCCAGCAATCCCACTACTGGGGATATACCCAGAGAAAACCATAATTCAAAAAAACACATGCACCCCAATGTTCACTGCAGCACTATTTACAATAGCCAGGACATGGAAGCAACTTAAATGCCCATTGACAGACGAATGGATAAAGGAGTTGTGGTACATATATACAATGGAATATTACTCAGCCATAAAAAGGAACAAAATTGTGTCATTTGTTGAGACGTGGATGGATCTAGAGACTGTCATACAGAGTGAAGTAAGTCAGAAAGAGATAAACAAATATCGTATATTAACAGATGTATGTGGAACCTAGAAAAATGGTACAGATGAACCGGTTTGCAGGGCAGAAGTTGAGACACAGATGTAGAGAACAAACGTATGGACACCAAGTGGGGAAAACCACAGTGGGTTGGGGATGGTGGTGTGCTGAATTGGGCGATTGGGATTGACATGTATACACTGATGTGTATAAAATGGATGACTAATAAGAACCTGCAATATAAACAAACAAACAAACAAAAACAACTAATACTAAACTTTCTTTGGGTTATTTGTATGGAAATATGTTAATATAAATGTTTCAGACATTACATGAAATTTCTAAAAATCTTAAAAAAAAAAAAAGGAAGAAAGAAATATGCCCTGCTATGCTTCAGGCTGAGGGGTTGTACAGATTGACTCGTGTTTCAGCTCTGCTGGTGGCTGTGACTCAGTGTTGAACTATGATTATATAAGTACCCGGGAACAGGTGGCAGTACATATATGCTGGAAGCCCCAGATCTCTCCCATCAGATTCAACGCTAATTTTTTTATCCTTCTTTTGGATACAAGCTTCTTTGAGTTCATCTTTGGAATGGAAATGAAAGCATTACTGTGGAGGAGGCAGAACAGGAATTGCCTATCAATCGGACGGAGCCCAGCCCTCAAAGCAAAGCTGGAACTAGAATGTGAGATCCCTGAGCCTTGAGCCTGCGTCGCCTAGCCCTGGCTTGCTGCTCTGCTGCTCTCCTTGCCTCCCTCCCTCCCTCTCACCTGTGCGGTCCACTTTCCCTCCCAAACCGCCCAAGGTAGCTCCAACACCACCAGGAGCCTCAGGAGGCCCCAAGAAGTGACTGTCCCCGGGGACAAGAAGTGAGTAAGTATGTGTGTGTGGATGGAGAGGAGTAGGGGCCAGAATGGTGCAGCTGGGGCAATGACCTCAACAGTATTTCTTCTTAGATCCTTCCAATCAGATTGCACACTTCAACCTCAGCTGTCATTTCAAGGGATGGCTGTAGCTTGGATTTTAGCTTTCTCCCCATCTCCTTTGCCTGACATTTTTATGGTCAAAGATTCATTTTACCTCTGGGTTTATTTCTCCCTGTGTCCCTTCACCTGTCTGAAGCTCACCTTCTTCATCCACTCCCTACAAACTACAAGAAAACAAACAAAAAAAGCAAATAGGAGTCTCCTCCCTCACTTAACCATCACTGTTTCTCTACCTTTCCTTTTGCAGATTTCTCGAATGCATGAGTCTGTCCCTGCTGCCTTCACTTCTTCATCTCCCATTTGTGTCTGACTCTACAGTACAGTGAACTGCCCTCATGGCCCCCTGTGACCTTCTCATCACTCAATGCCAAGACCTTTTTTTAGCCTCATCCAATTTAAACTCTTGGCAACATGTGACATGCCAGCCAGCTGCTCCTTCTTCCAACTCTCTCTCCTCTTGGCTTTTGAGACCAGTCTCTTTACTGCTCATCTACGCCTCAGAAACAATCACCTCTTTCTCAGTCTCTCTTGCCAGCCCCTCTTCCCTGACATGGACACCACCTATATGTGTACCTACACATATATTTGTAAGTAGGCAAGTAATGAGTGCCTGTCTTCTTCCAAAAAGGATTTAAACATGTTACAGAAATATACACTCCACTAGAGTAGCAAAAAAGGGAATGAGATGGAAGTGGTGGGGAAGGGTAAATTGTAGCCATAATAAATGAAGAATGCAAAACTTTAAACAAAAGGCACTATAAGATAATTAGTCCACCCAACAAATCTGATCATGTTACTTTCACATCAAAAAGTCCTTGATGACCCATTACTGCCCAACTCCTTAGCTTAGCCTTTCATACTTGGACACCAGTTTGCTTTTCCAGCTTATTTACTATCTCTGGGCCTTGGTCCAAGCTGATTCCTCTGCTTAGAATATACTGTGCTCAACAAACAGAAAACAAAAAGCAACGCTAAACCAACCATACTAAACTTCATTAATCATCAAGGAAATGTAAATTATAGCCACAATGTAACACTGCACACCCACGAAAATGGCTAAAAAGAAGAAGATGGGAAGTTCCAAATCAAGCCTAGTGAGAATATGGAGCAAAGTGAATTCTCCTAAACTGCTGATAGAAGTGTAAATTGGTACAATTATTTTGGTAAATCGTTTGTAAGTATCTAATAAAGCTGAACATGTGCAAACAAAAAATAAAACTGTCTCTGAGGATAAGCATTTCTATGTATGGACCATAACACAGAGTATGTGCGTATCTTTCCTTACCAGGGCTCAAATTCTCCCTGGACCATCTGATGTTTAAAATCACAAAACAAATACAACATAGTAGAATGAAACTTGACAAATAGCCTTCTGGAAACTACATTGTGAAGTAAATTTCAACTCTCTGCTTTATTTCCATTTACTTCAAATGGTGAATTATTTAAAAAGAGATTTTATGTTTTCTTAATCATGTATTACAAAATGAAAGTCTTTGGGAAAAACATTTTAACAACTTAATAAATCTCTGTAAAGATTCTTTTTATATGGAATAAAACTTTATTCCATAAAAAATAGAATACGCTGTGCTCTCCTCTTCCTCACGTTGCGCACTCAACAAACATCTACTCATGATTTAAGACAATTCCAACATCACCTCTTCTGTGAAGCCTCTCCCTGCTACTCCTGTGATAATTTATCACTCCTTTTTGGTAGCGAATAGACTTCCATAAGCTTCAGTTTCTGCTTCTGGACAATGGGAATGATAATGGAGCCTACTTTATTGTGAGGATTAAATGAGCCACACGTGAAAAGTGCTTAACGCAGCGCTTGGCATGTGTGCATTTACTAGATGTTGACAACTAGGTATTTTACCCTTTTTATAAGTGGAGAAGACAATAACCAAGAAGACTAAGCTATGTTCTTAAGCTAATTAGGATCTCAATGATAGAATTTAGAATAAGCCCCTGATTCCTCTTGCCTGGGCCACAGTCTATTCTATCCTTGCCCATATAGTCTCTCAAATGTTGCTCTTCATCGGTACCTGGCTGTTCTTCTCTTGAAAATCTTTTCTACCCTGAATGTCAGTCTCTTCAAATTTAGACAGTACTAGCTCAAGTGACTTTTATCTGCTCAAGTGTGAGTATGGGCGCTGTTCAGTTCTAATCCTGTTGCCTTAGTCTTGCTGGGAACACTGTCTCTGTAATTCACTGCTAAAACAGTCTGGTCTCAGTGTGCCCTGGGATTGCCGAATGGATTCAGAAGTCAAGGAGAGGGCATCCCAGTGCCAGTGGTCAGCCAGGTACAGGGGAAACCAGACCCAGCCACGCAAGGCATTTGCTGGCCCTTGGTGCCAGGAAAGCCTGGGTGACCTAACGTCTGGCTTGGGGGCCAGGGGTGGGTTCTCAAGGGCCACCTCCTCAGAAGCCCTCTGACTGTGGGCACTCGGCAGTGCATGCACATTTGTGCTTGTGTGTGCTAGGTGTGTCTCTCTGTGTGTAAGTCTTTCTTGTATTCAGGGACCTTGTTGTTCCCCTGGGGGGATCTCATAATAATTATACCAATAGTAAGTGGAAGTGGTATCCATGCATATGCAGAGAGAGGAAATAGGAGGCTCAGCGAGGCCAAATGCTTCACACAGTCACTTGGCTCCTAAGTTGCCATATGCGATCTACCTCACCCTGAGCCCAGGTCGTTTCTTGCATGCTTTATGCCCCTTTCAGAAAAGTAGAGGAACACATGAAGGTCCTTGTATAACCACATAAGGCACCCTACAAGGGCTACCCTGCACATGCAGAAGGCTCCCAGTAAACATTCTTGGGGTGACCTGTATGTGGAGGTACCCTGAGGAGGGGGATCACAGGCCCTGGAAAGCAGGAATTGAGCATTACATTTGGAAGAGTAGGCTTAGTAAGCACACAGGGAGCGGCGTGTTGGTGCTGAGAGGCTGGGAGCCAGCTCTGGGATCTTAGGCAGGTTTCTCCCAGTTTCTCCATCTTATATGAGAGGTTGGTGGAGATGACTTTGTGGTTCCTTTCTTTAATGAGGGGTTTTCATGTGGTGTTGAACCTCTCCCCTGAGATGAGGATTATTAAAAAATTACTGTGAGCACACAGTATCTTACCTGTGTGTGGAGCTTCATTAATATTTTCCATTGCTCTTTTGAATTTGGAAGTGCATTTCAGCTTATTTTACATAGCACAGTTTTTTTCATATTACATGGTAATGGAGTAATGAATTTTTATGGCAACTTGAGGCAGAACCCCTATTGCTTTCACGGCAGACATTTAACCCACCTACAGGCCTCAAGGAGCAAAACACGTAGACGGTGTCCATCAAGGGGACAGGCAAGGACAGACCTGGAGAGAAATGTGTGGTCAGCAGGCACTGAAGGCTCCAGGGGGTCACAGTCAGAGAGGACAGCCTGGAGAGCCAGCACAAGTGGGTGGCCTGCCGCTGGGTCTGGTCTGGCCCACACAGTGTTTTAAAGAAATTCAAAATAGTTGCTAAAATTGAAAATTGGGATATTTCACATTAAAAGTCAGTGTTCTGGGGGCTTCCCTGGTGGCGCAGTGGTTGAGAGTCTGCCTGCCGATGCAGGGTACATGGGTTCGTGCCCCGGTCCGGGAGGATCCCACATGCCGCGGAGCGGCTGGGCCCGTGAGCCATGGCCGCTGAGCCTGCGCGTCCGGAGCCTGTGCTCCGCAACGGGAGAGGCCACAACAGTGAGAGGCCCGCGTACCGCAAAAAAAAAAAAAAAAAAAAGTCAGTGTTCTGGGCTTCTGTTGAAAGATGGGAAGGGGCTTTAACCCTGTATTCCTACTTGGCCACATTTTGCCCGATGCAAAAGGGGGCCACACTGTCCAGTCCAGCCCAGGGCCTGCTCCATGTGCTTCCCTCTTCCCTGTCACCTGCATTTGTGGGCACCTTACCCAAGTACTCAGCCCACTGTGTCCATCTGTATGGGAGCTAAGTCATGATCAACAAACTTATGGGCAATTAAATTCCCCAATGTGACAGCAATCTGACCCAGTATTAGTTGTACCACAAATGAGCTGCCAAAAGATGTGAGATTTTGTACATATTGGTGGATCCCAGCCCTCTATGCTGGGATCATTTGTTGCATGCCAGGCACTGCTCTAAGTATTTTAACTGCCACAACCACCTCCTGCATGAGGTAGCTACTAATATCCCACTCTCACGCATGGAGAAACTGAGGCACAAAAAGGTGAAGCAACTTGCTCTGTGTCCAGAAAATAGCAGAGCTGGGATGGGAACCCTGGCAGTCAGACCCCAGAGAGCATCCTCCCACCCACCCTGTTCCCCATCTTTCCCAGCCACCTCAGACTTCTCCATGTCTGTCTTCTCATTTGTGAGAGGCCTGCCAGTCATCCCGGCCTCACAGGGAGCAAATGAGATCATGTGTGAGAAAGCACTTGGTAAATTGCAACATGCTCTATAAATGTTAGTTGTTACTAGTAATTACTATAACTTGCAGGTCAGGAGTCAAGCCATCAGCCTGTGACTGAGGCTACCAGCTTGTCAGTCTCTCTCCAGCTATGACTCTGTGGCCTCTAGGTGGGGAGGGGGTGTCATTAGCCCTGATTCTTGACATTCCAACATGGTGTGAACAAGGAGTCAATCAGAGGAGACTGGGTAGGGTTGTAGCTGAGGTGTGGAGCCAGTTTTCAAAGGCACAGACTAGTTAATTTCAACATTCCCTCCTCCCACCACAGAGGTAAGCCCACCCACAGACACTGCTTTGTTGGGAGGTCCAAGCTCAGCCAGTGCCAGGGAGAACTGGAGGGTTCGCCACCCTCTCCCTAAGCAGCTCCCAAGGCATCCACGTACAAGGCATGCAGCTGGTGGGCTGCACACAGATAACGACCAAGGGAGTAAGTGGGCACTGAAATCCAACTCATGTTTTGTTCACAAGTTGTGAGTCCTGTTGTGGGCTGCACCTGGAGGAGGGAGACGCATTTTTCTCTTCATGCAAAGGTGCCATCTGAGTGCCTCTGGTGTGTCTACCCAACTGGTCTTCCCAGAGAGGCATAATTTTCAGTTCATAAGAGGACCCCACGTGGTCTAGAGGGGGCCCTGGTTGTGTACCCTTAAAAGGCAGATGACAGATTCCTTTGCTGCCCAGGAGCTCAACCCCTATCTCCAGCTTCCAATTCTCCTCCTCCTCTGGGCCCATGGTTTCCCTCCCTGGCAGGCTCACCCCATGCATATTCTCTTATGACTCCCCATCCCCTGCCCTCCCCCATCTGATCCAAGACAAGGAGATCCAGGGCCAGCTCCCAAGATCCAAGGTCGTAACCCCATTTGCCTCACCTTTGTCCTCTGTTCCTGGGTTCCTTTTCTGGTAACCTCCTAGGACTCCTGCCTCCCTGCCTATACTTTCCAGTTACCCAGCCCCAAGACTGGAGGATTCTCCTAAATCCGATGCTCAGCTACAGATTCCTGACTGTGTATAACCTGTCTGACCAGACTTCCAAATGTGGCTCTGTTGATATTGCCTGCATCCGCCTACCTGTGAGGTTAACCCCTGCTTTGTCCCACACGATTCACAGTCTGCTTCCACCAGAGCTGGAGACTACCCAAAGACAGTGACACCCAACCTTGTCTGCCTGGCTGAGCATGTGGGATCAGGTTGGGTCAGAGGGTCACTTCCTGCAGCACCCATCCCACCCCAATGGTGAAGTTGCGCTGGTTCAGACCTTCCCTCCTGGACTGTCCTATGAGTAAATAAAGTGTCATGCTCAGACAAGTCCAGAGTGATGATCCAGTGGAGCAGTGGCTCTTTACCTGTGTCTGCCCAGTGCCCTGAGGAATCCACACATGGCATCAATACACAGGAGGTGCTCAGTAAATAGTTACTGAACCTTTTTGGCTGCCAATACTGTAGCCGTTCTTACCTGGAAGATGTTTCAGAATTTCTGCAGGTGGGTGTGGTGGTGGTTGGAGGGAATGTAAAAATTCTCCCCTCCTCCTACTGAGAATCACAAATGCCCCCCTGTACCCTCTTAAAGCCATGTCCTCTTGGAATCACTGCACTGCAGTTTCTTTCTTGACTTTAGCTCAGATGTGACAAGCTCTAGATATGAGAAGGGGTAGGTTCCTCTGTTTCCAACTTTCTGCTTTCTGTACCATCTCCAGTAGTATATGTTTTTATTCCTGCTAGCTTGGCTCTCTGCCTTTGCTCAGCAGATGGTTATGGGGGACTGAGGTGTTTGTACCCCAAACTTGTCACAAGCTTGGGCTGGCTCTTAAGCCCCCAACATTGAGTGGAACTGGATTGGAGACCCAACATTCCTCATCTTCCTCCCCTCAGACCCAAGCTGGCCGAGGAACCCAAGGGCAGTGGTCTTCAGAAGGGTGCCCCATTCCACGCTGCCAGAGGCTGGGGGAAACCCCCCTGAGATGTGATGACCCCAGTCTCCAACTCAGGAGTGCCCAGTGCCAGTCACTGGAACCGAAAGTCAAGCTTGGGGATGTCAGGGGCGTTGGCTCGAACACCTCCTAGGCCCTCCCCTTACCCACAGGGGCAGACAGAAACAAGACTCACTATCCCTGTTAATGCTCTGGTCTGGGAAGTGACAGGGCACATAAGAGGTCCAACCCAGACGAGAAGCCAGAAATCCTGTCGCCCAGTGTCCCCTCTCTCCAAGGCTTTAGAGGGGTCACTCTGGGCCTCTCTCGCAGTTGGGCTTTCTCTGGTGACCTCAGTGGTTCAGGGTTGTGCAAGTCTCCCCACTCCTGCTCATACCCATGTCCTGCTCAGCCTGGCAGGGTCCTGACTCATGGCCACGTGATTGGGCAACCAGTTTTTGGAGACTGACCATGGCAAGAGGAGGGGTGAGCATACCTCAGGGCTGACTGGGAACAGCATCCACAGGTGCTCACCCAGGTGGGTGTTTGCATGAAATAAGAGACTACAGATTATACTGTCTTTTTCCTCTTACTCCGCTGATCCACCCCCTCCCCCACCCTCTGGAACCCAGGGCCCACATGCTGCTGTCCCTTTCTCCCCAGTGGTCAGATCTTCAACCCAGGGCCGTGCTTGGTACTGAAGACGGTATGTCCGATTCTCCTCTCCTCCGCTCCCTCACTAGACCCCCACCCTTCCGTGAACCCCCTTACTCTGAGCGTCTCACCTCTTCCTGAGCCCCTCCTCTCCATGCCCTTATCCTTCCATGTGTCCCTCGCACACCCATGCGTGCGCATACACACACACACACGCGCGCGCGTGTGCGGACACCTTTTTTGGTGTCCTGATTTATTTCCTCTCAGGTAGCTGCTGGGTTGGAAAGGCATTGGTAAACTAGGTCACTCTACCTAAGGAAGAAAATCGCTGTTGTATACCATTATCGTTCCCAGCAACATCTGCATCCCCTAACTGTAAAAATCGAAAAAGCTCTACACTGGTGGGATCTCCTTCATTAGCGATAGGTCAGTGGGGGGAAAAATTCGCAGTTAGAGGAGCCTTCCTATTTACTATCAAATCATGCTTTGCAGCAAGGGAATTACCCAAATTGCCTAAGAGTGGCCTTTTGTTCCCTTCACTTGGTCCCATCTCTCCAGGCTTCTAAAACCCTGAGCACAGCAATGTGTGTGTTCAAACTGGGTCCTATTGCAATTTTGGCTAATGTGTGTTTGAGGTCTGGTAAAACTTTCAGTATATTCCCCCGTTTGTTGAAATTGGTGTATCTCCAACTCTGCCTTTTCAGTCAGACGCTCTCAATCTGACTGTTTAACAAGATTGTGGGTGAGAAAGAAAAAAGAAGGGAAGGGCTTCCCTGGCGGTGCAGTGGTTAAGAATCTGCCTGCTAATGCAAGGGACATGGGTTTGAGCCCTGGCCTGGGAAGATATCACATGCTGCGGAGGAACTAAGCCCGTGCGCCACAACTACTGAGCCTGAGCTCTAGAGCCCGCAAGCCACAATTACTGAGCCCACGTGCCACAACTACTGAAGCCCACGCGACTAGAGCCCGTGCTTCGCAACAAGAGAAGCCACGACAATGAGAATCCTGCACGCCGCAACGAAGAATAACCCCTGCTCACTGCAGCTAGAGGAAGCCCGCGCACAGCAACGAAGACCCAACACAGCCAAAAATAAATAAATAAATAAATTTAAAAAAAAAAAAAGGGAAAAGCAACACTTTTCTGTAAGCTTAATAATGTTTTAACATGAAGTTGACTAAGAAAGGGCTATAAAACACCTTAAATGAATGTATACATAAATGTCCCAGAGAATCTGGCAAATTCTTATAAATGAATTAGATCATTACTCTGTCATGAACTGTAAATGTAATACAGCTACAGACAGAAAAACTGGGGATGTTGCTCTGGAATGTTTGATATACACAAATGATCTGAACACATGTACCTAACCATGTTATGATAGAAACAGTAAAGGATTGCTAATATGTAATTTTTACTACTGTTCTGCTTCTGTTTTACTTGGGAAAAAATTGAGATTTTGCCAAAGGATGGCCTATACTGCAAGATTCCTGAATGGGATGTGAATGAGGAACTACAGCTGGGATGCCTGAAGGTGGTGGGAGGCCCAGCACCTAGATGCAACAGTGCCTGTTCATCCCACCCAGGAGGTCAGCTCAGCCTGTGCAGCAGCCTGTCAGTTTGGATATTTGTCGACATTTGTGATTTGATGCTTAGAAAAGTCGGACACTGTCATGAAAGACACATAGGAGCCTGGACACTACCCAGGCTGTTGGACCGGCAGTTGCCCAATTGCAGGGCCCAGTGCATTTTCTGGGTCATTTTTGATGTTTGGGCTGGGATGTTAGAGGCAGTCAGTATATGGATAAGAGTGCAGATTCTGGAGCTTTGCTCGGAATAAGATTTTAGGTCTACTACTTGCTAGTTGTGTGAACTTGGGCAAGTTACTTAAGCATTCCAATCCGGATTTCCTTACCTGTGCAGTGAGATAATAATGTTGCTATGAGGAGTAAAGGAATTAATATCACTTAGAAGAGTGCCCAGCACATAGTAGCCCACTTAACAAGCATTAGTTTTTTATTACTTTTACTATTTAGAGAAAGGTCTCAGAAATTGCATTGGACTGCTAGTAAAATACTGTAAGTAACTGTGATATGATAATATGAGCTTTATTGTTATTATTATTTGGTGAAAAAAGTCTGGAGTTATGAAGTCCAAAATTAGTATGAAGAACCCATACCAGTCACTCTATCCATCTGCTCTGCCATCCATAGTGCATGGCTTCCATCTCTAGGTTATTCATGGTCTAATGGAGCTGCTGAAGATCCAGCTATCATGTAAGTGTTCCAGGCAGGAAGCAGGAGGAAGTGTGGAAGAACAAAAAGAGAGGAGTAATCTCCAGTTGCCTCTCCCCCTTTAGGCAGTATTTTCCTGTGAACTGCCCGCACAACAGCTTCTACTTCCATTTCCTTAGGTAAAATAATGTGGCCATAAGGTTAAAAAAAAATATTTATCTATTTTCTTTCTTTCTTTTTTTTTTTTTTAGCTGCATTGCATCTTTATTGCAGTGCATGGGCTTCTCTCTAGTTGTGATGTGGGCTCCAGGGCATGTGAGCTCTGTAGTTGTGGCAGGTAGCCTCCAGAGTGCATGGGCTCTGTAGTTTGTGGGCACATGGGCTCTCTCATTGAGGTGCACAAACTCACTAGTTGTGGCACACAGGCTTAGTTGCCCCATGTCATGTGGGATCTTAGTTCCGTGACCAGGGATCAAACCCACGTCCCCTGCATTGGAAGGTGGATTCTTTACCACCAGGACCACCAGGGAAGTCCCGTCATATGGTTTTAAAGGGGCTCAAAAATGTAGTCACTCTAAATAAAAGTAGGGTTGTGTTACTCAGCGAGAAGAGGAGAGTAGTACTGGCTGGGTAGACAAGCAGTAGTTGTTGCCTAGTTATATCCAACACAAGAAGGTTGTACTGTTAGATAGTCTTGATTGGTTATTTTTATATGTTGAGAATTTGGAAAACGCTAAGTGAGGTGAAAATTGTCTATAGATGTATGAAGGCCACGGATGAATCTGTAGTCAGGTGCAGAAATTAATATGGCTTTTTAATACTTTTATGAATTCTTTTGACAACTGATCTGATCTGTTTGGTAAGTGTTAAAAACAATTGCTGAGGGGAATTTTGGATTAACAGCCCTAGTACAGCATCTCTCACATTTTCAATAAAGTATCTATGAAGCCATGACAGGGAGTAATATTGGAGAAAGCTTATACCCACCCCAGAAATGAAATCTAATGGGCTGAGCAGAAACTCAAAATTTCAAAGGAATCTTTAACATAGACAAATGAAGGTTAAGACAAAGCTTCATGTCATTTGGATCATGAAACAGAGCATACCTGAAGAACATAACTCTTCAGACCTCCACACTATTTACCTCTTGACTCAGAGACCCAGCTGACTCTCCACTGTGGGGTCCTGTGAGGTAATAAAGGTTGATTCTCATCCTCTCTCCTTGTTAACTTTCTGCATATATTTAAAGACAGAAATTCCCCAGAAGTTAACTAGGCAGTAAGTAGTGGGATGGTGTGTGTGTGTGTGTGTGTGTGTGTGTGTGTGTGTGTGTGTGTATGTATGTGGACACACTGGGGTGGAGGGATGGCTGCAGTGCCTACATTCTGGGGGGATATAATCCCTACAAGTAAATAGCTATTAGAATTGGCATTGAGAGAAAGAGCTCTGTTGGAACCAATCAGAACTGTAGCTTTTCAAGAATCACAGTGGTTAGAGTATCATGTGTAGGGTTTAAATGGTTGAACGTCTACTGGAAATCAGAAGTGGGCTGGATGTTAGTACCCCAACCTGTCCCTCAGCCACGGAACTGAGAATGGAGTTCGACCTTCACACAAATCGAAATGGAGCCAGGGGAAATCTACACACATTATCTGTTGTTAAATATCAAGTTTAAATAGCATTTCCCTTTAAAAAATGATTTAAATATGACTGAGAGACAGCATAGCATCAATACTTTGGAGCCAGATGGTCTGTGTTCAAATTCTGACTCCACCATTTCTAGTTCTGTGACCTTGGGCAAGTTACCTAACCTTGGTGTCTCAGCACTCACATCTATAAAATGAGGTTAATAATGCTTCTTCATTGTTGTTGTGAGGCTTGCATGAGTCAATATATGAGAAATGTTTAGGATAGTACATAGTAGGCACTCAATAAATGTGACCTATATTATAATGGTGAAGATTATGATTAAAGAGAAAAATAATTTAATATAGAACCTGTAAGTAAATTACAGAAACAAGGGAAAGGAAATAGCTGGCTGGAGAGTCAGAGGTCAAATACATCTTCAGAAGTAATGTACTGCAAGCTTCAAAAGAAAATTTCAGGAAGATCTTTTGTATGCTCGGTAGAGTAAAAGAAGATGTGGTCTTTATAAAACAGGACAGAAACATGCAAAGAGAGAGATAACAAAATATAAAAATGTATGTTGAGCCAATAAAGAACAGAACTGATAACATAGAAGATGAAAGCAGGAATCTGTGGAGAACAAGCATGAGAAATACTTCCAGAATGCAGAGGAAAAGAGAAAAAAAATCATGTGGGAGAATATGATGGATAGGGAGAATATGATGGATAGAGAGAACAGAAAACTGAGACATGACATAACCAATTGACTCTGAAGAAGAGAACAGAACAAATGGACAGAATACTTCACTATGAAATAAAAGAATGTCTTCTGACTGCCAGAAAGAGCTTTCTATGTTGATTTAAATGATTTGCTCCTTCCATACCAAATCAATGAAAAGAGACTCACATTTAGGCACACACAGACAAAATATGTAAAGCATCCAGGCCAAGGAGGCATGCTTAAAAATTAGATTGGCTATACACATCACCTCTGTAGTACTAAACACCAAGAAAGACAAAAGCATGACAGTTTGCCAATCATGTTATTTTCTATCTGGAAAATGTTAACAGAAGCCACAGGAAAAAATTTTCCAGAAATAATAACCAAGTTCAGCACCATGATCAGTTTTTAAGCTCCTATGCAAAAGTAACAATTTTTAAATTTTCCAACAATAAGCAGTTTTCTGAACTGCTTGCCTGTCATGGAGGGGGTGGCTAGGAGGCTGAGTGACATCTTTTACAGTCTTGTGGGGCTACAGCACAAGGCCTGAAGTCCAGGACCCACCAAAAGGGAAGCCTGATGAACTCTCCTCCCTGAGACCTCAAAGGGATGTCTGCACACTATGAGTAAGGTTGAACTAGGCATAAATAGGCCTTCAGCGGGATTGCAACTCAGCTTTAAGTATTCAGTCTCTGAAATTGGGTGATCCCAGGTTGTTAGTGCTTCTAGGCACATGGCAAAAGTAACATAAACTCAATCTAGGAAAAGATATAAAAGTTCGATTCACTAGGAAGATGTAACAATGCTAAATATGTATGCACCTAATAATATTTTAAAATATTTTGAGCTGAATAATAATAAAAATACTATATGAACATCCAATGTTGTGCAACGCAGATAAAGCTGTGCCTAGAGGGAAATTTACATATAAATATATTAAAATAATAGATAATATGTATAATATAAATACAGATATTTATAATATAACATTATTTTTATGTAAATTTATATATTTAATGTAAATAAATACAATAAACATATACATAACTAATATAAAATTGATTAATTTAACATACAAACTTACATATATGTATATGTAAACAAGAATAATATGGGAGAAACTACTCTAGCTAGCAGTATCAAGATTTATTAAAAATTATAGTAATTAAGACTTTGTGGTATTGACTCAAGGATGAACAAATATATCAATGAGTTAGATATATGGACCCTTGATTATGTCAAAGGTGGCACTGTAGAGCAGTTGGAAAAGGAAAGTGTTTTCAGTGAATGTTTTGGGATATTGGAATACCCATTAGGAAAAAGGTGAAAATTAGTTTCTGCCTCAAATACACAAAAATAAAATTCAGGTAAACTATCATTTTTAAAGAAAGGCAAAACAATAAAATGACAGTATAAAAGAATATCTTCATGATCTTAGGATAAGGAAAGACTTCTTAAACAGAACATAAAAAAACACTAATCATAAAGGAGAAGGTTCATATATACTAATACATTAAAATAAAAAACTTATGTTCATCAAAAATGACATTAAGAAAGTAAAAAAAAAATCCATAGAAGGAGAATATGCAACACATATGACTGACAGAGGGCTTATATCACTTTGAATATACATAGGATATGTAACAATACATATAAAGATCCTGGGTTCATAGGATCATAGGGTAGGTATATCTTCAACTTTGGTAAATAATGACAACAGTTTTCCAAAATAAGTACTCAATTATACACTAAAGTGCAGTAGCTGGAGAAAAAGTTACTAGGAATAGGGCTATATTGCAAACCAAGCTTAGTTAGAAATCCTGAGATTAGAAGAAAGCAACTAGCGAAGACCTGGAAAACAATGAAGAGGATATGACAGTGGTACAGCATGAGATAGGAATGAGGAAATTTAATACAGTGAAATAGAAATAAAAGTTAAAAAGAAGTAAAGAGAAAATAGTAGATGTAGAAAACAGTCAAAGGAGATCCAACATAGGCATAATTGGTTTCCCTGAAAAAGAAAATCAAAACAAGGTAAAGAAAAAATATTTAAAATATAATAGAAGAAAAACAGGTGGTTTCTTTTTTTTTTTTTAAATCAGTGTTCACAGAATGAACTTTAATCAGATGGGATTTTAAAAAAATATTTATTTGGCTGCACCAGGTCTTAGTTGGGGCACTTGGGATCTTTGTTGCCACATGCCAGATCTTCATTGCAGTATGTGAATCTTTAGTTGTGGTATATGGGATCTTTTAGCTGCAGCATGTGGGCTCTTAGTTGCGGTATGTGGGATCTAGTTCCCTGACCAGGGATCAAACCCGGGCCTCCTGCATTGGGAGTGCAGAGTCTTACCCACTGGACCACCAGGGAAGTCCCTATTTTCTTTTTTTTAAATTGAAGTATAGTTGATGTACAATATTATACAAGTTTCAGGTGTAAAATATGGTGATTCACAATTTTTAAAGGTTATATTCCATTTATAGTTATTTTAAATATTGACTATATTCTCTGTGTTTTACAATACATCCCATCCTTGTAGCTTATTTTATACATAATAGTTTGTACCTCTTATATTACCCCTCCCCCTTCTCTCTCCCCACTGGTAACCACTAGTTTGTTCTCTATGTCAAACAGGTGGTTTCTGATAAAGTTAAATATACACTTACCATATGATACAGAAATTCCATCCACTCCTAGATATTTACCAGAATAAATGAAAACATATGCCCACATAAAGACTTATATATGAACGCTCATAACAGATATAGGAATTTGACAAAATAATTCCATATTTCATTCAAAAGAATAGATTTAAAGATAATGTGATTTTCAAAGTGAAAATGAAAGTACTTTCACTATTAGCATTTTAAACATATTTTTAAACTACAGTTTTGTTTGTTTTGTTTTGTTTTGTTTTTGCGGTACGCGGGCCTCTCACTGCTGTGGCCTCTCCCGTTGTGGAGCACAGGCTCCGGACACGCAGGCTCAGCGGCCACGGCTCACGGGCCCAGCCGCTCCGCGGCATGTGGGATCTTCCCGGACCGGGGCACGAACCTGTGTCCCCTGCATCGGCAGGCGGACTCTCAACCACTGCGCCACCAGGGAAGCCCAAAACTACAGTTTTTTTTTAAAAAGTATGATACTGTTGTAGAAATAGTCCAGCAGATTAGTAGAACAAAATAGACAGCCTTTATGTGTGTGTATGTGTTTTGTTAAATTGAAGTATAGTTAACTTGTGATATTAGTTTCGGGTGTGCAACATAGTAATTTGATATTTTCATAGATTATACTCCATTTAAAGTTATTTTAAAATATTGCTTATATTCCCTGTGTTGTACAGTGCACCCTTGTAACTTATCTATATTATACCTAGTAGTTTGTACCTCTTAATCCTCCCCCATTTTGCTCCTCCCTTTTACCTGACAAGATTAATTAATATGGGTTAGGGTTAAGGTTGGGATGTGAAATGAAGAAATAGAAGTTATGCTTTGGGGTATGAGAATTTAAACATTGTACAAGGAGACATTTTCAATTACAATTTGACCCATAACAAATGGAAAGTCTCTGAATGAACTCATCTTTGTACCTGGCTGCCTGAAGAACTCTTCTGAACTGTTCCTCCATTAATGAATCACAAACAAGTGCCTTGTGATAAGGTGCAGGTCTCAGGGATCCAGATCATAATCTCACATCTAGAATGTAAGAGCAAGAAAATGTAAAGACCCTTTTGGAAGGAGTTGCTAAAGAAGTAACATGCAAAAGTTGGGAATTTGATTGTCTTAATAGCAAAGTGTCAGCTTTATCTTGATGGCATGCTCAAATCTATAGTAAGGGCCAATGAACCTCTCTGCCAAACCTTTCACATACACATTGGAGTGGAGAAAGGAAGAGCAGGAGGAAGAGGAAGAAGAGGAGGAAAAGAGGAGCTTTGATAGGGTCAAAGTCAAGGAAACAATTGGGCCACAATGGTAGTATCGGTAAAGGATTAGGCTTTTCTGCATTAGTTCCTTTTTCCTGTTGTTATTTTTTAGATTTTTTCTTTTGGGACCTCTTGGCTCTTGGTCCACTTCCTTTAGAGCAGCTGGTTTAATGACGGACTCTCTGCCCTGGGGTGGGCCTTGGCTGGCTCTGTTCTGGAAGTTAGAAAAAAACACTACTTGGTCAAGATTAAGTCTGGGTCAGGATTAAGTTTTGCCCTGGATTTAGTCTGGGCTTTGGACTATGAGGTTCCAAAGCTTTTTTATGGCTATGAATGTCCTGACTGAGTTCACAAAGTTTAGGAAATCCATGTGGGAATTTGAGGCCAAAATCCTCTGGTGATAAATATTATATTTGTTTATTTTCTCAGAAACTTATGGAAGGATGAGCAGCTGACCATACATTTGGAGATTTGGTGTTATAGGAATCTCTCTCTCACTTTCTACTGGGAAAGATAGAGAGATGAGATATCATCTATTTTTAGCAGCAGCAACAAAGATAACTTTCAGCAAACTATTTTGGTCATATAGTGTTAATCTTTCCCAGTTGAGGGTGTGGAGAAAAGGGAACCCTCTTGCACTGTTGGTGAGAACGTAAATTGATACAGCCACTATGGAGAACAGTATGGAGGTTCCTTAAAAAACTAAAAATAGAACTACCCTACGACCTAGCAATCCCACTACTGGGCATATACCCTGAGAAACCCATAATTCAAAAAGAGTCATGTACCAAAATATTCATTGCAGCTCTATTTACAATAGCCAGGACATGGAAGCAACCTAAGTGCCCATTAACAGATGAATGGATAAAGAAGATGTGGCACATATATACAATGGAATATTACTCAGCCATAAAAAGAAACAAAATTGAGTTATTTGTAGTGAGGTGGATGGACCTAGAGTCTGTCATAAAGAGTGAAGTAAGTCAGAAAGAGAAAAACAAATACCGTATGCTAACACATATATATGGAATCTAAAAGAAAAAAAAATGGTCATGAAGAACCTAAGAGCAGGATGGGAATAAAGACTCAGACCTACTAGAGAATGGACTTGAGGACATGGGGAAGGGTAAGGGTAAGCTGTGACAAAGTGAGAGAGAGGCATGGACATATAAACACTACCAAACGTAAGGTAGATAGCTAGTGGGAAGCGGCCGCATAGCACAGGGAGATCAGCTCGGTGCTTTGTGACCACCTAGAGGGGTGGGATAGGGAGGATGGGAGGGAGGGAGATGAAAGAGGGAAGAGACAGGGGGATATATGTATATGCATAACTGATTCACTTTGTTATAAAGCAGAAACTAACACACCCTTGTAAAGCAATTATACTCCAATAAATATGTTAAAAAAAAAAAGATAGAGAGGATTACTTGAGGGAAAGGATCAAGAAATTGATCCTTTTGAAGAAATATGACAGAGGGAAACCAATCCTTGGTGACAGCATACCAGACAGCTGAATTGACTTTAAGAACACACAAGTGAGTCCAGATAGTAAAAAAAATACCTAAATCTCTATGAAGATACTTGATACACGGGCATCTTCAGGCTCTCATGTATGACTTTTTTGGGAAGCTGATGGTCATGGCATATATGATGGAAAATAACCCTGAAAGCACAGAGAAGCTGATGATCACAGACTATAAAGTGATCAATTGGAGAGAGAAAAATTGATCTGCTCTGGTGAACAAAGTGTTTATAGAAGGGAAAGGAACATACACATAGTTCTTATAATTATTCCTTCTCTCTCCTGCACCGTCAGTTTCTCTTTCTATACAGCAATTCTCCCAATGTCATACAAGCATGCCATAGTGTATATTTCATGTTAAAAACAAAACCAAAATCCTCTTCCAGTCATTCTTTATCACATTGGTATGTTCATTTTCTTTAAAGCACTTATTACCTGAATGGCCTTATGTATGTATTTGTGTTTTTATTATTTGCCCTCCTAATCTAGGAAATAAGCTCCATGAAGGGAGGGATCTTGTCTTTCTTGTTCACTGTTTTTTTCATCAGAGTCCTAGAATAATAGTATTTGGCACATAGCTAGGGCTCAATAAATGCTTATTTACTGACTACAAGAAGTTGAGTGGCATGAAAACATGGGATATAATTTCCAAGGTAAAAATAGATTTCTTTCAAAGGTAAAATAGTTTACAAGGACAGAGACAATGGGCTGAACTGTAACCCTAGGAATAATAAGAAAGGCAATTCCATAATCTAGTTGGCTGTAGAACAAGTATGGCAAACACGTGGTGTACATTTTGCCACTTCCCCATTCTGATTTCAAGATAGAGATCATTAACCTATCACAGTTCTTTTTCTTACAGAGTGTCTACTGCCTCTCTGATTAATGAATCCATAGTTCAAATGGAAGGATGAGATTTTCACCTAGAAAAACGGGGTTGAGGGAAGACCTTATTAATATGGAAGACCAAAATCCTTCTATAAACAATGCTGCCCGATTATCAACTCTAGAATGAGATAAAGGAAAAGAAAGAAATAGTTGCATGACTTTGCTTTTTTCCTTCCTAAACAAACCAAATGACACCACAGTTCAATCACACCACACACACTAATCAAAGGGACCAATTAGAGAGCTCATCATTTAGCCAGGGGCAGATGCCAAAACCAAGCCAAGAAAACCTGCCTGGTGACATCCAAAAGCACTGGACAGAGGTAGGCCCCACTGGCTATGACTGGTAGCTGTAATTCACCTACTTGAAGAACTGCTGGCTCCAGCGAAGTGCCTGGATAGAACAGTAAGAATGAAAGGAAAGCATGGGTGAGACTCAGAATGGGCAACTCTTAGCCAGTTTCTGAATGTTTTTATTTGGGGAAGGAGGCAAATAGGATAGGGACAGCAGTTGGGCTGTTGCCTTTCATTAAAGTGTGGGTGGACCCAACACTTAAATTGTAAATCTGGGACTTCCTACGACAAAAAAGGGCCAACAAGTATTTAAAGCCTTCAATGGCCTGCATGGGGGTAAATGTCAAGAAGCAGAGAGTCCCTCCCATGGTTCTGTCTCCTCCTCCACCACATACCCAAAGCACTGCCCTATATTACACAACTGGCACTGGAGTGCCTCCAGAACAGAACATTGTTCGTGGCCAGCAGGGGGGAACACTTTGGTCAAGAGACAGAATTCTGCCCAACGGAAGTGATCTGAAGGAACACTGAAGAAATCTTTTCAAGATAGTTAACATGTCCAGCAAACAAACAAGCAAAATTATAGAGAATAGAAGCAAACTCTCCATTTGCTTAATTCCCTCCTCTTGTCCCTGCTCTTGACCTCACGATACAGTGATGGGGCCCTGAGATGACCTTCCAAGAGAGGCTAGGCAAAGGGCTCGGTTAGACCTTGCTGAGACTCTGCCCTCTCCCTCCAGTGGGCCTCTCTGCGGATGAATCATCTGAGGTAGGACCACCAGGAGAATAGATTCGTATGTCTCCTCTGGAGTGGCACTGGATTCACTAAAGAGAAGAAGGTAGAAGTAGGGTGAGATATCACGAGGGATCTGTTTGCTCAGGGGAATCCATGTGGGAAATAAATCACACCTTGGGTGTGCAATGGACTAGGAATAACAATTTCCAGGTGTGTCTTCTTGCCTGGATCATTTCCCACTTGTCCTCCGCCCTCACCTTCTGGGCCTTCTTCTCCACTTCTCATTCCTCTGTGCCCTTTATTACTTCAGGTGTCCTTATTCTTCCAGAAGCAATTTTCTGTCCCCAATTCATCCTACATTCATCACATCATCTTTTTCCACACCCAAACTGCTTGGGCCACATTGTCTACACTGACCACCTCTTTTTAACATCCAGATTTCCAGACACTGTACAAGGCAATTTATAGACATCACTGCATTTAGTCCTCCCAAAAATCCAACAACACCTCAATGAGCTAGCTATTATTTACCTCATGTTAGGAAGCTCAGAGATGTTTAACTTTCTCATGGTCCAAACCAATAGGTGATAAGGGTTGGCATTCAAACCTAGGAGTGTCTGCTCTTAACCTCTTTCTTGTGTTTTCTGAAGTATGTCATTTAGAAGATAAGTATCTAGTGAGATTTAAATAGGAATGCTGTAAAGGAATTTGAAAATTTTATGCTTTGAAAATAAACATTGTGTACTTTTTTTTTGAATTTTATTTAATTTATATTTTTATACAACAGGTTCTTATTAGTCATCCATTTTATACACATCAGTGTATACATGTCAATCCCAACCTCCCGATTCATCACACCACCTTGTACTTTGTCTCGTTATCATGAAAAAAAAAAATCTGCCTCTAAAAAGAGTGTCATATCTTACACTACTAGTATTTCCTGATGGGGATGCTGTTGACCTAGAGTTAGAAACTGTATGATGTTTTTGTATCCCTGGACCCTGCCAGCTAAATGTCAGAGGGGTCATTAGTCAATTTGCAACTAAGAGGCTCCCCTATATCCAAGTGTTCCCTGGGAATATGAATGTTACTGCCTCCAGTAGAGGATAACTGATCCTAGGCTATAGTTACCATGAAGTCAGGCGCTGTGTCTTTTTACTCATCATTGCCTCCCTAACATCTGGCTCATTGCAGGCCTTTAGTAGACATCAGGAAGTCACCTAATGCATAAATGTGTACTGATTAATAGATGGGCAGCATTTAGCCATGACGTAGGATGTTATCTAATCTGATCTCGCTGTATATCTGGTCTATATAATCTCAGCATGCCTATGATATTATTTAATGTTTATTATATTTGAGATATATGAATCAAATCTTGATCATTTCTTGCAGCAATTAAATCATCTGACTACTTTAATCCAAGTGTGAAGTTTTCTATCTTGTGTGTTCTTCTTGTTGCTTCAGCCATATACCTTAAATTACAATACTGTTTCATTTTTAAAATATTTGGGTCAGGCCACATTATACAATACTACCTATTGATAGTTAGCAAGCAACAAAAATAATCCAGTCTCTCTCACCCTCTACTGCTTTTGATTCCCTTTCATAAACAGTTCTGAGACCTCACTGTCCTCTTGCTTTTCTCTTTCTTGCTAACGGTGGTCCTTCCCCTACTTGCTTCTCCGGACTGTCCCCCTTCTCAGGTTGACCTCTTCCTTCAGGAAAGCTCTTCTTCTCAAATCCAAAAATACAATCTGAACAGAAAAACAGGTATGGACAAGTGGTGGCCATTCATGTAACCACATGTCTTCAGTGGTTCATTTTCAATTCCAAGTAAAGACACCAGTGTCCATTTCAGCCAGCTTCTGGCTGGAGTTTCCTCTGGTCATTTCTTTGCCTGCCTCCCAAGAATCTGTTGTTTTTGGTCTTTTCATTTTCTCACCCTCTCACTGGTTTCAGTATTTTTGGGTAGACATAGGAATAGGCATTTTTGGAAGAACAGGTGGGGAGGGGGTGTGATACTGACCCCAGAGCTACCCAGTGGGAAGGAACAGGCCTTGGGAGAGGTTTTCCAGCCAGAGAGGCTATAGCAGGGCATCAGATTGCCAGGAAAACTAGAATTGCTGCCTATTGGGGCAAGGTTCAGGCAAGCAATGGGCCAAAAGGGAGTCTGATGAGGCACAGAGAGGAAGGAATTGGGTTGAAGGGACTTGGAAACACAGGCATAAAAGCAGCCATAGAGGCTGTCCTAGGTAGTAAGCCCAGTCTACACAAATAGAGTAGTCTGGGAAGACTTTCTTTTAGAAGGAGATGAGACTGGATTTGGAGTGTGAAGAAAGGGTAGGATTTGTAGAGTTGAATAGGAGGATGATAAGCTACATCCTGTGAAGTGAGAACACACATCACTCAGTGGGTACTTCCATGTTCTGATTGGCTGAAATCACCTGGGGGCTAAGGGTTCAGCCATCAGGCCAGGATGCTGGCTCACCAGGGCAACTGAGGTAACTTCTGAAGGAAGTCACCTTGTACCTGGTTTACACTTTACAGAGTATACAATTATTTCTACTTGCTCAAAACAAATTTACCAAATCCAGTTCAGCAAGGGAGTTGACCCCAAGGTAATCTTTAAAAAATTTTTTTAAATTTAATTTTATTTACTTTTTTTATACAGCAGGTTCTTATTAGTTATCTATTTTATACATATTAGTGTATACATGTCAATCCCAATCTCCCAATTCACCCACCACCACCATCCCCCCCGCCACTTTCCCCCCCTTGGTGTCCATATGTTTGTTCTCTACATCTGTGTCTCTATTTCTGCCCTGCAAACCGGTTCATCTGTACTATTTTTCTAGGTTCCACATATATGCATTAACAAACGATATTTGTTTTTCTCTTTCTTACTTACTTCACTCTGTATGACAGTCTCTAGGTCCATCCACATCTCTACAAATGACCCAATTTCATTCCTTTTTATGGCTGAGTAATATTCCATTGTATATATGTACCACAACTTCTTTATCCATTCGTCGTCGATGGGCATTTAGGTTGCTTCCATGACCTGCCTATTGTAAATAGTGCTGGAATGAACACTGGGGTGCATGTGTCTTTTGGAATTACGGTTTTCTCAGGGTATATGCCCAGCAGTGGGATTGCTGGGTCATATGGTAATTCTATTTTTAGTTTTTAAAGGAACCTCCATACTGTTCTCCAGAGTGGATCTATCAATTTACATTCCCACCAACAGTGCAAGAGGGTTCCATTTTCTCCACATCCTCAACAGCATTTATTGTTTGTAGATTTTCTGATGATGCCCATTCTAACTGGTGTGAGATGATACTTCATTGTAGTTTTGTTTTGCATTTCTCTAATAATTAGTGATGTTCAGCAGCTTTTCATGTGCTTCTTGGCCAACTGTATGTCTTCTTTGGAGAAATGTCTATTTTGGTCTTCTGCCCATTTTTTGATTGGGTTGTTTGCTTTTTTAATATTGAGCTGCATGAGCTATTTATATATTTTGGAGATTAATCCTTTTCCATTGATTCATTTGTAAATATTTTCTACCATTCTGAAGGTTATCTTTTCATCTTGTTTGTTGTTTCCTTTGTTTTGCAAAAGCTTTTAAGTTTCATTAGGTTACATTTGTTCATTTTTGTTTTTTTTCCCATTACTCTAGGAGGTGGGTCATAAAGGATCTTGCTGTGATTTATGTCAAAGAGTGTTCTTCCAACATTTTCCTCTAAGAGTTTTATAGTGTCTGGTCTTACATTTAGGTCTCTAATCCATTTTGAGTTTATTTTTGTGTATGGTATTAGGGAGTGTTCTAATTTCATTCTTTTACATGTAGCTGTCCAGTTTTCTCAACACCACTTATTGAAGAGACTGTCTTTTCTCCATTGTATTTCCTTGCCTCCTTTGTCATAGATTAGTTGACCATAGGTGCGTAGGTTTATCTCTGGGCTTTCAATCCTGTTCCATTGATCTATATTTCTTTCTTGATTACTGTAGCTTTGTAGTATAGTCTTTTAAGTCAGGGAGTCTGATTCCACCAGCTCCGTTTTTTTCCCTCAAGACTGCTTTGGCTATTAGGGGTCTTTTGTGTCTCCATACAAATTTTAAGATTTTTTGTTCTAGTTCTGTAAAAATTGCCACTGGTAATTTGATAGGGATTGCATTGAATCTGTAGATTGCTTTGGGTAGTATAGTCATTTTCACAATATTGATTCTTCCAATCTAAGAACATGGTATATCTCTCTATCTGTTTATATCATCTTTGATTTCTTTCATCAGTGTCTTATAGTTTGCTGAGTACAGGTCTTTTGTCTCCCTAGGTAGGTTTATTCCTAGGTATTTTATTCTTTTTGTTGCAGTGGTAAATGGGAGTGTTTCCTAAATTTCTCTTTCAGATTTTTCATCATTAGTGGAGAGGAATGCAAGAGATTTCTGTGAATTAATTTTGTATCTTGCAACTCTACCAAATTCATTGATTAGCTCTAGTAGTTTTCTACTACTAGAAAGTAGGCATCTTTAGGATTCTCTATGTATAGTATCATGTCATCTGCCAACAGTGACAGTTTTACTTTTTCTTTTCCGATTTGTATTCTTTTTATTCTCTGATTGCCATGACTAGGACTTCCAAAACTATGTTGAATAATAGTGGTGAGAGTGGACATCCTTGTCTTGTCCCTGATCTTAGAGGAAATGCTTTCAGTTTTTCACCATTGAGAATGATGTTTGCTGTGGGTTTGTCATATATGGCCTTTATTATGTTGAGGTAGGTTCCCTCTATGCTCACTTTCTGGAGATTTTTTATCATAAGTGGGTGTTGAATTTTGTCAAAAGCTTTTTCTGCATCTATTGAGATGATTATACGGTTTTTATTCTTCAGTTTGTTAATATGGTTTATGACATTGATTGGTTTGCGTATATTGAAGAATCCTTGCATCCCTGGGATAAATCACACTTGATCACTGTGTATGATCCTTTTAATGTGTTATTGGATTCTGTTTGCTAGTATTTTGTTGAGGATTTTTGCATCTATATTCATGAGTCATATTGGTCTGTAATTTTCTTTTTTTGTAGTATCTTTTTCTGGTTTTCGTATCAGGGTGATGGTGGCCTCATAGAATGAGTTTGGGAGTGTTCCTTCCTCTGCAATTCTTTGGAAGAGTTTGAGAAGGATGGGTGTTAGGTGTTCTCTAAATGTTTGATAGAATTCACCTGTGAAGCCATCCGATCCTGGACTTTTGTCTGTTGGAACATTTTTAATCACAGTTTCAATTTCATTACTTGGGATTGGTCTGCTCATATTTTCTGTTTCTTCCTGGTTCAGTCTTGGAAGGTTCTAAGAATTTGTTTGTTGGGAAGACAACATAAATAATGAACTAATAAACTGTGATGCAATAGGAAATGGTGTAGGCTACAGCTCACTGGAGAGCAGACACCCCATTTAAAGAGGACAGCTGCTATTTTCTCCCCAGTTTTATATCTGTCCAAGAGTGAGAGTCCACTGTGATCAAATTTTCTAATTTTTTAAGAGAAGCCAGAAATGCTGACTTTTGTAAGAAATTTCCCAATCTAAGGAATATTGTATGGGTGCTTCATGACATGAACCACCAGTTTCCAGTCTCTGCCCTCTAGAGGCCATCTACTCATGGAAATCACCTGCACTTGTCCTCACTTTTCCTAGAAGGAAGAGTAGCCATCTACAGGAAAATGTCCAGTCTCCCTAGTTTGACGTGAAAGACTCTTGACTACTTTTCCCATGCTCCCCTCATGGTTTACACTTCAGCTCTGCTGAGCTAACTGTAGCTTGTCTCATGTGCAAGGAACAAAGAGTCAACTTCCACCTTAATTTAAACTCTTAGGAAAATGGAGTTTCACTTAGGCTGAGCTGAGACGGAGTGAAATTTTAAGGTGTGTTCATAACTTTTTTCCTACATTCCTTTCATTAGGTAGTGGGCTTGAAAACTTGCTGGGCTTTTGTGACAATTTGAACCAAGAGAATAGGTGGGAGTGATGCTCTATAACCTCTGAGGCTAGGTTGTGATAGGCAATGCAGCTTCCACTTTCCTGGCAGGAACTCTCCCTCTTGAAGTCTTTGGCTGCCATGTAAGTAGTCTGACTTCACTGGAGCCCAAATTAGCTCATGGGAAGAGACACCATGGAGATGTTCTGAGGTGACACACACAGAGAAAGCTGTCCTGCAAGTCCCTAGGTGCTACAGCTCCCTGATGTTCTAGCTGTTACAGCTGTCTGAGAGACCCTGAGCCAGAACCACCCAGCTGAGCTCTTCCCAAGTTCCTGACTCATGAAAATTGTGAGAGATAAAATGATTATTATTATAATAAACCAGTAGGTTTGGGGATGATTTGTTATGCATAACAGACTTGAAGTAGGACTCAAAGTTTGGGCAAGGGGCAGAGGAGTTTTAGTGTGTTGTGTCTAGTCTAGTCTGGTGTCTTGCTTCTCTGCATTTGACTCTGCTATTCTTCCTGTGTAAATTCCAGCAGGAGCCAGGGTGATTGACTGATTTATTTAATAGCACCTGTATTGAACACCTCATAGGACACCCCAGCCAGTTTGAGCCTTTGGGTCAGGAGCACATCCATCCAATTGTAGCAACTCTTGCTGAAAACCAACCTATCATAGTTTACCAGTTTAGGGACCTGTTGGTATGGTGCTTTCAGTCTGAAGAGGAAGTTAGGGTGGCAGGTGTGTGGTGGACCTGTATGGTACCTGTGACTTGGTATCTTGTCTTTCCATTCTGTGCTCCATGTTTTAGACTCACCCCACTCCCAACACCTACTCATCTTTTAAATGTCAATCCGGATTTACCTTCCCTGTGAAGCTTGACCATTCCACTTGGGAACACCCTTTGTCTCTTTGCACTCCTGTCCCACTTGAGAGAGCTCATGTATTCCCCATCCATCTCCCCCAGGAGGCTAACCACTCATGGAAGGCTGGGCCCAGAGTTCATTCATCTCAGTACCCTCAATGCTGGCCTCTGCTGCTGGCTTATATTGGGGGCTGGATAAATCATTGGCGAATGAATAGATGTGTTTAGTTAAAAGAGGAGGAAAGGAGCCATAACATTAGCTACTCTTGAGCTTAGAATGCTTTTGACATCTGGGTTGAGAGGCCAGGTTCTCTTTTACTGCCTCTTGCAGCATTGTGACACTGGCTCATTGGTTATGTCATTCTGTTACCTGCAGTAGGAGCACGTTGTGTCCTAAGCATGTAGTCTGGAACTTGAAGCACATTTTCCCTCATAGAAACAATGCTGCAAGTCAGTAATTTTCAAATTGAAAATAAAACAAACAAACAAAAAATTCATGAAACTCTCTTCAAAAGAGATTGTTCTTTGAAGCTCATTTCCTCCTTTGCCCCCTACACTCCTTTCCTCCACTGTACCCCCAGGAGATTCCCTAGGGATTCCTAGAAGCTCAGATTTGAAGCCACAGCCGTAAATGAGTGTTGGACCTTAGTAGGACCTAGGAAGCCCAGCGAGCACCTGAAATAAAAGCCTCAGTCCACTGACTACATACCCAAAGCATGATAATGCTTTAAATGAACTTAACTCTTTCAGAGCTCCATTTTCTTCATCTATGAAATGGGGAAAATGGTAAAAACTTACCTTGGAGGGTGTTGTGTCTTAGAGATAATGTACATAAAATGCCTGTGGCAATGAGGCCTGTAGTAAATGTTTGTTGATTATATGACCTTGTCCTCAGTCTGCCAAGAAGTTTCACTCAGCCTAGGAGTGTTTTTCTCTGAATTGTCCTGTGCTCATGGGGTCAGGGTCTCCATCCTCACTGCCTGTGGTGGGTGACAGGAGGGGTCACATTTATCAGCGACCCTGTAACTATCCATAAGGCATTTATATGAGAAGGTGTGGGGGAAAGATACCACCCAAGATCTACTCTAGTGAAGGATGGCCAAGTGGTCAGACATTCCTCAGAAAGGTTTGTAATGTGCGGTTAAGCCTGGTAAAATGGAAGTTGAAACTTTTGGGTCTAAAATCTGTCTTTTCCAATTACTAGTTTGTGCACCAGTTTCCTCATCTGTTAAAAGCAGATGATTGACAATGACAATGACAATGACACACATCTCCTCAGATTGACAGAAGAATAACTGAGTCTGTGCATAGGAGAGTAGAGCACATTGGCATTGCTCACAAATGTTAGCTGTTATTGTCACGCTTTCCCCCTTTGCTCTTTCTGTAGCTAGTGAGAGAAGAATCAAGTCCTCCAACAAGAGTGTCTCTCACCCTTTTCTTTCTTTTCCTTAGCCTCTAGATTTTTTTTTTTTCATCCCAGACCTGCTTAGTCAGAAAGTCTGGGGTAGGGACCCAACTTAATCTGTATTTTAACAAGACTTCCAGAGGATTCCGAGGCATGCTAAAATTTGAGAACCCCTGTTAGAGATCAAACTTCTAGAATCATTTGCTTAAGAAGCTCTTGTTATCTAAGCTCTCAGAGGTCCTGGGTTATATATGTAAAATAGATGATGCCAAAAATAACGAACCCCTAGAAAAATTTTCTACTTGCTATGCTGAGACACCATATTGAAGACAGCATTATTTTAAATGTTTCTGTAGCACTTCATTTTAAGTTTATTAATTTTTAAATATTTATTTATTTATTTATCTGGTTGCACCAGGTCTTAGATGCGGGCCGCGGGCTCCTTAGTTGCAGCTCGCCAACTCCTTAGTTGCAGCACGTGGGCTCCTTAGTTGTGGCATGCGAACTTTTAGTTGTGGCATGCATGTGGGATCTAGTTCCCTGAGCAGGGATCTAGCACTTTAAAAAAGAACTTTGGTTCATATATCTAATTCCTTTCTAAATTTGAAAGTGGAAGGTACTTTCCCATCGTTGGCACCTATCATATGGAGTTTGTGTTAGATAGACCTACTCTGCGTTACTATAGAGTACTCACTCGTTTATTCATTTACCATTCATTTAATTAATCATCATTCAGCTCTTTGAAGTGCTGATTTATCATCTATCAGTTTAGAGCAATCTTTTATGCATTAGGAAAGAACAGATCTGCTTTTATTGTTAGTTTTATTTTAAAAATGAGTATTTTCAATGGTGTTGGGAAGCTTGCAAAGAATTTGAGTGAAATTGGAGAAATTTTCTCTAGCACTTTAAAAGTCTCTGGAGTCCCCTTGGGCTTCTGAGTCACTAATGCCAAGATAAAGTAGGAGTTTCCAGGATTTTGCTGGCTTCGCTGAGTTCTAGACTCTGGGTGCAAACAAATTATATCCCAGTTCCTGGAAGGTTTTCAGGTTAGAGGAATGGCTCCAGTGGTGCTCTCTGAGCCATTTAAGGGCAATGACAGAAGGCCTAGAAGAAAAGAGCTAAATCAAAGTCATTTGCCTGGCCAAGGGAGAGAACATGGCTTGCTCAACTACCACTGGCTGTGTTTGGCTTCAGTCCCAGACAAGATTCTAGGCTACATTATTTATCATAATCATAATACTAGTAATAACAACAATGATAATAAAAGTTCATGAGACTTATGGGAAAGTGACAATCACTGGCGCTCAGCTTGAGATTTTTAAAAACAGAATATGTCAGTCTGAACTTTTTCTTTCTTTAATATTGTTTCTAGGCTCATCTATTAAGGAAATATACACAAGGCCTGGTGCAGAATAGAGACTCAATCCATATTTGTTGATTGAACAAATGGAGGTTTTTGATAAAGTCTCTTATGACCTAGTTGATAAAGCACAATGCGGGCTGGATGCAAGGGCAACTAGTTGGGTTAGAATAGCCCAGAATATGTCATTCATACCAGTCTGGAGGCAGAGTCCTGATGCTGGGCCACAACCCCCCAGAAAGCTCTCCATGACGTGGATGCAATATAGAGAATAGGCTCTTTGAAGTGCATTGGGCAGGGCAACATATGTGCTGAAGGATGGAATCCAGATCGACAGACCTTTCTTATCAATCTTTAAAACCTCCCCCTGCTCTCCCCATATAAGCAATACCTGCTTATTGTAGGCAGTCTGAGAAATATAGGAAAGACTAAGGAAGAAAATAAAAAGAATTCATGATCTCCTCTCACTCAAATATAACTGTAAGCAGATAAGGTAGGGGGTTCCCAGAGAAAGAGAACCAGGCATGGCTTTCTTGACATAAGAGAAGCCACTTATGGCCTAAGCCATTTTGTGATCTAAGCCTGGCCACAATGCTTGCCCTTGAACAGGTCTCAGTAATTAAAGATCTTAAGGGAACAAAAGAACGCAGAAACTATGGCAAGAGAAGTAACAATAGCAAAGATAATACATCAGGTGTAAAGACTCCCAGTTCTGTTTCAATGATAAAGATTAGCCTGAAGTGCTCAACCATCAGAGCAACTGGAACCTAAGGGATGATGATGTTGACCTTCTCTGACCCTTGTGACTTCCATTAGCTAAAGCTTAGACTCTGTCCCACCCAAGCCCCTTCATGAATATGCATGTCCCCATAAACTTCCCCCAAAGGAAAAAAAAAAGAAACTAAAAACAAAAAAACAAACAAAATAACGTCCCCAAATTTGCTGTGCAGGGAGATGCTGCTTTGGGAAAGATCCCTGGTGTTCTCCTTATTTGCTGCAAGTAATAAATTCTCCTGATCTTTGGCTTAGAGGGGAATCCAGTTTTCAGGTAACATAACCATGGCTAATATGTTGCTGTATTTCTTTGCAGAACTTAATGTATACGCATTTTTAGCTAGATAAGTTAATTTTATAACCTCTTTTCACTTAAACTAAACTCTTTTAAGGTATAATTTGTAATGATTATGTAACACAACATTATATTTGTGTTGGCTCTCCATGTGTTCATTTGTTGAATTGAAACAAATAATAGCAATGTTAATAGTACCATATTAATATGGTAATTTACTAAGGCCCAGATTCTGTTCTAAGTGCTTTAAATTTATGAACTTTTTAAATCTTCAAAGCAACTCTATGAAGTATTATTATCCCCATTTTACAGCTGAAGAAAGTGAGGCATAGAGAGTTTCACTTGCCCCAAATCAACCAAATACTAAGTGGCAGAGGCAGGAATTTCTCTTTCTTCTGAAGTTCTGAAGATTTGATAGTCCACATTTATTAAATGGTATTGGAATAACTGAATAACCATCTAGAAAAAAATTAGGTTGGCTTTCATAACACACTTTATCTTAGTATAAATTCCATATGAACCAAAGACTTAAATATAGTAGATGAAATTGTAAACATGCAAAAACAGTAGTTCTCAATGCTGGCTGAGCTTTAGAACCAACTCAGGAATTTAAGAATTACCATAAAAAAAGTACACAATTTTGCCATTTGCAAAATGGATGAACTTGGAGGGCATTATGTTAAATGAAGTAAGTCAGACAGAGAAAGAAAAATACTGTATGATATCACTAATAGGTGCAATCTTAAAAATACAACAAACTAGTGAATACAACAAAAAAGAAACAGACTCATGGATACAGAGAACAAATTGTGGTTACCAGTGGAGAGAAGGGTAGGGGAGGAGCAAGAAGGGGGTAGGGAAGTAAGAGATACAAACTATCAGGTATAAAATATGCTACAAGGATAATATTATACAGCAGGGGTCCCCAACATTTTTGGCACCAGGGAAAGGTTTCGTGGAAGACAATTTTTCCACAGACTGGGGTGGGGATGGTTTTGGGATGATTTAAGCGCATTACATTTATCGTGCACTTTATTTCTATTATTATTACATTATAATATATAATGAAATAATTATGCAACTCACCATAATGCAGAATCAGTGGGAGCCCTGAGCTTGTTTTCCTGCAACTAGATGGCCCCATCTGGGGGTGATGGGAGACAGTGTCACTCGAAGTGTGTTGCTTATGTCCAGTCTCCTCCGTGATCTCGTTTTGGTTGCTGTCACTACAGAAAACCCTGCTTCACAAGGATAGGATGTTGGAAATGGAAGCAGGTTTTTCAGTGCTTCTGTGGCAATCTCAGGATATTCCCCCTTGACTTTACTCCAGAACGTATGGAGATTTGAAGTTATCTCAAACATACTTCTAAGGCCACCATCATATGCGATCTCAAGCAGTTGATCCTCTTCTAGCAGGGACAAAGTCGATTCACCTGGCTTACTCATGAAGGGGTCGTGGATCCATTCCTTCCCAGTTCAGGGGTCTTTTGTGGTTGGGAAGTAATGCCCAAACTCTTTTGAAAGCTGAGATAGGTGATCATGCACCAGCTGGGAGAAAGAAGGTCCTGGCTCAGCCTCTTTCAAAATCTCTGCTAATATTTGAAACATGTCAAAAATCCCAGTGTTCACTCATCGCCCCCATAATTCCAGTTTGGCTTTGAATGCAGCCACTTTATCTGCCGACTTGAACACAGTTGTTGTTCTCCCCTGAAGTGACAGATTGAGTTCCTTGAGCAGGTTGAATATGTCACACAAGTAAGCAAGTTTTATGACCCATTGTGTGTCACTGAAATGTGCTGCCAGTTGTGACTTTTTCTAAAAGAAATCTCTGGAGCGGCTCTCGTAACTCAGAAACTCAGGCCAGTGATCTACCTTTAGAAAGCCACCTCACTTCCGTGTATGAGAGAAGACGTGTGTGTTCTGCGTCCGTCTCCTCACAGAGCTGTGTGAACAGACATGAGTTAAGGGTGTGTACTTTAATGTTGTTGATAATTTTAATCACATCCTGAAAAACGTTAAGTTCAGCTGACATTTTCGGCTAGCCAGCATTTCTCTATGGATGACACAGTGTGTAGACTTACATTCAGAAGCGACCTCTTTGACCAGAGTAATGAAACCAGAAAGCCATCCAGTCATGGCAGCCACTCAGTCCGTGCATATACCGACGCAAAATGAACAATTCAGGTTTCCTAATATGTAATCAATCAAAGACTTGAATAGTTCTGCAGCTGTGGTGCTGGTTGACAACAAAAGTGCATGTAACATATTCTCATGCACATCCTCCTGAAAAATATATCGCACAAAAACAAGCATTGTTGTCTTGTTGTCAACATCGGTAGGCTTGTCAACCTGGATTGTGTACCACGGTGACACATTAATCTTCTCTAACAATTGTGCCTCAGTATCCTCTGCTATTTCATCAATTCGTCTAGTTAGTTATGGCGCTAGACAAAAGAGGAACACATGCCACATTTTGAACTGCAGCCTCTCATGACAAATGTCCTTAGCAGCAGGCAGGATCAACTCTTCACAATAGTAAAGGGCTTCTTAGCTCTAGCAATGTGGTTAGCCACTAAGAATGATGCTCTCAGTACAGACATATTTGACAAAGTGGTGGCCTTCAGTAATTGCTTCTGTTCTTCATGTTCACATTTTTTTCTTTTGAAAAGCTCCAAAGGCTTGTCTTTTAATGCAGGGTGCTTGGGCTCCATGTGGCAAAGCAGTTTCGAAGGTTTCATGGCTTCGTTGGATAGCCAGTCGCCACATATTATACAAAGCGGTCTTGGAGAATATGAATCACCTGTTGCAAAGGAACCCATAATTTAAGTAAGACTCTTGGTATTTTCTTTCAAATGCAGCTTTTTTGTTGTTGGCAGTCTTAGAGTCTTCTGCGGTCTCATCATTGGGTCTTTCACCCTTTTCACAGAAGCTCTCCACTGACATTTGTTTTTTACTCATTTTGGCTAGAGTTAGTTTGTGGGCTTACCAAAACTGACTGATTCAAGTGTGCAGTTCAGGAAAGAGGGGCAGATGGAAGTGGTAAATAAAATAATGGGCGGGCCATGCGCAGACTAAAATAAGTGTCAGATTCTGACTTAAACCCTACCACCAGATACAGCTGTACAACTGAAGTACATCAACTCACTTGCCACTATAAAACCTTCCACCAGATGCAGCTTAATTGTCACTTGCCACTCACTGGTAGGGTTTTGATACGAGTCTGCAAGCAATTGATTTATTATGCTCACTGTGCAGTCAAACCTCTCTGCTAATGATGATTTGTATTTGCAGCCGCTCCCCAGCACTAGCATCACCGCCTCAACTCCACTTCGGATCATTAGGCATTAGATTCTCATCAGGAGCGTGCAGCCTAGATCCCTCGCATGTGCAGTTCACAGTAGAGTTTGAGCTCCTATGAGAATCTAATGCCGCTGCTGATCTGACAGGAGGCAGAGCTCAGGCGGTAATGCAAGCGATGGGGAACAGCTGTAAATACAGATGAAGCTTCGCTCGCTGGCCTGCCGCTCACTTCCTGCTGTGCAGCCCTGTTCCTAACAGGCCAAGGACCAGTACCAGTCTAGAGGTAAGGCCTAGGCATTCATATTTTTTAAAGCTCCCCTGGTAATTGGTATGCAGCCGGGACTGAGAAGCATTGACCAAAAGAAAAACTGTAGATTAAAAAAAAAGTCTGGGAAAAGAGAAAGCTTTTCTATGTATTATATAAAGTTCCGAAGAAAAAGGTGATAAATTCAGTAGCGAGGAGTTACTGTTTAACGGGCATGGAGTTTCAGTTTGGTAAGATGCAAAGTTCTGGAGATGAATGATGACAGTTGCACAGCAATGTGAATGCACTTAATGCCATTGAACTGTAACACTTAAACATAGTTGAAATGATAAACTTCATGTTGTATAAACATTTCCATAATAAAAAATTGCATTAGAAAAAAAATCATAGGACTTCCCTGGTGGCACAGTGGTTAATAATCTGCCTGCCAATGCTGGGGGCACAGGTTCGAGCCCTGGTCTGGGAAGATCCCACATGCCGTGGAGCAACTAAGGGCATGTGCCACAACTACTGAGCCTGTGTTCTAGAGCCCGTGAGCCACAACTACTGAAGCCCGCGCGCCTAGAGCCCATGCTCCGCAACAAGAGAAGCCACCTCAATGAGACGCCCGCACAACGAAGAGTAGCCCTAGCTCACCGCAACTATAGAAAGCCCGCGCGCAAGCAACGAATACCCAATGCAGCCAAAATAAATAAAATAAATTTATAAAAAAAGAGAAAAAGACATAATAGGCACAACAGACAGTTTACAGAAAAGAAAATACAAAAGATTCTTAAACACATGAAAAAAGACCGTTCTCACTAATTGTAAGAGAAAATAAAATTAAAACTACACTAAAATATCATTTTTACTTAGACTGAGAAAGATAAAAAAGTTGGATAACTCAATTGTTCGTAAGGACCTTAGGAAACAGTCATTCTTATTCCTTGCTGGTGAGAGTATAAATTTGTATATTTTCTATGGTGGGCCTATTTTGCAACATCTATTGAAATCCCCAATGTGCATACAATTTGATCCCATAATTTCACATCTAGGAATTTATACTACAAAAATATTCATATACAAAATGACATAAGTATAAGGTTATTAACTGCAATATTATTTGAAATAGCAAAGGATAAATCCAAACACCTATCAATAAAAGACTTGTCAAATTTTGGTATGTCTATTTTGTGTACTCTGGAGTACTCTGTGGGATGTTAGAAAAATAAGGTAGATCTTTACATGCTAATATGGAATGATTGCCATTATGTGAAAACAGCAAGAGAAAAGGTAAAGATAGACACAATTCTATGTATGTAAGAAAATGGTTAAAAAGAATAGTAGCCTCTGGGAAGAGGACTGGGATATAAAGAAGACATTGTGTACTTTTAAAAATATTGATTAAAAAAGACCCCTATGAATATTTCACTTTTTTTCTTTAAATAAAGCTTCACTGGGGAAAGGAAAGAGCAATATAAAATAGCATCTAAAATGATCTAGGATTTGTCATTGTCTGCCTGTTTGTTTTTAAACAGCTGGGGAAGACTTGGATATGTTCGTGTGTTGCAGGGATAACATCGGTAGAAAGGAAAGGCTCCCGAGCCAGTTATCTGGGGAGTGAAATCAGGATTAGGCAGGAGGCCTTAGCTTTGGGCAGGAGCAGACACACCTCCTTCCCTGACCTGGGTGAGATAAGGGGAGGATTGGTCCCTAAACAGATGAAACTGGGTGCGTGGGGTGGGGTTGAAGGAGCTCCAGACTCAAAGTCTCTATTTTCTCTGGAAAATATGAGATAAATTATCTTCTGCTAGTGAGAGAGGAGTTGGTGGCCCAGGGGCATGAGGAGAGTGGTTAAAATTTAAAGCAGCTTGTAAAGCAAGCAAGCGTTAAGAAGACTCAGAAAGTAATATTGGACAGCTTTGGGGGCCTCATAAACCTTCAGTGATGGCAGTCTGTGAGGCTGGGTTTTCTCCAGCAGTTTTCAGCAACCTGGGTCACTGGGGCAGAGGGCCAGTAGAGAATGAAGAGCAAGGGGATAGGCAGATATGAAGTGTCAGAGTGGATGAGGTCTGAGGCCAAGTGGGGAGCCCGTGAGTTGTTTGTCCTGTTTGTCTCCCCAGTGGACTGGGACCACTTTTTACCCTCAGGGCAGGGAGCCCCATCCCATCCCAGGCCCACTTTTCAGGGTCCCCAGGGTCTGATAGAGTGCCTAATCATGGGATACACCCACGGAATGTTTTCTGAATTATTCATTGACCTTGCAAAAGTAAAAACAAACAAAATCCAAGTCTTTGACTTTATTAAAGCTGTAAGGAGTCTTTTTTTTTTTAACATCTTATTGGAGTATAATAGCTTTATAATGGTGTGTTAGTTTCTGCTTTATAACAAAGTGAATCAGTTATACATATACATATGTCCCCATATCTCTTCCCCCTTGCGTCTCCCTCCCTCCCACCCTCCCTATCCTACCCCTCTAGGTGGTCACAAAGCACCTAGCTGATCTCCCTGTGCTATGCGGCTGCTTCCCACTAGCTATCTATTTTACATTTGGTAGTATACATATGTCCATGCCACTCTCTCACTTTGTCCCAGCTTACCCTTCCCCCTCCCCATATCCTCAAGTCCATTTTCTAGTAGGTCTGTGTCTTTAATTCCCGTTGTAAGGAGTCTTTTATCACATTAAAATAAGCTGGCATTATCCAGCTTATTTACCTAATTTGTTCACCAGAGTTGTTTGCTATTTTCAAATGTGAAAACCGGGACTTCCCTGGTGGCGCAGTGGTTAAGAATCCCCCTGCCAAGGCAGGAGACACGGGTTCGAGCCTTGGTCCAGGAATATCCCACATGTGGCAGAGCAACTAAGCCCAGGCACCACAACTACTGAGTCTGCACTCTAGAGCCTGCGAGGCACAACTATTGAGCTCCCGTGAGCCACAACTACTGAAGCCCGCACACCTAGAGCCAGTGCTCCACAGCAAGAGACGCAACCGCAACAAGAAGCCTACGCACTGCAATGAAGAGTAGCCCCCGCTTGCCGCAACTAGAGAAAGCCTGCACGCAGCAACGAAGGCCCAATGCAGCCAAAAAATTAAAACAAAAAGAATAAAAATTAAAAAGGAAAAAACAAATATGAAAACCACTCTCAAAGATATTGAAGATCTATGTTTTTAAAGATGCTCCAGGCTATGATTACAATGACAAATGATTTGCAGGATTCCAGGCAGCCCCTCGTCTTTGCTAAAAACATTTTCATCACTGTACTTAATAT
Source organism: Monodon monoceros (assembly GCF_005190385.1). Taxonomy (NCBI): domain Eukaryota; kingdom Metazoa; phylum Chordata; class Mammalia; order Artiodactyla; family Monodontidae; genus Monodon; species Monodon monoceros. The sequence continues at coordinate 25,052,912 of NW_021703775.1, read as the reverse complement.
TCCCCTCTTTAATGATTCACTGCTGCCTACCTCTCTCCCAAAATGTGTGTGTGTGTTTGTGTGTGTGTGTGTGTGTGTGTGTGTTTGGGGGGGGTGGTATGGGAGGAGAGTTCTGCAGAAGGAGGGGAGCACTTGCCCCTGTGACGGGGAGACACTTTGGTACTGACTCCTTAGTGTAGGTGGCTTGCAGCTCGGAGGGGCCAGCAAGCACTCAGTTTGTGACGAGTGAAGAGGGGAGGCTCTTAGAATGATTTGGAGATCAATATGTGTCTTCTGTAATCGCAGAGGGCCAAGCTTCCTCTCTTCCAGCCTCTGGTTGTCTCTCACCTCCACGAGCAGAAGAGCTTGCTGTAGCCTCAGAGAAACTCTCATTTGCTCAGCCGTTCATCCAACAGTCTTTGAGCAGCTGCTACGTGCCAGCCCTGTGGTAGGAGCAGAAAGGCAGAGCCGCCCAAACCCTGGACACTCCCGAGGTGGCCTGCAGACACGTGCTCCAGATGGCTCAAGGGCCCGCAAATGCCTTTAGACATTATTATTTGGATTATTTGAATACCACTATTAGAAATTCACTCCTGAACCATCAGCGAGTGAGAGAGACAGCAGTGCCCTCTAGGGACCCGGCAAAGTACACGTGCCAGGCAGCACGTAGCTGCTAGGGCAGAACGGAGGCGTTGCTATGGAAACTGCCCGAGCAGCCTTTCCTCTCGCAACCTCTAGGTTCCTTTCTTTGTAGCCATTTATTGCAGGGGGACACGTGCACAGCTGTCTCTCCTCCTTTTTCTCATCTCTGGGAGGCTACACAATTGAGGAGGAGTTGTCGGCAAGTGGCATGGGGAGAGGATGAGTGGAGCCTGGGTAGGAAGACAGCTGCGGGGCGGGGGCAGTGGCTCGCACCAGGTTTACAGCTCTGCCACTGTGGCTGGAGAAGCCCCTCAGAGGTGATCACATTACATCACACCCACTGCCCGCCCCTCTCCCTGCCCCCACAGGCTGCATGGCATTTAGGAGCAAGGCCAGGCAGAGCGGGATTGCTATGATTAATTCTCACTCAGTTTCCCAGAAGCCAAGCACAAGGGTCTGGGGCCTCTCAGGCAGGGCAGTATAGTTGAGAGAGCTGGAATTGGGAGTCAGGAGGCCTGCGCTCTGGCCCTAATCCTGGCATAGTGTGTCATTTCCATCCTTCCTGGCTCTTTGCTCCTTTGAAAAATGACAGGACTGGAGTACAGCAATGATTCCAAAGTGTGGTATCAGATCCGTCTGAGAATCTTTATTAAGAGATGCAGATTTCTAGGCTCAGCTCCAGGAATTCCTATTAAATATGTCTGGGGTGGGCCCTGGGAATCTGTATTAAGATGAATGCAAATTCAAATCACTTGCAGAGTCTGTTGATATACTTGAGATAGAGACACCTTGAGAACAGTCACAACCAGGACTTTGAATCACAGAGGTAAATGTCAAGGATACTCAGATAATTGCAGAGAGTATACTAAGAGAATGTTATCTGACTAGTCCCAGGCCTTTATGGCAGTGATGCCAATTGCCTCATTCTGTAGTGTCTTTTAGTACAAGAAAAAATGACCATCACTGAAACCCTCTTAGGAAGGCACAACTTCAAGTGTGTACTTTAGCATCAGAAATGGATGGGCACTCATCCAGCCTCTCCTGGGTGACTGTCGTCCACCAACTGCCACACCAGTGCTGCAAGAGGTGAGGGGCAAAGAATAGAACTCCTAATACTTTCTTGAAACTTTCCTTCCTTCACTTTAGTAAGTCAGTTCCCTCTGAGTCTTTCCTAAGGGAAAGACCTTTTTCCTTTATTTATTCAGCAAATATTGATTGAATGCATATGTGCAACTAAACTCTGTGCCGGGCACTGGGGAGACAATGAAGGACAGGATCAAATATAATATGATGTCATGAGTGCTATGAAGGTGTTATAGGACCTAGAGGGGTTCTCAACCCAGGCTGACCCCAAATATCTTCTTGCCCTTCTCTGCCTCTAAGTATGGGCATTCTTCAAAGCTCAGTTTTATACAGACATAAAATGGCATTTATTGGCAGAAGGATGGAGCAGAACAGGTTGGCCATGACCAGCACCCTGGATAGACTGAGGAAAAGAAGGTGGCCCTGGCAGGAAAAATCTCAGAGTTGGTGATGAGAAGTTCAGATTGAAGGTCAATCAGTATCCAGAAAGTCCAAAGAGCTTGAAAGAGATGAATATCCCGATAGGCAGGTAAAAACTAGACAGGTAGATATATATTCCACGACTCCATCAGTGGTCACGTGGACGCAGCCTCAGGGTTCTAGGGCATGACTAGGGTGATGCTTTGTCCAGGGAAACTGGGAGACTGAACAGGGCATCAGGCATGAACACAGACATGGACTGTCACAAAGGAAGTGGCACAGATTTTCCTGGTCTCAAGACCTAAGAGAAATATCTCCTGGGGTTTTCAGAAATAGTCCTGTAATATGCCTTGGAACTATTCAACGAAAGCTGTACTAAGAGGGGTTAAAACAAAGTAGACCTACCATGAACTCCAGGTTCTCTTGGTCCTATCCAGACTCTCCTGCCAGAATAGGGACAGAAGACAACTTCTAAGCATTATATCTAGATGAATGGGTGATTTGCATATCCTTCAAGCCAGGGCTGACAAACTTTTTATGTAAAGGGCCAGATAATAAATATTTTAGACTTTAGGGCCATTAGGTCTCTGTTACAACTACTCAATACTGTTGTAGGGTAAAGGCAGCCATAGAGAATCTGTAAACAAATGAGTGTGGCTGAGTTCTAATAAGACTTTATTTTGGGATACTAAAATTTGCATTTCTTATAATTTCCATATGTCACGAAATGTTTTTTGGAGAGTTTTTTTTCTCCAACCATTTAAATGTGTAAAAACCATTCTTAGCTTGTGGACTGTAGCTATTCAAAAACAGGCAGCAGGCTGATTTGGTCCATGTGCCATGGTTTGCTGACCTCTGCTTCAGACGTTCCTCCATAATGAGTAATTTTTATAACTGATTAAGAGATCAGGAGGTGAAGGGTTTGGGTAACATTAGCTACTGTTACAGACAAACCTCAAAATCTCAGTGGCTTACCATGAATGTATTTCTGCTTATGTCAGGTGTTCCTAATGGGTGGGCAGCTTTCCTCCAATGGGTGGCTCAGCAACCTGGGCTCCATCTACCTTCTGGCTCCACTCCCAGTCAGCAGACGGGGGGGAGACAAGGTGACGGTGGGGCTGCTTCTCGGCCATATCAGCCCAGAAGTGGCACATACAACTGGGCCATGTTTAGATGCAAAGGGTTGGACGGAGGGAATGCTGAGAAAGACAGCAGCTGGCCATGTCTGGTAATGATGCTCCCCTGTGGAAGAGAATGTATATCTGCTGGGTTGCTAGCTGCCCTGCTACAGTGACATTCTTGGACAAGAACTTGAGGGTTGATAGTGATGTTGATTAAGCATGGTTCTGTGAACCAAGCTGAGTGTAAAGAGGACATTCTTCTATGAAAGTTAAAGCTACTGACCACACCACATGCCTGAAGTACATGGAGGGCCAAGACTTCCCTCTGAAAACCACTCTGGGTGTGCTCAATACAAACTCTAATATGTAGATGGTGGAAGTCTCAACATTCTTCACACAAAAACATGACTATAACATATTTTGTCTGGAAAAGCTTCAAAGAGTTGTAACCAATTATCCAGTATGGCCATAAAAAATCATCAACAAAGAACTCAGGGAACCTATAAGATTAAGCGATATAATCTCCTGTTGAACCTTCCAAAATACAGTTATCTTAAAATGTATTTCCAGGTAACTTAAGGATTCTCAGCTTTGGCACTCTTTACCTTCTGGGTCAGATACTTCTTTGTTGTGGGGGGTGACCTGTGCATTATAGGGTATTAGTGGCTTCCCTGATCTCTACACACTGGATGCCAGTGGCATCCTTTGCCACCCTTCCTTGGTTGTGACAACCAAAAATATCCCTGGACATTGCCAAGTGTCCCTGGGGGGTAAAACTGCCCTGAGTTGAGAACCACTGTGTGACGAAATGATAGAACTTAGTGAATAAAATTGTTGAAAATGAGCCAACTAAATGTTGCAGGTGTGAATATAAATGACAATGTTGACTCTAGAGTTTTGTCTTGGGTCGGGCTTTCTGACAATGATTAGGAATTGGGCTAAGTCCTCTCTTGGTAAAAGATGACACTCGATCAGCAGTATAGACAAAAATAGCTGCCTTCAATACATTCCTTTCAGTTCTCAGTATTAGGAGGGCATTTAGCTACATATCCCAAAGTGGTTTCATGTAAGGATACGGGATTGCTGCTAAAATGTGCCAGGATTAACTTAATTAACTTATTAGTTTAAAAGCTATTCTCTGATATGCCAGGTTGTTCTTACTAACCTTAGCCCTGGAGGTGGCTCTAAATTACAGGTTTCAAATACACGAATACTGCTCAGAACCCCTGACCTTTACTATTGTCTGGCTGCAGTCTCCAAGGCCAAGATATAATCAATAAAGCCTGAAAACTGAATCTGTTTCTGAACACATGCTCTACAGTGTGATGGAGAATGCACTTAGCCTCATGGCTGAAACAAACAACAAATTGTTAGCTTTGTCATTATTATTGCTATTATTATTACTACTGTATAACAATGGGCATTTGCAGAGTGGCTTGCATTAAAGCTATGCAAGCTTGTAGTACAGAATATCTCCCTACCTTGTAGTTCATTAAAGAGGAAATTAGAGCAGAATACAACCCAGACTCTTTAACATGGCCTTCAAGACCCTGAGTGATCTAGCCCCTAACTAAATCTAAGCTCATCTTGCCCCACTCTTCCCCCGGCTCACCAAACTTTGGCTTTTAAACATTCCTCTCACCTCTGGAGATTTGGCTTCAGTAGGTCCAGGAACGGGTACTGTTTTAGAGTCTCCCACTGGTTCTGATGGGCTGACAGATTTGCAAGTTGTGGCTACAAGTTGTGCATGGCTTAAACCTCAGGCAGCTCCAAAGCCAGACAGTTGCCAAATGAAGTAAAAAACAGGGGCTCTATGAACCAAGGACTTCCTATATAGGGATGGGGAGGCTGTTGTTTTAGTGGCAATGTGGGCTGAGACTGAACTTGCTGAAAGTGAGGGGGCAGAGGGGACAAGCCCTAGGAGGGCAGATCCTAGTAGGCAAAATGAATAATGCAATTTCCACTTCAGGACCTTCTTCTAAGTGTGAGGGGTGTGTGTGTGTGTGTGTGTGTATGTGTGTTGAGGGGAGGTGACCTCAAGGCCTCAGCTTAGAGCTAGACACTCTGGGAGAGGAGTGGAGTCTCTTGGGGGGGGGGTTGTGAGTGACTTTGGTGCCTAAAGTAAAACTTTCCTATTGTCAAAATTCCCTTCAATGGCCTGCATCTGCCATGAAGTCCAATGTTCAGGATAAGCGTATCCTGCTCTGCTTAGGAATTCATTTGCACACTGACATTTAACACTTAAGAGCCACTAATGATGGTGGTACAACCTTGTAGATGTAATGAATGCCCCTGAATTGTACACTCAAAAATGATAAATTTTATGTTGTATATATTTTACCACCTCCCGCCCCTCCCAAAAAAGAACCACTGAGCTGGACTAGAGGTTGTGATAAAAGGCAAATCTATATATATGTGGATGTGGGACATTTAAATAATTCCCTTTAACCTCCAAAAGGAGGATAGGTGGTCAATTTCAAAGAGTTCTTGCTTGTCTGCAGGATTTATTATATTCTGACCTTTCTCTTATTGAACTTTTTATTATGAAAATTTAAAAATACACTCAAAAAGTGGAGAGAATTGAACAATGAACCCCCTTTGAATCCAGGACCCAGCTTTAACAACCGTCAACTTTTGCTGTTCTTGTTTATATAGCCCTCTAACTGTCTTTCTTTCTCTTTCTCCCTTTCTTTCTTTCTCTTTCTCCCTTTCTTTCTTTTTTCTCTTTCTTTCTTTCTTTCTGTACTTTAAAGCATATCACAGACATATTTACAGTTCAGCCATAAACACTTCAATTTTCCTATTCTAACATTAAGTTTTCATAGCTTAAATCTCATTAAAGGATTCATTTGCTGCTGTAAGGATTAACGAGATAAGTTAGCTTTGTCATTATTATTGCTATTATTAGGTTCAAAAGTCAGCTCAGTTTCTAAATTAGTATTTGCTTCTCATTCCATGTGATAGGTGGTCCAACCTTCAAAAACTTTACACTCTACCTGAAAAAACAACAATGGATATAAAATAAGATTGTGCAGAATTAAAGGTTACAATCACCAAACCACAAATGTCAAAGGGCAGCCAGTGTAAATTCTGTAATAAGACCTGAATCTTGTGTATGTCAGCTGTGCAGGAATTCAAGAGAGGGGGCTGCCTCTCTGAACCAAGCAGCTGGAGAGGTCAAGATAAGAAGGTACCAGGAATGGGTCTGGAATAGATAATCTCTATTCTTGGCCCTGAACATTTGGTGTCCCTCACAAGATCATTTGTAATTGGCAAGATTTAGAGATCTAGATTGCTAGTCTTTTTTAGTTGATAATACCTTTCTTTTCTTTTTTTTTTAAAATAGATCTTTATTGGAGTATAATTGCTTCACAACACTGTGTTAGTTTCTGTTGCACAACAAAGCAATTCAGCCATATGCATACACATGTCCCCATATCCCCTCCCTCTTGAGCCTCCCTCCCATCCTCCCTATCCTACCTCTCTAGGTCATCTCCCTGTGCTATGATGCTGCTTCCCACCAGCCAACTACTTACATTCGGTAGTGTGTATATGTTGATGCTACCCTCACTTTGCCCCAGCTTCCCCCTCCCACCCTCACGTCCTCAAGTCCATTCTCTATGTCTACCTCTTTATTCCTGCCCTGCAGCTAGGTTCATCAGTACCATTTTTTTTTTTTTAGATTCCATATATATCTGTTAGCATATGGTATTTGTTTTTCTCTTTCTGACTTACTTCACTCTGTATGACAGTCTCTAGGTCCATCCACCTCACTACAAATAATTTCATTTCTTTTTATGGCTGAGTAATATTCCATTGTATATATGTGCCACATCTTCTTTATGCATTCATCTGTCGATGGACACTTAGGTTGGTTCCATGTCCTGGTTATTGTAAATAGTGCTGCAGTGAACATTGTGTTACGTGTCTCTTTTTGAATTATGGTTTTCTCAGGGTATATGCCCAGTAGTGGGATTGCTGGGTCATATGGTAGTTCTATTTTTAGTTTTTTAAGGAACCTCCATACTGTTTTCCATAGTGGTTGTGTCAATTTACATTCCCACCAATAGTGCAGGAGCGTTCCCTTTTCACCACACCCTTTCCAGCACTTATTGTTTCTAGATTTTTTGATAATGGCCATTCTGACCAGTGTGAGGTGTTACCTCATTGTAGTTTTGATTTGCATTTCTCTAATAATTAGTGATGTTAAGCATTTTTCATGTTCCTCTTGACCATCTGTATGTCTTCCTTGGTGAAATGTCTATTTAGGTCTTCCGCCCATTTTTTAACTGTGGATTGTTTGTTTTTTTGATACTGAGCTCCATGAGCTGTTTGTATATTTTGGAGATTAATCCTTTGTCTGTTGTTTCATTTGCAAATATTTTCTCCCATTCTGAGGGTTGTCTTTTTGTCTTGTTTATGGCTTCCTTTGCTGTGCAAAAGCTTTGAAGTTTAATTAAGTCCTATTTGTTTATTTTTGTTTTTATTTCCATTACTCTAGGAGGTGGGTCAAAAAAGGTCTTAGTGTGGTTTATGTCAAAGAGTGTTTTTCTTATGTTTTCCTCTAAGAGTTTTATAGTATCTGGTCTTATATTTAAGTCTTTAATCCATTTGGAGTTTATTTTTGTGTATGGTGCTAGGTAGTGTTCTAACTGCTTTCAAATCCTCTGCTGTATACAATCCCTTTGTTTCTCCTATAACCTTCTTATACCACTGGTCCCCATCACAAACTCTTTATTCAGTTCTCTTCTTGGGTGTGCTTCCATCTACTCCTTGCTTCTTCTACCCCAGAACCTTCAAGACTCTGTTTATGTTGGGCACTGGGAAGGCACTGTCCCATCAGCCTTTCTCCAGCCTCCTGGTTCTTTAGTGGGGCTGTGGTGGAGCCCACTGCTGCTGTTTGAAACCAGTGAACTTTACTTGTTTTTAGGACTTGAACTAGCCATGGACTCAGAGAGAGAGCCTGATGGGCAAATTCATGTAAATGTTGAATGCAGGACTCCAGTGACTAAAAAGCAGTGGGTGGGGAGGGAAGAAAAGAAGGAAGGAAGAAAGGGATGAATTAGGAGTGTAGCTGAGGGTGTAGAAGAGGCTGGTGGCAGAGATCCAGTGCTCAGAACGTCTGGGGCCCAGCTCAGCCAGAACAAAAGCAGGGCCTGATCATTACTACTCGATGCCCTCCTGGTCTATCCAGGCCATATCAGGGAAAATTCAAGCAGAAATCTAAGTCGGGTCAGAGTGAACAAATTCTGGAGGGAGAGAGATGAAAGATGACCTGAGTTGGCAACAGGCTGATGTCAGGAAGTAACAGTACAGTGGGATTTAGGACCCTGGTGCTCTGTAACCTCTAGCTTCCTGTTCTAGACACTTGCTACTTACAGTGTGGTTTTGGGATTGGCAGCATCTGTATTACTGGGAGGTTTTTAGTAATGCAGAACCGCAGGTCCTGCTCAGACTTACTGAATCAGAAACTCGGGGGTGGGAATTCCCTGGCAGTCTAGTGGTTAGGACTCTTTATTTCCACTGCGGGGCCCGGGTTCAATCCCTGGTCAGGGAACTAAGATCCCGAAGCAGCGCAGCATAGCTGGAAAAAGAAAAAAAAAGAAAGAAAGAAAGAAGAAGAAAAAAAAGAAACTTTGGGTTGGCATTCCTTGGCCCGTGGCTACATCACTCCAAACTTTGCTTCTATTGTCGTCATATCCTTCTCTGACTCTGACACTCCTGCCTCCTTCTTATAACACTTGTGATTACATTAGGTCTACCTGGATAATCCAAGACTTCTATCCATCTCAAGATTATGAACTGAAGCACATCTACAACATCCTTTTTACCATGCAAGGTAATCTATTTGCAGGTTCTGGGAATTAGGATGTGACATCTTTGGGGGCCCACTATTCACCCTACTACAGGAAGCCATTAGAGAAGTGACAAAATTTGACATATATTTTAAGAGTAATTATGGCTGCTGTCTTGAAAATAGTTTTGTGGGGGCAAGAACGGAAATAGGAAAATTAGTTACTATAACAGGGTGAGTCTTTAAATTCTAAGGGCCTTGTTGGCTGTTCCCACATAAGTGAGCATATAATTCTGTTATGGGCTGAATTTTGGCCCCTAAAATTCCTATGTTGAAGCCATAACCCCTAGTACCTCAGAATGTGACCATATTTGAATATAGGGCCTTTAAAAGGGTGATTAAGTTAAAATGAGCCTGTTAGGGTGGGCCCTAATCCATTCTGACTGGTGTCTTTATAAGAAGAGGAAATTTGGACAAATGAAGAGACACCAGGGATGTACGCACACAGAAAAAAGACCATGTGAATACACAGTGAGAAGGTAGCCACCTGCAACCTAAGGAGAGAGCCCTCAGGAGAAACCAACCCTGCCAACACCTTGATCTTGGACTTCTACCTTCCAGAACTTTCAGAAATAAATTGTTGTTAAGCCACCTAGTCTATAGTATTGAGTTGTGGCAGCCCTAGCAAACTGATACAAATTTAAAATATCTCCCTGAAATCCAGATGCAGACTCTCTTCCTGATGCCTCAGTTCATGATTCTTGTCAGAAAAGGAAGTTGTGTCAGAAAAGTAGTTGGCAGGATCTTCCTGAAGTAACCTCACCTACATCCCAAGAGTGAACACTTAAAACAATCTTTGCTCTTTAAAAGACACTGTTTAAAAAAGGAAAAGAAAAGCCACAGACTGGGAGGAACAATTTGAAAAACACATACCTGATAGAGGCTTGTATCCAGAATACATAAACCACTTAAGTAAGACATGGGCAAAAGATTTGAACAGATACTTCACATTAGACGAGGTACAGATGACAAATAATCACACAAAATGATGATCAACATCATTAGTAACTAAGAGTATGCAAATTAAAGCCATAATGAGCCATCACTATGTACCTACCTACTAGAGTGGCTTTAAAAAAAACTGACAATACCAAGTTTTTACAGGAATTCAGAGCAATAGAAACCTCATACACTGCTGGTGGGAATGCAAAATGATACAGCCACTTGGGACAATAGTTTGGTAGATTTTTGGAAGGTTTAAACATACTCTTACCATATGACCCAGAAATCTTACTCTTAAGTATCAAACCAAGAGAAATAAAAATGTTTTACTGAAAGACCTGTGTGGGAATATTTATAGCAGCTTTATTCATACTATCTCAAGCTGGAAACAACCCAATGTCTCTCAACTGGTGAGCAGATGAACAAACTGTGTCACATCCACACAATGGAATACTACTCAGAAATGAAAAGGAATGATCTATCAATATAAGCAAGAAAATGGATGACTCTCAAAAGCATTATGCTATTGAAAGAAACCAGAAAACAAAGGCTACATACTGCATGTTCCATGACTTTTTGAAAAGGCAAAACTATAGGGATATAAATAGATTGGTGGTTGCTGGGGGCAACCCAGTTGCCCGGGTGAATTTTGGAGGGGTGATATATAATACCATATAATTGTGGTGGTCCTTACATGACTGTATATATTTGTCAAAATTCATTAAATTGTACATTTAAAATTGGTAAATTTAAATGTGTGTGAATCACACCTTGTAAAGCTGATTTAAAACAATAAGACCCCATACTACCTGGACATGGGGAGAGGATATCTAAGCTATGACTCGGGATAGACGCAGTCCCTGTGCCTTGAGTCCTGATGGCTACTTCTATACAGGTCACTCTACCACAATGGTGGAGCACTGAACCCCCAGCTGTCCTTGTCAGTGGAGGAGACTTTGGGATCACTCACAGGCAGCTGTGACAATGTCTTTTTCCACGATGTAGCTGAAGAGCAGGGAAGTGATTTTAATGCATATTAAAGTTTGAAAACCACTAATTTAAAAGAGGGGTCTTTAGCAGTAATGTATGTGTGCACACAGGAGGCGCTATCTCTCTCTGTGTGTGTGTGTGTGTGTGTGTGAGAGAGAGAGAGAGAGAGAGAGAGAGAGAGAAGCTGTCTGTCTGTTTGTAGGAAGGAGGCTGAGGGAGAGGGAGCATTTATAAGTGCAAGTAGAACGCGGAAGACAACCTATGAGATTTTAATACCCTTAGATAATCTGGGCCCAAACTACTTTGGGAGAGCTAAAAGCCTGTTGATAACCATTATCTTTGGCTCCAACTACCTTCTCCGCCACTTTTTCCCTGTGACTCCAAAGCCTCTCCCCCATCAGAGGCTCATCCCTTCTCCTTGAGCTTTAGGGACCTTACCATTGTTTTCCTCAGCTGTTAATGAGAGTTGCTTAAATCTGTTCCTCAGTTCCTCAGTGTTACATCATATTATCATCCACCTTTTACAAAGAAAAAAGTTTCTTGTCCCAGTTCACCCAGTGAGTAAGTGGACAGCTTTCAGGCTTCCAGCTCCAGGGTCTCCTGGACCAGATGGCTTCCACAATTTCCCACTACCCCTCACCATCCAAGAGTTTAATTCTGAATATTCCCTTTGTGACCACCAATCAGAGTGAGGAGGAAAATGGGGTGGTGGGGAGAGGGGGCCTGGCAACAGGGTACAGAGGTGACCAGGAGAGAATGACTAGGAGATGATGGTTTTGAGCTCCCTACACTTTCTGTCCCAGGGTATTTGGCTGGGGACAGTGGGGGACAGAGTTGGGGAAGGTACACCTCTATAAGAAAAAAAGCTGCTAGAAGTGGCAAACAATGTAACTATAATTGTCAGGAGACCACCTCAGGAAGTGGACAACATGCTGTGGTCACAACTATGAGACCTTGGTAGAAAACCTCACCACATGGAAAGAGCAGAGCCCGGAGCCCAGAGATAAGGATTTCTGTCTTGACTTATGTTTACTAAACCTTGAAGAAGTCACAAACCCTATTTTAGCAAACGCTTAACCCAAATAAGACAACATATTCCAATGTGTTTTGTAAAATGCTACACAAGAAGGACATATTATTTCAAAAACTGGCAAACCTTCATTAGAAGAGCAATCCTTGTAACATGAAAGAATGTCTTGTACCACCTTTCCTGAGGCAATGGTGCTGCTGCTTTACACCTGAGCATTTAAAAGCCAGCACTTGAAAGATTTATTTGCAATCTTTGCTCCAAAGTAACTTGCTGGCAACTTACTCAATTCTTTCTAACCAGGCACAGCTGAATATCAGTGTCAGTTATCTCTTGGGTAGCAGAATTAGAGTTGATTCTTATTTTATTTTTATATGGTTCTGCATTTAAGAAAACAAAGGCATGGACATGTGAAATAGTGGGGAGGTTTTGGATAACTACAAGAGGTCAGGTGCGTTTGGAAGTTGGAATATTTGTGGGAGGAGATGGGGTGGGAGCTTGATGACAGCCGTGCTGGGGACTGTGCTTGTGGAGTCCTCTTTTCAAAGGCCCTTAGCCTACTCTGCTCTGGGTTTAAAGCTGTAGCCCTCAAAATGTGGTCCCTAGACCAGCAGCACTGGCCTTGCCTGGAAACTTGTTAGAAATGCAAATTCTTAGGCCCCACCCCAGATGTATTGCAGCTGAAACTCTGGGGCTAGAACCCAGCTCTGTTTTAATTAGCCTGCATGTTGAAACCTGAAAACCACTGGTTTAAAGCATGCCTAAGCTGGGACAGTGCCCCTTGCTCCTAGTGAGCTGGCAAAAAAGAACCAGTTGCCTCAATCATCTATTAGCCCACCCTTTTGTGTGGGGTCCCCTGGGTTGGTTCTCTAAGCCCTAGATAGGTCCTCTTCTCTGACATAATGGCAGGGAGGTGAGGCCTTGCAGTTGAATGATTAGTTGGGATTTTATTTACAGTCAGAGAAGCATCTGGGAGGGACAAACTTCACAGTGCTTGCTCAAATTTAGTTGCTTCTCACTTTGGGTTAAAAAAGATCTGGGACTTCCCTGGTGGCGCAGTGGTTAAGAATCTACCTGCCAGTGAAGGGGACATGGGTTCGATCCCTGGTCCAGGAAGATTCCACATGCCATGGAGCAACAAAACCTGTGCTCCACAACTACTGAGCCCACGTACCACAACTACTGAAGCATGCGTGCTCTAAGGCCCGTGTGCCATAACTACTGAGCCCGTGCTCTAGCGCCCGTGAGCCACAACTACTGAGCCCGCACGCCACAACTACTGAAGCCCACAAACCTAGGGCTCGTGCTCTGCAACAAGAGAAGCCACCCAATGAGAAGCTCACGCACAGCAATGAAGAGTAGCCCCCGCTCGCTGCAACTAGAGAAAGCCTGCGTGCAACAATGAAGACCCAATGCAGCCATAAATTAAAAAAAAAAAAAGATCTGGAAGTAACACAAAAGAGGTCCTCAGAAGGCACTGGGTCATCTAGTTTTAGGGTGTTACAGTGTGCTCCTTGCTGGTTCTCCAGACTCTGCAGTTGCTCCTGCTTGTTCCCATTATCCAAGGACAGAGCCTCCCACCTGGGCCTCCCCACAGAACAAGGAGGCCAGGGGTGCATTGAATTGCTATAAATCCCTCAGGGCCAACAGCTCCAACACCTCGGACTCTCAGATCCCTCACCTGGAAACCATCTCTGCTTTACCTGCATTTACTTTACTCTGAAACCCTACTTAGAAATACAACCATCCCTGTAGGTCTTACCTTCCTTACAGTCTAAAGTGTTTAGTATATAGTAAAGAGTTCAGTAAATAATAGTTACTACTATGGTTATTATTATTTTGTGTTAAACAGGGAGAGAAGGGGTGGAGGGCATCCCAGTAAGAGGAAACAGCAGGGTCGGCTGTATGGTTTGTAGGGCCCATTACAAAGTGAGGCCTGGCCAGAGGGCTGAGAAATCATTCTCCCTTTCCCACGGGCTCACTGCCCCAACTCAGGTCTGATGGGTTTCCCCCAAGAGACTGCAACCTCTGTGCAGGGACATGCTGAGAACCTGTGTCAGGGGTGGGAAAGGGGCCGTTACTGAGTCATCTGCCAAAAATCATCACCAGAGCACTGCCAGATCAGGGCAGGGATGGTCACCACCACCTCCTCCAGGAAGCACACCTCACCTTGACCCTCCTCACTCATGCACTTATTGCCCTGGGGCTGGAGGGCAATGGAGGCAATGACCTGGGCAATGACCCAGTTATCACACAGGCAGAGGGCAGCAGTTGTTATGAAGTGGGAAGGGGGATAGTGGGCTCCAGGGCAAGGAGCAGATGGCCAAAAACTCATCCCACGTAGGCGGTGGAAGTGGGATCACACATGAGCCAAGGCTCTGAGCCTTTGAGCATGCTCCATTACCCCATTGGACTTCACTTACAAATTCAAAGATATAATTATTAAGAATTTCAAGACTGCAACCAACCAGAGAGCCCTCTAAGTATGGAGCCCTGTATGACTGCCCTGGTCATGTGTCCATGAAGCTGGTCCTGTGGGACAGACTATGTAAAGACATGGCATATAGTGAAACTGCAAGATGGTCCATTGTAAGAAAAGAGTAAGAGTAAGTTCTGAGGCCAGAAGGCGTAGAAGGGGAGGCTAGAAAGACAGACAAGAACATAATACTTAACAGTCAAAAGTAGAGCCATAAAACTTTGATTTAAGTTAATGGATATAGTAATATATAATCAATACAAAAATTTTGAAATATGGGACTGTATTAGTTTCCTAGGGCTGCTGTAACAAATGATCACAAATTGGGTGGCCTAAAGCCACAGAAGTTTCTTCTTTCATAGTTCAGGAAACCAGAAGTCCAAAAGTCAAGATCTTGGCAGGTTGATACCTTCTGGAGTCTATGAGGGGGAAAGCTGATGCCTCTCCTAGATTTTCCTGGTTTCCTGGTTGCCAGCAATCCCAGGCATTCTTTGGCCTGTAGAAGCATCAATCCAGTCTTCACCTCCCTCTTCACATTACCTTCTACTCTGTATCTTTGTCTTTTCCTCTTCTTATAAGGATACCAAGCATTGGATTTAGGACCCACCCTAAATCCAGGATTATTTCATCTTGAGATCCTTTACTAATTATTCTTTTTACAAATAAGGTCACATTCTGGGGTTCTGACTGGACATGGATTGGAGGAATTGGGGGGGAGTGGACATAATTCAACTCACTACAAGGACAGTAAAAAGAAGAAGAATAAAATCATCCATGCTTCTGCCACCTAGAGCTAATATTGATGAATACCTTGTTATATTGGTGGGCAGTGGTAAGCACTAAGGGCTGGAGTGAAAGATGGGAGGCTGCACTGAGAGGAGTTTGGGAGCCATGCAAAATGATTAGCAGTTAAATTTTAGAAAGATAATAACTTTAGAAAGATAAGACTTCCTTCTGGACTTCAGCCCAGCTAGTCCCACCTAGCTTCAAATGTCTTTTACACTTAGAATTCAAGTCTCATTCCAACATATCTCTGGAACCATTGGTTATCATAAACAAACCTCCTTATTTTATTTATTTATTAAAAAATTTTTAAACATCTTTATTGGAGCATAATTGCTTTACAATGGTGTGTTAGTTTCTGCTGTATAACAAAGTGAATCAACTATACATATACATATATCTCTATATCTCCTCCCTCTTGCATCTCCCTACCACCTTCCCTATCCCACCCCTCTAGGTGGTCACAAAGCACTGAGCTGATCTCCCTGTGCTATGTGGCTGCTTCCCACTAGCTATCTATTTTACATTTGGTAGTGTATATATGTCCATGCCACTCTCTCACTTCGTCCCAGCTTACTCTTCCCCCTCCCCGGGTCCTCAAGTCCATTCTCTACCTCTGCATCTTTATTCCTGTCCTGCCCCTAGGTTCTTCAGGACCATTTTTTTTTCTTTAGATTCCATGTATATGTGTTAGTATTTGTTTATCTCTTTCTGACTTACCTCACTCTGTATGACAGACTCTACATCCATCCACCTCACTACAAATAACTCAATTTCGTTTCTTTTTATGGCTGAGTAATATTCCATTGTATATATGTGCCACATCTTCTTTATCCATTCATCTGTTGATGGACACTTAAGTTGCTTCCATGTCCTGGCTATTGTAAATAGAGCTGCAATGAACATTTTGGTACATGACTCTTTTTGATTTATGGTTTTCTCAGGGTATATGCCCAGTAGTGGGATTGCTGGGTCATATGGTAGGTCTATTTTCAGTTCTTTAAGGAACCTCCATACTGTTCTACAGAGTGGCTGTATCAATTTACATTCCCACCAGCTGTGCAAAAGAGGGTTCCCTTTTCTCCACACCCTCAACAGCATTGTTTGTAGATTTTTTTATGATGGCCATTCTAACTGGTGTGAGGTGATATCTCATTGCAGTTTTGATTTGCATTTCTCTAATGATTAGTGATGTTGAGCATCTTTTCATGTGTTTGTTGGCAGCCTGTATATCTTCTTTGGAGAAATGTCTCTTTAGGTCTTCTTCCCATTTTTGGATTGGGTTGTTTGTTTTTTTGCTACTGAGCTGCATGAGCTGCTTGTAAATTTTGGAGATTAATCCTTTGTCAGTTGCTTCATTTGCAAATATTTTCTCCCATTCTGAGGGTTGTCTTTTCTTCTTGTTTATGGTTTCCTTTGCTGTGCAAAGTCTTTTAAGTTTCGTTAGGTCCCATTTGTTTATTTATTTATTTTTATTTCCATTTCTCTAGGAGGTGGGTCAAAAAGGATCTTGCTGTGATTTATGTCATAGAATGTTCTGCCTATGTTTTCCTCTAAGAGTTTGATGCTGTCTGGTCTCACATTTCGGTTTTTAATCCATTTGGAGTTTATTTTTGTATACAGTGTTAGGGAGTGTTCTAATTTCATTCTTTTACATATAGCTGTCCAGTTTTCCCACACCACGTATTGAAGAGGCTGTCTTTTCTCAATTGCATATTCTTGCCTCCTTTATACAAAATAAGGTGACCATAGGTGCGTGGGTTTATCTCTGGGCTTTCTATCGTGTTTAATTGATGTGTATTTTTGTTTTTGTGCCAGTGCAATACTGTCTTGATTACTGTAGCTTTGTAGTATAGTCTGAAGTCCAGGAGCCTGATTCCTCCTGCTCCATTATTCTTTCTCAAGATTGCTATGGCTATTCGGGGTCTTTTGTGTTTCCATACAAACTGTGAAATTTTTTGTTCTAGTTCTGTGAAAAATGTCAGTGGTAGTTTGATAGGGATTGCATTGAATCTGTAGATTGCTTTGGCTAGTATAGTCATTTTCACAATGTTGATTCTTCCAATCGAAGAACATGGTATATCTCTCCATCTGTTTGTATCATGTTTAATTTCTTTCATCAGTGTCTTATAGTTTTCTGCATACAGCTGTTTGGTCCCCTTAGGTAGGTTTATTCCTAGGTATTTCATTCTTTTTGTTGCAATGGTAAGTGGGAGTGTTTCCTGAATTTCTCTTTCAGATTTTTCATCATAAGTGGAGAGGAATGCAAGAGATTTATGTGTATTAATTTTGTATCCTGCTACTTTACCAAATTCATTGATTAGTTCTAGTAGTTTTCTGGTAGCATCTTTAAGATTCGCTATGTATAGTATCATGTCATCTGCAAACAGTGACAGCTTTACTTCTTTTCTGATTTGGATTCCTTTTATTTATTTTTCTTCTCTGATTGCTGTGGCTAAAACTTGCAAAACTATGTTGAATAATAGTGGTGAGAGTGGACAATCTTGTCTTGTTGCTGATCTTAGAGAAAATGGTTTCAGTTTTTCACCATTGAGAATGAGGTTGGCTGTGGGTTTGTCATATATGGCCTTTATTATGTTGAGGTAAGTTCCCTCTATGCCTTCCTTCTGGAGGATTTTTATCATAAATGGGTGTTGAATTTTGTCAAAAGCTTTTTCTGCATCTATTGAGATGATAATATGGTTTCTCTTCTTTTATTTGTTAATATGGTTTATCACATTGATAGATTTGTGTATATTGAAGAATCCTTGCAATCCTCGGATAAACCCCACTTGATCATGGTGTATGATCCTTTTAATGTGCTGTTGGATTTTGTTTGCTAGTATATTGTTGAGGATTTTTGCATCTATGTTCATCAGTGAAATTGGCCTGTAGTTTTCTTTATTTGTGACATCTTTGTCTGTTTTTGGTATCAGGGTGATGGTGGCCTCGTAGAATGAGTTTGGGAGTATTCTTCCTCTGCTATACTTTGGAAGAGTTTGAGAAGGATAGGTGTTAGCTCTTCTCTAAATATTTGATGGAATTCTCCTTGAAGCCATCTGGTGCTGGGATCTTGTTTGTTGGAAGATTTTTAATCACAGTCTCATTTTCAGTGCTTGTGATTGATCTGTTTATATTTTCTATTTCTTCCTGGTTCAGTCTCAGAAGTTGTGCGTTTCTAAGAATTTTCCCATTTCTTCCAGGTTATCCATTTTATTGGCATAGGGTTGCTTGTAGTAATCTCTCATGATCCTTTGTATTTCTGCAGTGTCAGTTTTTATTTCTCCTTTTCCATTTCTAGTTCTATTGGTCTGAGTCTTCTCTCTTTTTTTCTTGATGAGTCTGGCTAATGGTTTACCAATTTTGTTTATCTTCTCAAAGAACCAGCTTTCAGTTGTGTCGATCTTTGCTATTGTTTTCTTCATTTCTTTTTCATTTATTTCTGACCTGATCTTTATGATTTCTTTCCTTTTTCTTTTCCTTTGGGTTTTGTTTTGTTCTTTCTCTAATTGCTTTAGTTGTAAGGGTAGGTTGTTTATTTGAGATGTTTCTTGTTTCTTGAGGTAGGATTGTATTGTTATAAACTTCCCTCTTAGAACTTCTTTTGCTGCATCCCATAGATTTTGGGTCGTCGTGTTTTCATTGCCATTTGTTTCTAAGTGTTTTTTGATTTCCTCTTTGATTTCTTCAGTGATCTCTTGGTTACTTAGTAGTGTATTGTTTAGCCTCCATGTGTTTGTATTTTTTACAGATTTTTTCCCTGTAATTGATATCTAGTATCATAGTGTTGTGGTCAGAAAAGATACTTGATACGATTTCAATTTTCTTAAATTTACCAAGGCTTGGTTTGTGACCCAAGATATGATCTATCCTGGAGAATGTTCCATGAGCACTTGAGAAGAAAGTATATTCTTTTGTTTTTGGATGGAATGTCCCATAAATATCAATTAAGTCCATCCTGTCTAATGTATCATTTAAAGCTTGTGTTTCCTTATTTATTTTTATTTTGGATGATCTGTCCACTGGTGAAAGTGAGGTCTTAAAATGTCCCTTACTATGATTGTGTTACTGTTTATTTCCCCTTTTATGGCTGTTAGTATTTGCCTTATGTATTGAGGTGCTCCTATGTTGGGTGCATATATATTTACAATTGTTATATCTTCTTCTTTGGTTGATCCCTTGATAATTATGTAGTGTCCTTCTTTGTCTCTTTGATAGTCTTTATTTTAAAGTCTATTTTGTCTTATATGAGAATTGCTACTCCAGCTTTCTTTTGATTTCCATTTGCATGGAATATCTTTTTCCATCCCCTCACTTTCAGCCTGTATGTGTCCCTAGTTCTGAAGTGGGTCTCTTGTAGAAAGCATATATATGGGCCTTGTTTTTGTATGTATTCAGCCAGTCTATGTATTTTGATTGGAGCATTTAATTCATTTATACTTATGGTAGTTATCAATATGTATGTTCCTATTACCATTTTCTTAATTGTTTTGAGTTTGTTTTTGTAGGTCCTTTTCTTCTCTTGTGTTTCTCACTTAGCGAAGTTCCTTTAGCATTTGTTGTAGAGCTGGTTTGGTGGTGCTGAATTCTCTTAGCTTTTGCTTGTCTGTAAAGGTTTTATTTCTCCGTCAAATCTGAATGAGATCCTTGCTCAGTAGAGTAATCTTGGTTGTAGCTTTTTCCATTTCATCACTTTAAATATATTGTGCCACTCGCTTCTGGCTTGTAGAGTTTCTGCTGTGAATCAGCTGTTAACCTTATGGGGATTCCCTTGTATGTTATTTGTTTTTTTTCCCTTGCTGCTTTTAATATTTTTTCTTTGTATTTAATGTTTCATAGTTTGACTAGTATGTGTCCTTGCATGTTTCTCCTTGGATTTATCCTGTATGGGACTCTCTGCACTTCCTGGACTTGATTGACTCTTTCCTTTTCCATATTAGGGAAGTTTTCAACTATAATCTCTTCAAATATTTTCTCAGTCCCTTTCTTTTTCTCTTCTTCTTCTGGGACCCCTATAATTCAAATGTTGGTGCATTTAATGTTGTCCCAGAAGTCTCTGAGACTGTCCTCAATTCTTTTCATTCTTTTCTCTTTATTCTGCTCTGCAGTAGTTATTTCCACTATTTTACCTTCCAGATCACTTATCCGTTCTTCTGCCTCAGTTATTCTGCTATTGATTCCTTCAAGAGAATCTTTTACTTCATTCATTGTGTTGTTCATCTTTGTTTGTTTGCTCTTTAGTTCTTCTAGTTCCTTGTTAAACGTTTCTTGTATTTTCTCCATTCTATTTCCAAGATTTTGGATCATCTTTATTATCATTACTCTGAATTCTTTTTCAGGTAGACTGCCTATTTCCTCTTCATTTTTTTGGTCTGGTGGGTTTTTACCTTGCTCCTTCATCTGCTATGTGTTTCTCTGTCTTCTCCTTTTGCTTAACTTACTGTGTTTGGCGTCTCCTTTTCACTGGATGCAGGTTTGTAGTTCCCGTTGTTTTTGGTGTCTGCCCCCAGTGGCTAAGTTTGGTTCAGTGGGTTGTGTAGGCTTCCTGATGGAGGGAACTGGTGCCTGTGTTCTGGTGGATGAGGCTGGATCTTGTCTTTCTGGTAGGACCGTGTCTGGTGGTGTGCTTTGGCATGTCTGTGGCCTTATATAATTTTAGGCAGCCTCTTTTCTAATGGTTGCGGTTGTGTTCCTGTCTTGCTAGTTGTTTGGCATGGGGTGTTGAGCACTGTAGGTTGCTGATCATTGAGTGGTGCTGGGTATTAGCGTTGAGATGGAGAACTCTGAGAGAGCTTTCACCATTTGATATTACATGGAGCTGGGAGTTCTTTTGTGAGCCAATGTCCTGAACTTGGGTCCCCCACCTCAGAGGCACAGGCCTGACACCCAGCCGGAGCACCAAGACCCTGTCAGCCACACGGCTTTTGGGAAGTCTGCGGTCTTCTGCCAGCATTAAGTAGGTGTTCTGTAGGAGTTGTTTGACATGTAGATGTATTTATGATGTATTTATCGGGAGGAGGGTGATCTCCACATCTTATTCCTCGGCCATCTTTAAGGTCTCCCCAGAAACCTCCTTGTAGCCTGAATCTCTTTAAAATAAACAAAAATGAACAAACAAAACCTTCCCCTGCCTTTTGGAAATCTGGTTCTCTCTGGGAAGCACTGGGCTGTTCATTCACCAGCTACCATGTAGGGAGTGGGGGCAGGTTGTCAGAATTCTCCTAGCATTTTGTTGCTCTTCCTGAAACATTTTCCTTCACCTTCTTCTAAAACCCTTCCTCCTTTGGGACAGTACCCACCTGTCTTACCAGTGTGCTCTGTGGATTTTCTTCCTAGTCCTTGAGGTTCTAGGATCCTAGATTATTGTGTTTTTGCCCAGCTCACGTTCTGTGCCATCTTGGGCAATTTTAACCATGAGGTCAATCCACCTATATCTGGACTCAAAATTTCCTGATCTCATGATTTATTTAATAGATCTATATTAAATTTTTGTATCCTATAAGCAGAGAATATATAGTATTTTCCAGCATTCCTGGGATATTTAGCAGGAAGCAAAGGTTATCACTGCTCTCAAAAGTCTTTCCTAACACATCACTCCTCTGCTGTCTCCTTTGCTCTTCAGAAACCAATCTTTTGAGAACCATGTCACTTTGTTCCATCACTGACATTGATGGTTCATGGGCATGTGACCTGGGTAGCTACATCAGGGCTCCATGCTCAGAAGGGCCCCACACTTGGCTTAATGATCTGCTGTTGCCATCTTGAAATTCTTAATAATTTTATCTTTGAACTTGTGTTTAGTAAGTGAAGTCCAATGAGACAATGGAGCATGAACATGAACAGAGGAGATACTTACAACATGTGTCTGCTAGTCCTTGCTGCCCATCCATATGGCATTCATGATGCCCGATGGGCACAGAATTCTATTTTATAGCCCCAGAAGCCACATTTTCCATTTCAACTAGGACTTGCTTCGTATGCAGAAAAGAAGGCATTTTAAGAAACAGAAACAATTGAGGAACACTATTATATCCTTTCTTACTGCATCAGCCAACCACTTACTCTGAAAATGATGATGTAGAAAGCAAAGTTCCTTCTCCTTTCAGTCCTTCCTTACTCATCAGTAAGCCTAAGGTAGGTAGAATTGTATACATTAAGAAGGGAAGTTAAAACAGGTGAGTTAGTTTTGTTCTGATAAAAATGAAATACTCATTTTGTAGCATGTACCAACTAAAAAATACAGATTCTGTGATTTTAGTGATTCTGCATGTGAGTTATACGATTTAAATGCTCTTGCATTTTCATATAAAACTGGCATTCCACATAAAGATGAACAGTATACTTCATACTAATAATTTAAATTTTTAATTTTTTCTGTACTCAGAACGACATTAAATAGCAAATGTAAAACATCACGGGGACTTCCCTGGTGGTGCAGTGGTTAAGAATCTGCCTGTCAATGCAGGGGACACGGGTTCTAGCCCTGGTCCGGGAAGATCCCACGTGCTGCAGAGCAACTAAGCCCGTGTTCCACAACTACTGAAGCCCGGACGCCTAGAGCCTGTGCTCCGCAACAAGAGAAGCCACCACATTGAGAAGACCGTGAACAACAACAAAGAGTAGCCCCCTCTCACTGCAACCTGAGAAAGCCCACATGTAGCAAGGAAGACCCAATGTAGCCAAAAATAAATAAATTAAATAAATAAATTTTAAAAAGCCAACACCATGGCAAGTCAAGAGAGAGAACATGGAAGAAAAAAAAACCTTATAGATTTAGGATCATGGTCCATATGCTTCCTCTCCACCTGGCATCATGCTCTGCAATTTCAACACTCATTTGGTTGATCCACAGTCCAGAGATATATGTTTTGGAAAAAGACAGTGTGTTTTATTAAGATACAAAGTTGTACATACATGAAATACTTAGAAAAATTGACCCTATTTTATACAAGGATGTTTATTTCAATACTTCTTATAATAGTAAAATTTTGAAATGATGTTTATGGCACATAAGGTATATGGAATATAACATAAACTCTTCCCTGAGCCTCCAGCCTGCTGGTCTGTCCTGCAGATTTCAAATTTGCTAGTCCCCCCAATCACATAAGCCAATTCCTTAAAATAAATTCCTCTCTTTATCCACACACATCCTATAGGTTCTGTTTCTCTGTAGAACCCTTACTAATAGAAGGTTCTACACTTTTCTTCACTTCTCCATTTGTATGACCACATCTGGATGGTGTCATGTTCAGAACCAGCACCATCTCAGAAATCTTACACCCATTTAGCACCTCAGATGGCACTCTTCTCTGACTCTTAGACCTGTGTCTACACACCTGTTTCTTCAGCCTCATTGAGATCTCTGGTCCTGCCATCCTTCTATTTTCTCACCATCCATTGACCCTCTTCTGGTTGACTCCTTTGTCTTTCCCACCGAGCTTAAGCTTCCACAACCCATTATTTCAGTCACTCTTATGCCCAAACTTTCAATTCCCTTACCTTTGTCCTTTTGCTCCAACTGCCCTGCCAATTGCCAACTTTGGATCATCCTAGCTAACTGCTACCTTCACTTCTATAACCACAATTGATGTACTAGTGTTCTCTAGAGAGGCAGAATTCCTTCTTCCTCTGGGGTATGTCAGTATTTTTCTCTTAAGGACTTCAATTAATTGGATGACTATGGAGAGTGATCTGCTTTACTCAAAGTCTACTGATTTAAATGTAATTACATTTAAAAGATAGTTTGACCAAACATCAGAGCACCAGAGCCTAATCAAGTTGACCCATAAAGCTAAATATCACAGCTAAGTAGCTGCAAAAACTCACATTTTCATTTAACAAATATTTGTTGAACACATAGAATATGCTGTGTGATGAAAACACAAAGATGGATAAAAGACACAGTCCTTTCCCCCACAAGGAATTTATCATCTCTTAGCATGAGGCAGACACAGAAGCAGACATTTGTGATACAAGGTGATAAGTGCTATGATGAAAAAGGTATTAGAGGTAATATCTGTTAGTGGGATACAAAATTTGATGTGGATCTATTAAATCAATGATAAGATCAAGAAACTTTGAATTCAGACATAGAATGAATCAACCTCATAGTTGAAGTTATCATATAGGATGACACAGAACTTGGGCTAGATAAAAAGGTGGTGACTGAACAGCATCTTGGAGAATAAGCAGGGATTGGGTAGGTAATGAAGGTAGAAGAGGACAGGGCATTTCAAGTTGGAAAGTAAGGCGATAAGGGAGCACATAGCTTGAGTCAAGAATCAGAGATAATATGGTGCATCAGGAATTTGTGTTACTCGAGTGGAAAAGTGGGGAAAGCAGAAGGAAAGATTCTTGAGTTCCATGAAACAACATCTGTTTACTGGGAATCTGCTATTGCCAGATACAAGTTTGTGTATGAGGGTTGGGGGAGAGAGGATGCAGTGTGGGGTACGTTGAGATGTTTCTACCTCCATGGAGTTAAAGCATAGGTTGGGTACACACACACACACACACACACACACACACACACACACCCCACTATGTGTTCTCCATGGGCTGGAGTGATCAGAGGTGGCTTTGGCCACTGTAGTTATACATATCTTGTATTTGGGGCGGTGGAGGAGGGACACTCCTAGGTGGAAGGGAAGGACAGCAGAGAGAAAAGGTGCAGCCATAATGTAAACAAAGGTTCAAAGGAGGCTCATAGGAGCCCATTTTCCACTGAGAAGAGACCAAGCTTGCCAGAGGGGAGAGTTTGTGCCAGGGAGGAGAGTAGGACAGGGAGAGTGACGATTACAAACTTAAGTAGTTTGGACTTGACACCATGTGCAGTGAGGCTTGATCAAAGCAGCAGTGTGGTAAAAAAACAAAACAAAACAAAAAGAAAACCCCAAAACCCAAACAACTTTAGGTGATATGGATGTAGACAAAATTACTAAAGTGTAGGGCTTCTGAGAATGGAGGGAGGGTTAGGAGACATGGCAATATTATGAAGGGCTTTGAATGATAAGCTAAAGGCTTGAAGTTTATGTTTCAGGCTAACATTTTTCAAAAAGTTTTAAAGCAGTGGAACTCTTTTTTTTCTTTCCTCAAAATAATCTTAACAGAAGTCCAATATATCAAACAGATACAAATAGCTGTCTTATCAGGTTTTCCTGGTTTGAAAGCCCCTGATGAAGGTGATGTGGATCCGAGGAAGTTGTAAACTCTGATGGCCATGTAGGATCTGGGTTGGAAAGGGAGAGGGTGAAAGCTGAGAGGAAGGTTAGAAAGAGATGAGAGTCTGGATTTTGGAGGAGGCAGCAGAGATGAAAGAAGCAGGTGGATTTGAAGGATTTTAGAGGGAAAAGCAGTGGGAGTGGTGAGGAAGCAGAGTCCAGCTTTAGTCAGGAGGGAGGAAGGAGAGCTCTTGGTATGGTGGAGGGGTGAGGTTCTTGGCTACCATCAGTGAGGAGAACTTAAAAACATCTGGTCCAGTTGTGTGGCCACTGTTACAGATGATCATTATTTCTTGTCCCCAAAACTTCGTTCAGTGCTGAGACTTTTTGGAAGAACTTCTGAAAGAAGCTTTCGAATTTAGAGTCTCATAAAAAGTGCAGTACTATGTATTTGTTCATGCAGTCTGACAGTCTGAAGAAATAAAAGAACTCCTCCATTTGGGTGTCAGGGAAGTTTTATTTGAAAGATCCAACATGGTTCTTGATATCGTTAACACTGCTGTTAAGTCCTGTGCTAAAATTACCTTCACAGGTACCAAACAGTCAAGAATTGTGAAGGGTTTGAGATTTTATCTGACTTGAAAGCCAAAAGACTGCCTCATGGATGCTGGCAGAAGACATAAGATTCCTGGGCCAGAGACAAAGGACAGGTTATTACTCACAGCAATAGTAGTAGCTAGAGTAACATCATTTTTGCATTGTTTCATCAAACCCCAATTTCTACAGGGTGATATGAAAGAACCAAGTAATGCCTGCACATGTAGTGGGTTACATTTTAAGAGAGGAACCTCAATTTTAGGGAACTCAGATCTTTTATAATGGATAGTAAGCCTACCTGAACTTTGTCCTGAAGGGAGACACTATCTTTTTTATTTTTAATATTAAAAAAAAATTTATAGAAATATAGTTGATTTATAATGTTGTGTTAGTTTCAGGTGCATAGCAAAGTGATTCAGCTATTTTTTTCAGATTATTCCATTATATGTTATTGCAAGATATTGAATAGAATCCCTATGCTATACAGTAAATCCTTGTTGCTTATCTATTTTATGTATAGTAGTTTTGTATCTGTTAATCCCGTATTCTTAATTTGTCCCTCCCTCCCTCTCCCGTTTGGTAACCATAAGTTGTTTTCTGTGTCTGTGAGCCTGTTTCTGTTTTGTATATAGATTCATTTGTATAGTTTTAGGTCCTACATATATGTGATATCATTTGTCTTTCTCTGTCTGGTTTACTTCACTAAGTGAAGTACTTCACTTACTTCTCTAGGTCCATCCATGTTGCTGCAAATGGCAACACTTCATTCTTTTTTAAGACTGGGTAATATTCCATTTTATATATATATATATATATATATGCATATATTTGTGTATACATATATACACGTATATATTTGTGTGTATATATGTGTGTGTGTGTATATTATACCACATCTTAAGCCAATTTTCTGTTGATGGTCACTTGGGCTGTTTCCATGTCTTGGCTATTGTAAATAATGCTTCCATGAATATTGGGGTGCACAAATCTTTTCAAATTAGAGTTTTCCTTTTTTTCCAGATGTATATCCAGTAGTGGGATTGCTGGATCAAATGGTAGCTCTAATTCTAGTTTTTTTAAAGGAACCTCCATACTGTTTTTCATAGTGGCTGCACCGATTTACATTCCCACCAACAGTGTACGAGGGTTCCCTTTAGGGAGACACTATTTTTATCATACTGGACAGTAAACAAATTTGTCTCATACTTTGGAGGAAGACACCATCTCTGTCTTCAAGGTGGTTTGCTGTATATATATTCCTGAAAGCATAGTCTGGAATAAAGGCAGGCAGAGCTCTGATCCCAAGATATGCAGAAATGCCAGAGAACTCTGGAGAATTGTCCCTTAATGTGACAAGGCTCTAATAATGATGAGCTAATGGGGTGATTAATTTCCTTCACTTCCTATCTCTTTCTCCCATTGGACCTATAATACACAGGTGAATTTTCCAGTTGACCTAAAAGGTCAAATATTCTATTACACTGGCGTTCTTTAAAATGTATCAAAGATCTGACCACTATGTATCTGAAGTTCTCCCTTAAAGGGAAGTTTCACTTGTCTATACACAGTTTAATGATCCTTCATTGTTCAGGTCTTCAAGCTACTTTGATTCTTTTTACCTCAAATCTCTCAGGTCCCTTTCTAGCTTGAAATTTTGTAAAACTTGATCAATTTTATTTATTTGGACCCAAATCCTGAGCTTATAATTAAGAGGTGTATAAGGAATGTTCAAAAACTCTCCTAAAGAATTTTCTCAAGTTTGAGAGAAATAAAATGCATATAGATCTTTGCAGATAAGAGTTGTAAAATAGAGCAGTAAAACACCCTGGTGAAAGATTTTATGAGGTAGTTGAAGAGAGTAAGCTTCCACACCTGGGAAGTCCTCCTAAGCCACCAGTCTACTTACTTTATAATATCACTGGAATGGAGATTCACCTTCTGACACCTTCAGATGAGGATAAGTTATAGCAACAGCCCTAAAGATGGGACTAGGAACTGTAGTTCCTTCAGGTCAACTAAAGGTCACCCTCTAAAGGAGGGTGTATCCTCAGCCTCTTCTGAGGCTAGAGGGCTGAAGTGGAAGCTGCATCTGTTGCAGTGACCCAGGCCTGTACATTGAATGAAACTAACCTTGTTTCCAGGATAATGACTGACAGAATCAGGGATTGTTATCCATACCAAAGGCAACTAGGTATAGACTGAACATCATGCAGCTCAACCCACTGTGAGGTGGCTTGAAGAAAAACTTAGCTCAGGACTTCCCTGGTGGCGCAGTGGTTGAGAGTCCGCCTGCCGATGCAGGGGACACGGGTTCGTGCCCCGGTCCGGGAAGATCCCACATGCCGCGGAGCGGCTGGGCCCGTGAGCCACGGCCGCTGAGCCTGCGCGTCCGGAGCCTGTGCTCCGCAACGGGAGAGGCCACAACAGTGAGAGGCCCGCGTACCGTCAAAAAAATAAAAAAAAATTAGCTCAGTAAAAGGGACCTATATTGAATGGGCCAAACAAGTCCAACCAAATACTCCTTATTGAGGAATATAAATGTTAGATCCAAAAAATAAATAAATTAATTAAAAAAAAATAAATGTTAGATCCACAGAGACACATTGGCAGACCCCTGGTAAGCAAAGCTGCAGTGTTTGAGTTCTCCTTGAGGCCTGCTGGTCATCCAACTGGATCCATTGAAACCCATACTAACTGATTCTCTTGTATCCTCACCTCTGTTTCTAACCCATCCTTGAAATCTTATAGAGTAATATTATTATGCCCTAACCGATTAAAAGACCTTTTAATCAAAGTGTGAATAGACCCAGAATCAGAGGTAAAGAAGTAGAGAATAAGTCAAGGATTCTCACATGAGAGAGAAAGCTGAGACTCTAGGACATCATAAACACTGAGTTGGTCAAACATCTGCTGGTAAGAAAAGAAATTAGTTTCACCTGTCCATACTGCTAAATACAAAGGTAGAGACTTGCTCCTAGGTGCTTCAGAAAAAGTTTATGTGGCATGGTTGATAATGAATGGGAGACAAAAATTTCAAACACGTTAGAAACTAAAGCTTCTTTGTCCATACTCCATCACTAGGGGAATCTCATCCTTTCCCATGACTTTAAATAGTCTTATGCGGACAACTCTCATGTTTTATCTCCAGCCAGATCTCTGATATGAAAAAAGTCATAGAACCAGCTGTCTACTTGTCATCTCCACTTAGATTAACACAAGCATTTCAACTTAGCCTGTCCAAGATGGTACCCTGGATCTACCTGCTGAATCCATTCTTCCCCATATTCCCCTCAAAAAATGGTACTATCCATTTGCTTAAGCCAGAAACCTGGAGTCATTCTTCACCTCTCCCATCCAATCTACCAGCAAGTGCTGTCGGTTCTATCTCCAAACATGTCTTGACTCTGCACTATTCTTCCTCTCTGCAGCCATCACTGTTTGCTGCACCCTTCATCTCTTGTCAGCTGACTCAAGGGCCTCTTACTGGTTACCTACTCTCTTCCAATCCATGCTCCAGACAGTAGTCAGAGTGGCTTTAAAATATTTATACATTGAATCGTGTCACTCACTGTTTAGTACCCTTTAGAACATGAAGTTCCTCTCATAGCCCTCTAGATTCGCCATGAATCTGAGCCTCATCTCACACTCCTTACTTCGTGCTGCCCCTACTCTGTACTTCCCGCAGTGACTTGTCCTTGCCAAACTGTTTCCTATTCTGTTGCCTTTGAGCACGTTGCTCCCTCTCCTGGAAGGCATTTTGGCCCCACTCTGCCTGGCTGGCATCTGGGATACCATGCACATCATGCAGTGTCCACTGAGGCTATGGGTCAAGGCAGCCCTCTTTCCTGATCACACAATTCAAAATGGGCTGCCGGCTTCTCACTCTCAGTGCACCACACTCTGCCCTCATAGCGTGTGTCATAATTTGTATTATATATTTATTTGGGTTTTTACTTTTTAACTGTCTTGAAAATGCTGTAATCTCCATGAAGGTAAAAATCGTATTTGTTATGTTAACCACTGTCCGTCCGAGTTTAATACAGTGCTTGGTATAACAGGTACTCAATAGATTCCTGTTGAATGAATGGCTGAATGAATGAAAGCCTACAGGGCAAGGGGAACAGGGTCTTACAGGCTGGGTAAAGATGAATTAAGCAGCAGCATGGCACCAATACTGAGAGAACTTGAAGCATGAGGGCGTGACATGCTGGGTGCTTCTCTGAGAGTCCCATCTGTCAAAGCTCATAGAACTGTGTGCTCTAAGTGGGAATAAACATTAACACACCATTATTACCCCGAATGCAGACTCAGCCTGCACAGTACTAGGCCTTATCTCTTGGATGTTCACCAGACACAAAATGGAGACAGATGGGTGTTCTCTACCTCAGCCAGGCTGAACCTCTGCCTTTCTCCCTCCTCTCACACCCTCATTCCATACCCTGATATTCTTTGCCCCTTCAAGCTGCTGTGTTCTGCCTCTGCTACTTATTTATCTTTTTGGTGCTCCATTCTCCATGCCCAGAAGACTCCATGCCCAGAAGGCTGCCCTCTCTTTTTGGGCCCTGCATTGCAGAGGGGTCTCCGGCGTTCTGGCCCTCGCCTTGGGGGTGACTGCTGAATCAACACGGTGCTTGCGTCCTTCCCTCTGGGCTTGCCGACTGCCTTGGCTAGAGAGCCTCCACCTCCTGCCTGCCCCCACCAACTAGCGCTCACTCTCACCAACAGTAGGTTAGCTTTGTGACCTGACACCCACTCTCTGAGGCTACACTGTAGCTGTCTCTCATGAGGGAGTGAGAGCTATTCCTCATGCTCTTGTGGTTTAAGAAAGCAGGCATTACTTCATCACTAAATGCCTAGAGAAACCAAACCCCAGAATGAAAACAGACCCTCTCTATAGTCTCTTTCTACTTCCTTTTTTGTTTGTTTGTATCTACAGTCAATAGAAATTAGAAGCATAACTTAACGGACACCAGAGTTCTGCTGGAAAAAACTGCCTTAGGTATATTTGTTAATTGTTGTTTAAAACTTCATTATATTTTATAATGATGCACATGCTATAAAATTCAGCGGGTATGAAAAGGTAAACACGAAATGTTGTCTCTCTCCCCTGCCCACACTGCCCTCACTTCCCCTCTGTAACTTTCTTGCATAATCTTCTGGAGATCTTCTATGTACTTACAAACATGCATATGTTTTCACTCTCCTTCCCCTCCCCCCACTCTTACATTGTTCTGCAGCCTTCTCTTTCCTTTGAACATGTTCTGCATCAATAATCCAAAAGCTTTACAACTTTTTATAGCTGCAGGTAGTATTCCATTATTTAGGCAAATTTATAATTTGCATTAATAAAATGATGTGTAATTTCACACATATTCAAGTATATCTGTGAATACATTCCTAGAAGTCAAGAGGTATGTTTATTTTTAATTTGATATATTGTCAAATTGCTGTCTGGAGTAACTTACAAGAGTGTCTATTCCCATACATCTTTGTCAGTGTAGTTTCTAAAATCTTTCAAAGTTGTCAATCTGTGAGCTGAAGAAATGTATCACTATTGTAACTCTAATTTGCATTTTCCCTATTATAAGTGAACTCAAGTATATTTTCATATGTTTAGAGCATTTATATTTTCTTTTCTATGAACTCTTCATATTCTTGCCCATTTTTTCAAATAGGATAATGGTCTTTTTCTTATTGAATTGTAAGTGATTATATTTTAAGGAAGGTTGTTTATGGTAGGTTTGTCTTGAGGAATTAAAATTTTTTTAATGTAGCTAAATTCATCTTTCTTTTTTTTTTTTTTTGCGGTACGCAGGCCTCTCACTGCTGTGGCCTCTCCCGTTGCGGAGCACAGGCTCCGGACGCGCAGGCTCAGCGGCCATGGCTCACGGGCCCAGCCGCTCCGCGGCATGTGGGATCCTCCCGGACGGGGGCACGAACCCGCGTCCCCTGCATCGGCAGGCGGACTCCCAACCACTGCGCCACCAGGGAAGCCCGATACTTTAACCTTGACTCCCTGAACTTCCATGTCTCTTTGAGACACGCACCAGTGTTGCAAGTGGAGCAGCCAACCGCATATTTTCTCTGGTGGCTAAAATCCTACCGAGAGTGATGCCACACTGTCCCCTCTGATAAGGTTTAGAGAAGCAAAGTTTTAACGTTCTTTGATTGACCAATGAGCAAGTGTCCTGTGGTCATTTTGAGTGCCAGCTTTCTAGTTCTGCAAAAATATAAATACTAAATCACGAGTGTTAGCCTCACTGGGTTCTGGGACTATAGTTCCATGTATTCTGTTTTGATTTCTCCACCAGTTTATAAATTCTGTGTCTGGATTACTCTGCAGGAGGCAGGTGCTGGACCCCAAAACCTTTGAAGAGGTAATATAGGGGACATTGTTGGCTGCCTACCACATCCCTTCTTTTCCCTAAAAAAACCTGATATTGTTTGGGGTCCACCAAATGACTAGGGGAAGGTAACCCTGTCCTCAGCTCCAGGGATGGCCCCTGGTTGGTCTAAGCCAGGTGTCTCAGTCTTGGTACTCTTGACATTTTGGACTGGATAATTCTCTGTTGTTGGGGCTTTTGTGTGATTATAGAATGTTGGGCAGCATCTTTGCTAGTGACACCTCCAACTCCAGTTGAAACAACCCAAAATGTCTTCAGTTATTGTCAAATGTCTCCTGGGAGGCAAAATCACCCTCCCAGCAGAGAACCACCGGTGTAAACCAACCATGATAAACTTACTCCTCTTTCAAGATTTAGAAGGTTTAGAATGGCTATGTGGCAATTTGACTAATGAGATTAAGGGGAAAGAAGCCTGCTGGGAATTTCAGGATATGTTTTTTTTCCCTTATAAGAAAGAAACCCAGGGGGAGGCAGGTCCTTTCTCTTTCTCTGGATCTTGTAGTTTGTGGATGAAATCTGGACACGTTGCAGCTATCTTGCTAACAGCATGAAGATGAAGCCAACTCAGGGAGCAAGACAAGGCCAAGACATTCTCAGAGAAGTGGGGCCAGAGCCCTAATGCACCCAGCCTGGAGCCCAGCCCACCACCAGGAAGCTTTTTATTTGAAACAACAAGTATCTTTATTGTTGGAGTCAGAGTGTTCTGTTCCTTGAACCTGAAATCATCCAAACTGAAGTCATCGGGTGAGAGGGCCCTCACTCATTCCTGCTGGGACAATTGCCTTCTTAATTAAAAGTAATACATTTCCCATCACTGAAGTGACAGGAGGTTAGGAAGTTTACTTGGCTTTTTGGCAAGTTCATAAGAAAACTGAGCTCCTGTTGTCTAGGGGGCAGGAGTGAGGAAGCTACAAAGATAAGGACCAGATGATGCTGGGCCAGAAACAGATACAGAGAAGTGCAAAGGGATCAAGCTGTGCTTATGGGGTGGAGGAGTCAGATTTCAGTGCTGAGACTGACACAGGCTCCGCTGATCCCCCCCAAGCACTGAAGCCAAAACACCAGAGTTGCTACTGTCATGGGTTTTTTTGTTTGTTTGCTTTTTGTTTTTTTAAAACCATGGCCTGCACATTGGAATCACCTGGGGAGCTTTAAAAAATATTGATGCCTGGGTTCCCCCTACCCTCCTCACAAGATTCTGATGTAATTGGACCAGTGTGTGGGCTGAGCATCGTTTTTTTTTAACTTAAACTTTTCACATTTGGTGGATTCAGGTGTCTAACCCCAAGTCCTTTTCACTCGATTGTGTTGCCTTCACACTAGTAGGTAATTAATTTAATCCCTTTTTTTTTTTTTGGTGAATAAATAATACTTGCACCTGGTGTAAAAGATTACACAATAAAGTCTCTCTCCTATGCCTGTCTACCAATCACCCAGTTCCTCTATCCAGAAGAAAGTTTATGACTATACTACACAGGTACATGTTTATTTTATTTTCAGTTCCTTTTTATACACTATGATAACTTTGTATGCACACTGTTCTACATCTTGTATTTTTGACTTAACTGTACTTACTGATCATTCCATATTAATACTTAGCCTCTTTGTTTTCTAACGTGTGATGACTAAGTAATTCCATTGTATGGATGCGCTTTAATTTACCTAACAAGTCCACAAATAATAGGATTTAGGTTGGTCCCGGCCTTCTTATGACAAATTATGCCCCAGTGAATAAACTTACACAACATGTGTAGGTATGCCTGTAAGAAAAATGGGATCTCAGAATCAACGGGCAGGAGTACTTGTAATTGATGGACAGTGTCAAACTGACCTCATGGAGCCTGTGTTCTCCTGTCAACAATGTGCTGGAAGAAAGAGTAGCTCTTTCCCTGTGGTAGGGTGTGTTATGATTATTTGATTTCTGCCAAGCTGATGGGTGAAAAATGGTACATCCATGTGTTTTAAATTTGCATTTTCGCTATTCTGAGTGACGTTAATCATTTTTCATACATCAAATAGCCATTTGTTCCTTTCCTTTGAACTCTCTGTCTCCTTTACTCAAGTTTTTTTTTTTTTTTTTTAAATAAATCTATCTATTTATTTATTTATTTTTGGCTGCGTTGGGTCTTCGTTGCTGCCCACGGGCTTTCTCTAGTTGTGGAGAGCAGGGGCTACTCTTCATTGTGGTGCGTGGGCTTTTCATTGCGGTGACTTCTCTTGTTGCGGAGCACAGGCTCTAGGCACGCGGGCTTCAGTAGTTGTGGCTCGTGAGCTGTAGAGCACAGGCTCAGTAGTTGTGGTGCTTGGGTTTAGTTGCTCTGCGGCACGTGGGATCTTCCCGGACCAGGGATCGAACCTGTGTCCCCTGCATTGGCAGGCGGATTTTTAACCACTGTGCCACCAGGGAAGTCCAACTCAAGGGTTTTTTAAATTTCTTTTTCTTATATATGGTACACCATTTTTCCAAAGAGCAGCCCAACGGTGAGAACCACTGTCTTGGAGTCTTTCCTGTCTCCACCCCTCACTTTCAATCTTTTATTATGTCCTGTTTGGGCTATCTCATACTTTTCTCACTAATTTCACATCTCTGTCCTTCTGTCATAAGCCTAGTAGTGGCCTTCAGCATCTTTCCCCAGGACTTCAGTCTCACTTCCCACCAGTCTATCCTCCACAGTGTTTCCAGCCTAGGTGCTGTGCTTTTGAGTGCTGATGGGATTCTATTACTTCCCTTTTGGCTGAGCCTTCCCTGCCTACCTGCCCAGCCTCCCTCCTGCCAATCCCCACTGAAATCTGCTCTCTAGGCCAGAGCACTGCATGCCATTCAGAACAAACCAATCTCTCCTATGTCCCCAAGACGGGGCATTTGCTGTTTCTGACATCTGGAGTTTTCTTTAATCACTGAGTTCTTACCGCATAGAAACTTGATATTATGAGTGATGTACTTAGGTAACTGGTATTCAGGATCCACCATGTACCAGGCTCTGAACTAATGTCTTTGTATATTCTGTCTCATGATCTCCACTCTGCAGAGGAGGTAACTAGGGCTCAGAAAGGCCTGAGACCACACAGTGTTCCCACGTCACCCTCAGCATGCCACCATGCTCTTCTCAGGCAAACTGTTTGGGGGATACATAATCCTGTGGCCATTGGGATGAGGGGATCAGACATGATAGCCCTCATGTTTAGGATGGCACTGCAGGGGGGACTCATGGCAATATTTCATAGTGGCCTTTTCCTCATTTACTGTGACACTGAATACATCTGTGGAGAGGCACTGGGTTACAGAATGTGTGTGGAGAGGGTGAATCATCCGCCCAGGTCAATTCATTTATAGTTAGTTATCCTGGTGTCATTTAGCCTGCTGACTATTTTCTCCTTCCCATTGAATACAGATACCCTATTTTTAAAGTTCGTTTGTTCGTTTGCTTTGTTTTTTAGATATAAGTGAAATCATATGGTAGAGGTCTGACTTATTTCACTTAGCATAATACCCTCTAGGTCCATCCATGTTGTCACAAATGCAAGATTTCATTCTTTTTAATGGCTGAGTAATATCCCATTGTATGTATACACATACATGTATGTATACACATACATGTATACATGTATGTATACATATCCATTCATCTATGGATGGGCATTTAGGTTGCTTCCATATCTTGGCTATTGTAAATAATGCTGCAATGAATATAGGGATGCACATATCTTTTCAAATTAATGTTTTTGTTTTCTTTGGAAAAATAACCAGAGGTGGAATTAGTGGATCATATTATAGTTCTATTTCTAATTTTTTGAGGAACCTCCACACTGTTTTTCATAGTGGCTGCACCAATTAACATTCCCATCAACAGTGAGGACAGTTCCCTTTTCTCTACATCCTCACCAACATTTACTTGTTATCTTTTTTTTTTTTTTACATCTTCATTGGAGTATAATTGCTTTACAATGGTGTGTTAGTTTCTGCTTTATAACCAAGTGAATCAGTTATACATATACATATATCCCCCTATCTCTTCCCTCTTGCGTCTCCCTCCCTACCACCCTCCCTATCCCACCCCTCTAGGTGGTCACAAAGCACCGAACTGATCTCCCTGTGCTATGCGGCTGCTTCCCACTAGCTATCTACCTTACGTTTGGTAGTGTATATATGTCCATGCCACTCTCTCGCTTTGTCACAGCTTACCCTTCCGCCTCCCCATGTCCTCAAGTCCATTCTCTAGTAGGTCTGTGTCTTTATTCCTGTCTTACCCCTAGGTTCTTCAGAACCATTTTTTTTTCTTAAATTCCATATATATGTGTTAGCATACAGTATTCGTCTTTCTCTTTCTGACTTACTTCACTCTGTATGACAGACTCTAGGTCCATCCACCTCATTACAAATAGCTCAATTTCGTTTCTTTTTGTGGTTGAGTAATATTCCATTGTATACATGTGCGAAATCTTCTTTATCCATTCATCCGATGATGGACACTTAGGTTGTTTCCATTTCTGTGCTATTGTAAATAGAGCTGCAGTGAACATTTTGGTACATGACTCTTTTTGAATTATGGTTTTCTCAGGGTATATGGCCAGTAGTAAGATTGCTGGGTCATATGGTAGTTCTGTTTGAAGTTTTTTAAGGAACCTCCATACTGTTCTCCATAGTGGCTGTACCAATTCACATTCCCACCAGCAGTGCAAGGGTGATCCCTTTTCTCCAAACCCTCTCCAGCATTTACTGTTTCTAGATTTTTTGATGATGGCCATTCTGACTGGTGTGAGATGATATCTCATTGTAGTTTTGATTTGCATTTCTCTAGTGATTAATGATGTTGAGCATCCTTTGATGTGTTTGTTGGCAGTCTGTATATCTTCTTTGGAGAAATGTCTATTGAGGTCTTCTGCCCACTTTTGGATTGGTTTTTTTGTTATTGGGCTGCATGAGCTGCTTATAAATTTTGGAGATTAATTCATTGTCAGTTGCTTCATTTGCAAATATTTTCTCCCATTCTGAGGGTTGTCTTTTGGTCTTGTTTATGGTTTCCTCTGCTGTGCAAAAGCTTTGAAGTTTCATTAGGTCCCATTTGTTTATTTTTGTTTTCATTTCCATTTCTCCAAGAGGTGGGTCAAAAAGGATCTTGCTGTGATTTATGTCATAGAGTGTTCTGCCTATGTTTTCCTCTAAGAGTTTGATAGTTTCTGGCCTTACATTTAGGTATTTAATCCATTTTGAGCTTATTTTTGTGTATGGTGTAAGGGAGTGTTCTAATTTCATACTTTTACATGTACCTGTCCAGTGTTCCCAGCACCACTTATTGAAGAGGCTGTCCTTTCTCCACTGTACATTCCTGACTCCTTTATCAAAGATAAGTTGACCATATGTGCGTGGGTTTATCTCTGGGCTTTCTATCCTGTTCCATTGGTCTATCTTTTTGTTTTTGTGCCAGTGCCATACTATCTTGATTACTGTAGCTTTGTAGTATAGTCTGAAGTCAGGGAGCCTGATTCCTCCAGCTCCGTTTTTCATTCTCATGATTGCTTTGGCTATTCAGGGTCTTTGGTGTTTCCCTACAAGTTGTGAAATGTTTTGTTCTAGTTCTGTGAAAAATGCCAGTGGTAGTTCGATAGGGATTGCATTGAATCTGTAGATTGCTTTGGCTAGTATAGTCATTTTCACAATGTTGATTCTTCCAATCCAAGAACATGGTATGTCTCTCCATCTATTTGTATCATCTTTAATTTCTTTCATCAGTGTCTTATAATTTTCTGCATACAGGTCTTTTTTCTCATTAACTAGGTTTATCCTAGATATTTTATTCTTTTTCTTGCAATGGTAAATGGGAGTGTTTTCTTGATTTCACTTTCAGATTTTTCATCATTAGTGTTTAGGAATGCCAGAGATTTCTGTGCATTAATTTTGTATCCTGCTACTTTACCAAATTCATTGATTAGCTCTAGTAGTTTCCTGGTAGCATATTTAGGATTCTCTATGTATAGTATCATGTTGTCTGCAAACAGTGACAGCTTTACTTCTTCTTTTCTGATTTGGAAAACTTTTATTTCCTTTTCTTCTCTGATTGCTGTGGCTAAAACTTGCAAAACTATGTTGAATAAGAGTGGTGAGAGTGGGCAACCTTGTCTTGTTCCTGATCTTAGTGGAAATGCTTTTAGTTTTTCACCATTGAGGACGATGTTGGCTGTGGGTTTGTCATATATGGCCTTTATTATGTTGAGGAAAGTTCCCTCTATGCCTACTTTCTGCAGGGTTTTTATCATAAATTGGTGTTGAATTTTGTCAAAAGCTTTCTCTGCATCTATTGAGATGATCATATGGTTTTTCTCCTTCAATTTGTTAATATGGTGTATCACGTTGATTGATTTGCATGTATTGAAGAATCCTTGCATTACTGGAATAAACCCCACTTGATCATGGTGTATGATCCTTTCAATGTGCTGTTGGATTCTGTTTGCTAGTATTTTGTTGAGGATTTTGCATCTATGTTCATCAGTGAAATTGTCCTGTAATTTTCTTTCTTTGTGACATCCTTGTCTGGTTTTGGTATCAAGGTGATGGTAGCCTCGTAGAAGGAATTTGGGAGTGTTTCTCCCTGTGCTACATTTTGGAAGAGTTTGTGAAGGATAGGTGTTAGCTCTTCTCTAAATGTTTGATAGAATTCGACTGTGAAGCCATCTGGTCCTGGGCTTTTGTTTGTTGGAAGATTTTTAATCACAGTTTCAATTTCAGTGCTTGTGATTGGTCTGTTCATATTTTCTATTTCTTCCTGATTCAGTCTTGGCAGTTGTGCATTTCTAAGAATTTGTCCATTTCTTCCAGGTTGTCCATTTTATTGGCATAGAGTTGCTTGTAGTAATCTCTCATGATCTTTTGTATTTCTGCAGTGTCAGTTGTTACTTCTCCTTTTTCATTTCTAATTCTATTGATTTGAGTCTTCTCCCTTTTTTTCTTGATGAGTCTGGGTAATGGTTTATTAATTTTGTTTATCTTCTCAAAGAACCAGCTTTTACTTTTATTGATCTGTGCTATCGTTTCCTTCATTTCTTTTTCATTTATTTCTGATCTGATTTTTATGATTTCTTTCCTTCTGATAACTTTGGGGTTTTTTGTTCCTCTTTCTCCAATTGCTTTAGGTGCAAGGTTAGGTTGTTTATTCGAGATGTTTCCTGTTTCTTAAGGTAGGATTGTATTGCTATAAACTTCCCTCTTAGAACTGCTTTTACTGCATCCCATAGGTTTTGGGTCGTTGTGTTTCCATTGTCATTTGTTTCTAGGTATTTTTTGATTTCCTCTGTGATTTCTTCAGTGATCACTTCGTTATTAAGTAGTGTATTGTTTAGCCTCCATATGTTTGTATTTTTTACAGATCTTTTCCTGTAATTGATATCTAGTCTCATAGCGTTGTGGTCAGAAAAGATACTTGATACAATTTCAATTCTCTTAAATTTACCAAGGCTTGATTTGTGACCCAAGGTATGATCTATCCTGGAGAATGTTCCATGAGCACTTGAGAAAAATGTGTATTCTGTTGTTTTTGGATGGAATGTCCTATAAATATCAATTAAGTCCATCTTGTTTAATGTGTCATTTAAAGCTTGTGTTTCCTTATTTATTTTCATTTTGGATGATCTGTCTATTGGTGAAAGTGGGGTTTTAATCTCCCCTACTATGAATGTGTTACTGTTGATTTCCCCTTTTATGGCTGTTAGTATTTGCCTTATGTACGGAGGTGCTCCTATGTTGGGTGCATAAATATTTACAATTGTTATATCTTCTTCTTGGACCGATCCCTTGATTATTATGTAGTGTCCTTCTTTGTCTCTTCTAATAGTCTTTAATTTAAAGTCTATTTTGTCTGATATGAGAATTGCTACTCCAGCTTTCTTTTGGTTTACATTTGCATGGAATATCTTTTTCCATCCCCTTATTTTCAGTCTGTATGTGTCTCTATGTCTGAAGTGGGTCTCCTGTAGACAGCATATATATGGGTCTTGTTCTTGTATCCATTCAGGCAATCTGTGTCTTTTGGTGGGAGCATTTAGTCCATTTACATTTAAGGTAATGATTGATATGTATGTTCCTATTCCCATTTTCTTAATTGTTTTGGGTTCGTTATTGTAGGTCTTTTCCTTCTCTCGTGTTTCTTGCCTAGAGAAGTTCCTTTAGCAGTTGTTGTAAAGCTGGTTTGGTGGTGCTGAACTCTCTCAGGTTTTGCTTGTCTGTAAAGGTTTTAATTTCTCCATCAAATCTGAATGAGATCCTTGCTGGGTAGAGTAATCTTGGTTGCAGGTTTTTCTCCTTCATCACTTTAAATATGTCCTGCCAGTCCCTTCTGGCTTGCAGAGTTTCTGCTAAAAGATCAGCTGTTAACCTTATGGGGATTTGCTTGTGTGTTATTTGTTGTTTTTCTCTTGCTGCTTTTAATGTGTTTTCTTTGTATTTAATTTTTGACAATTTGATTAATATGTGTCTTGGCGTATTTCTCCTTGGATTTATCCTGTATGGAACTCTCTGTGCTTCCTGAACTTGATTAACTATTTCCTTTCCCATATTAGGGAAGTTTTCAACTATAATCTCTTCAAATATTTTCTCTGTCCCTTTCTTTTTCTCTTCTTCTTCTGGGACCCCTATAATTCAAATGTTGGTGCATTTAATGTTGTCCCGGAAGTCTCTGAGACTGTCCTCAGTTCTTTTCATTCCTTTTTCTTTATTCTGCTCTGCAGTAGTTATTTCCACTCTTTTACCTTCCAGGTCACTTATCCGTTATTCTGCCTCATTTATTCTGCTATTGATCCCATCTAGAGTATTTTTAATTTCATTTATTGTGTTGTTCATCATTGCTTGTTTCATCTTTAGTTCTTCTAGGTCCTTGCTAAATGTTTCTTGCATTTTCTCTATTCTATTTCCAAGATTTTGGATCATCTTTACTATCATTATTCTGAATACTTTTCCAGGTAGACTACCTATTTCCTCTTCATTTGTTAGGTCTGGTGGGTTTTTATCCTGCTCCTCTATGTGCTGTGTGTTTTTCTGTGTTCTCATTTTGTTTATCTTACTGTGTTTGGAGTCTTCTTTTTGCAGGCTGCAGGTTCGTAGTTCCCGTTGTTTTTGGTGTCTGTCCCCAGTGGCTAAAGTTGGTTCAGTGGGTTGTGTAGGCTTTCTTGTGGAGGGGACTAATGCCTGTGTTCTGGTGGATGAGGCTGGATCTTGTCTTTCTGGTGGGCAGGTCCATGTCTGGTGGTGTGTTTTGGGGTGTCTGTGGACTTATTATGATTTTAGGCAGTCTCTCTGCTAATGGGTGGTGTTGTGTTCCTGTCTTGCTAGTTGTTTGGCATAGGGTGTCCAGCACTGTAGCTTGCTGGTCGTTGAGTGAAGCTGGGTGCTGGTGTTGACATGGAGATCTCTGGGAGATTATCGCCATTTGATATTATGTGGAGCTGGGAGGTCTCTTGTGGACCAGTGTCCTGAAATTGGCTCTCCCACCTCAGAGGCACAGCACTGATTCCTGGCTGAAGCACCAAGAGCCTTTCATCTACACGGCTCAGAATGAAAGGGAGAAAAAGTAGAAAGAAAGAAAGAAAGAAAGAAAGAAAGAAAGAAAGAAAGAAAGAAAGAAAGAAAAGAAAGAAAGAAAGAAGAAAGAAAGGAGGGAGGGAGGGAGGAAGGAGGGAAGGAAGGAAGGAGGGAAGGAAGGAAAGAAAGAAAGAAGATAACATAAAATAAAAGTAAGATAAAATAAAATAAAGTTATTTAAATAAAAAATAATTATTAAGAAAAAAAATTTTTTTAAGGAAAAAAACAAAAACCAAAAAATGGAAAGATAGAACCCTAGGACAAATGGTGGAAGCAAAGCTATACAGACAAAATCTCACACAGAAGCATACACATACACACTCACAAAAAGAGGAAAAGGGGAAGAAATCATAAATCTTGTTCTCAAAGTCCACCTCGTCAATTTGGGATGATTCGTTGTCTATTCATGTATTCCACAGAGGCAGGGTACATCAGGTTGATTGTGGAGCGTTAATCCGCTGCTTCTGAGGCTGCTGGAAGGGATTTCCCTTTCTCTTCTTTGTTCTCACAGCTCCTGGGGCTTAGCTTTGGATTTGGCCCTGCCTCTGCGTGTAGGTCACCGGAGGGCATCTGTTCTTCGCTCAGACAGGACGGGGTTAAAGGAGCAGCTGCTTCGGGGATTCTGGCTCACTCAGGCCAGGGGGATGGAGGGGTCCGGAGTGCGGGGCGAGCCTGCGGTGGCAGAGGCTGGCGTGATCTTTCACCAGCCTGGGGCGCACCGTGCGTTCTCCCGGGGAAGTTGTCCCTGGATCCCGGGACCCTGGCAGTGGCAGGCTGCACAGGCTCCCCGGAAGGGGGGTGTGGATAGTGACCTGTGCTCGCACACAG
Organism: Monodon monoceros; assembly: GCF_005190385.1. Taxonomy (NCBI): domain Eukaryota; kingdom Metazoa; phylum Chordata; class Mammalia; order Artiodactyla; family Monodontidae; genus Monodon; species Monodon monoceros. The sequence goes on along the minus strand of NW_021703775.1, from coordinate 25,010,038 downwards.
GCTTCTTGGTGGCGGCAGCAGCAGCCTTAGCGTCTCATGTCAGTCTCTGGGGTCCGCGCTTTTAGCTGCGGCTCGTGTCCGTCTCTGGAGCTCCTTTAAGGAGCGCTCTTAATCCCCTCTCCTCGCGCACCAGGAAACAAAGAGGGAAGAAAGTCTCTTGCCTCTTCGGCAGCTCCAGACTTTTCCCCGGACTCCCTCCCGGCTAGCTGTGGTGCAGTAGCCCCCTTCAGGCTGTGTTCACGCCGCCAACCCCAGTCCTCTCCCTGAACTCCGACCAAAGCCCGAGCCTCAGCTCCCAGCCCCGCCGGCCCCGGCGGAGGAGCAGACAAGCCTCTCAGGCTGGTGAGTGCTGGTCGGCACCGATCCTCTGTGCGGGAATCTCTCCGCTTTGCCCTCCACACCCCGTGGCTGCGCTCTCCTCCGCGGCTCCGAAGCTTTCCCCCTCCGCCACCCGCAGTCTCCGCCCACGAAGGGGCTTCCTAGTGTGTGGAAACCTTTCCTCCTTCACGGCTCCCTCCCACTGGTGCAGGTCCTGTCCCTATCCTTTTGTCTCTGTTTATTCTTTTTTCTTTTACCCTACCCGGGTACATGGGGACTTTCTTGCCTTTTGGGAGGTCTGAGGTCTTCTGCCAGCGTTCAGTAGGTGTTCTGTAGGAGTTGTTCCACGTGTAGATGTATTTCTTGTGTATCTGTGGGGAGGAAGGTGATCTCCACGTCTTACTCTTCTGCCATCTTCCCCTCGTCTCTATTTGTTGTCTTTTTGATGGTAGCCATTCTGGTGGTGTGAGGTGATATCTCACTGTGGATTTGATTTGCATTTCCCTGATGATCAGTGATGTTGATCATCTTTTCATGTGTCTGTTAGCCTACTGTATGTCTTCTTTAGAAAAATGTCTATTTAGGTCCTCTGCCCATTTTTAAATTGGATTGTTTGTTGAGTTGTGTGTGTTTTTGTATATTTTGGATATTAACGCCTTATCAAATATATTGCTTGCAAATATATTCTCCCATTTAGTAGATGGCCTCTTCGTTCTGTTGATAGTTTCCTTCACTGTGCAAAAGCTTTTTAGTTTGATGTAGTGTCATTTGTTTATTTTTGCTTTTGTTTCCCTTGCCTAAGGACACATAGCCAAAAAAAATATTGCCAAGACTGATGTCAAAGAGAGTACTGCCTGTGTTTTCTTCTAGGAATTTTGTGGTCTTACACTTAAGTCTTGAATCCAGTTTGAGTTTTTGTATGTAGTGTGAGAAAGTGGTCCAGTCTGATTCTTTTGCATGTAGCTGTCCAGTTTTCCTAACATCATTTATTGAAGAGGCTGTCTTTTCTCCACTTTATATGCTTGTTTCCTTTGTCATAGATTAATTGACCATATAAGTGTGGGTTTATTTCTGGGCTTTCTATTATGTTCCATTGATCTATATGTATATTTTTGTGCAAGTACATACTGTTTTGATGACTGTAGCTTTGTGGTATAGTTTTAAATCAGGGCACGTGATACCTTCAGTTCTTTTCTTCTTTCTCAGGATCATTTTGGCTATTTGTGTTTCCCTACAAATTTTAGAATTTTTCATTTTGTGAAAAATGCCATTGGTATTTGATAGGGATTGCATTGAATCTGTGGATTGTCTTAAACTTTGCAATGCAGCACATTCAGTGACTGTTGGGTGTGGTGGATGTGTTGTCAAGCTTTGGGCCTGCCCAGCCCCTTTGAACACCCTCTTAATTTAGGACTTCTCCATGTTGTGACTCCTGACCCCATGGGCCTGTTTCCCCAGCTTTCCTTGCAGCTCGAGCCTGGGCATGTGGCCCAGGCTCTGACAACCAACTGTAAGATGTCAGTTCAGAAGCAAATACCATAAAGAGAGGGGTGCCGTGTAGAATGCCTTCTAGCAAAGATGATGAGAGACAGACATCTAACTGTCAAAGGTGTCTATGGCACGTCCTGGATGTAAAATCCTATGCCCAGAATCAGGAGCTGGGCAGAGATGTCTGAGCCCAGTGGCCACCACGATAGCGTTTTTACCAGTGGAGTTTGATGGTATAACTTGCACAACATGCTTGGATGGCTAGCCTCTGAGTCTGAGTCTCTGGCCCTGCTGAAGATCCTGAAAGGGACTATAGATTCTTCAGTAAACTCCTTTTCTGCTTAAACTAGCTTGAATGGGTTCAGTTTGCAACTGTGACGGATAAAATTAGATTGCTGTGTACACTGTGGCTTCTATTTTTCAATTTTAATTGCCTCTAAATGCCTCTTTTTCCCCAGTCCCTCAAATTCATACACTGAACTGTGAAACACAAGAGGTTATGCAGATTATTAGTGCCCAGCATTAAAGACAAGGCACTACAAGTAGCCCTAATATTTATACTCAGGGCAGGCCCACGCTCAGCCTTAAAATTCTCTATGAAATCCCATTACTTATAACATGTTGCAAACTTGATAAATTCTAATTAGAAAAAGGAATATTTGGCAAGTAGAGGTCTCTTGGCAAAGTGGCCTCTTCCCAGGGCAGCTACCTGAAGCCTAACAGTCAGGCTCAGGTCAGTCCTATGTGAGGCAAGAGCCAGCCTTGTGTAAAAACAGACTGTCCTGAACATAGCAAGGGTTTGTTTAATAAATATTTGCTGGGCTTCCCTGGTGGCGCAGTGGTTGAGAGTCCGCCTGCCGATGCAGGGGACACGGATTCGTGCCCTGGTCCGGGAGGATCCCACATGCTGCAGAGCGGCTAGGCTCGTGAGCCATGGCTACTGAGCCTGCGCGTCCGGAGCCTGTGCTCCGCAACGGGAGAGGCCGCAACAGTGAGAGGCCCGCGTACCACACACACACAAAAATAATAAATAAATAAATAAATAAATGAATAAATAAATATTTGCTGATTGATTTCTCTCTTGGGGTTGTGGAATGTAAATTACATGGATGTGTTATTACTCTTCAACATTTGTGTGTGTCTCTCTGTGTGTGTGTATGTGTCTGTGAGAGAGAGAGAGAGATCTAAGGATCTATAAATAATAAATTCCAGGCGTGGAGATTGGAGCCAGAAAAGTCAAAGATGTAAGTCTCAGCCTTGAGTGAGTAATACCTTTTAGTTTCCCATGTGTAAGTTGGGGCTTATAACAATACCTACTCCAGCCACCTCCCAGGATTGGGAGTTTTGTAAGAGATAATATGCACTTAAATTACCTTGTGATTATTATCTGGTTCATGAAATGGGACCAAAGAGGGGAGTGGGGAAAAGGCTCTAAAATTAGTGTGTGGAGAAGCGATCATAGCTAACATGACCCACTGGGTTTGGTCCCATCTGCCTGCGGTCAACAGTTTGTAGCACTGGGTTTCCAAGTATTTCTAAGCAGTAGGTATCCTCCTTTTCCTCCCCACTCCTAGCCAAAGCCATCAATTCCGCCTCAGACTTTGAAACATCTAAACCTATAGCCTGACTTCCCTACCCACCCTTACCTTCGTTCAGGCCCTGGTCCTATCTTTCAGCTTCAGCCTCTTTCTGCCTCTGGTCTCTGATCTCCTTCCCCTGTATCCACATGGAGGGCAATTGTTGCCCTGAAAAAGCAAATCAGATCACATCACTTCCCTAAGAATCTCTGTTGGATAGCTAAACCTATATATCTATGGTGTTTCTATATCTAAAGAGGGAAGCCCAGGTATGAGACTGTTGCAATCAGGTGAGAGATGTTGGGTGTATGAATTGTTATAAAAAATGTGAAAAATGGTTATCTCTAAGATTTTTTCTATTCATTTATCCAACAAATATTTATTGGTGCCATGTGACAGGCACCATTTTAGGCCCTGTGGATATGAGGAAACAGCATAGGTACAGATCCTGCCCTAAAGAATATACGGAAAATCAATAGGAAATCAGACTTATGTGATAGTGACTTGGGGAACTCCTTGAGATAAACTGGTCAGGGGAAAGTCCTCTGAGGAGGTGATATTTTGCTTGAACCTCAATATGGAGGAAGAGACAGCTGGACACAGATCTGGAGAAGAATATTTCAGAAAGAAGAAAAAGGAAGAGTTAAGGCCCTTGGGTGGGAAAGAGTTTGACATTTTCGAGGAAAACATACTAGTGTGAGTGCCAAGCAGTGTACTGGGGAAAGTAGTGTAGAGTGGGGTGGACAGGGAGGCAGAGGCCATATCATATAAAAAGGCTTAGAGGCCATTGTCAGGAGTTTGAATTTTATTCTAAGTTTGGAAGACATTAAACTTGAGCCCGGGAGAGACACAGAATGGTTTATATTTTACAGGTCACTCTGGCCCCTGAGTAAAGAACTGACTATAGGGGTCAGGGTGGAGGTAGGCATGAATGGAAGCAGGGGGCAAGGTAGGACAATGTGGTATTGGCTCTGGCTGAGTTGCTGGTGGCTTGGCTAGGAGATGTCCAAGGACACAGAGAGAAGAGGTCAATTAATAGGATCTATTTTAGGGATCAAACTGACTGCTGATGGATTAACTGGATATGAAGGTGAGTGGTAGGAAGGAATCAAGGATGATTTAGGGGGGATGGTGATACAATTTGCTGAGACAACCAGGAAAGGAATAGATTTGGGAAGAAAAGTTGAGTTCAGCTTTGGACATGTTACGTGGGAGATGCTAGTCACTTCAGTGGGAGATGACAAATAAGTCTGGAACTCTGGGAGAGGTCCTCGCTGTAGATTTACATTTGTGAGTCATCAGCGTGTAAATGATATAACTGTCATGGGGCTGGCAGGGAACACCAGGGAGAGAGTGTAACTAGATCAGAGAAGAGGGTGAAGGACAGCCCTGGAATATGCCAGCATTTACCAGTAGTGAAAATGGGGGTTGAGGAACCTGGAGAGTGAGGTTAGAGGGAAACCAGGAGGGTTAGAGCTTCCCTGGCTTAGCAGAGGATGGTGTGTCCAGCTGAGGGATTTGGTCAACTGTGCACAACATCCCTGAGAGGTGGAGTAAGACAAGCGTATAAAAGAGATAGGAATAGATAACCAACAAGGACCTACTGCTGTGTGGCACAGGGGACTATACTCAATATTTTGTAATAACCTATAAGGGAAAAGAATCTGAAAAAGAATACACACACACACACACACACACACACAAAACTGAATCACTGTGCCATACACCTGAAACTAACATGACATTGTAAATCAACTATACATCAAATAAAAAATTAAGTTAAATTAAAAAAGAAAAGAGATAGGAACAGAGGATTTGGCACTTTGTAGGTCATTATGGTGACTATGACCAAAGCAGTTTTGGACCCAAGCCTGATTGGAGTAAGGGAGGGAGGGGCAAGAATGTGTAGTTGGCAAGGGTACATAGCTTTCAAGAAGTTTTGCTGAGAGGCTAGATCATGGATGTTTATGTTTTTTTCTGTTTGTATATTCTCATTTTCCAACAATGAACATTTAATATTGTGTTTTATTATTATACATTGCAGATAGCACCCCACTGTTTATGAGAGAAGGAGAAACTCCTCAGGCGAACACTGCAAACCTTCACCTTCCCTCCCCTGCGACCTTTCCAACCCCAGGCTTGCTATTCTCCACAGTCACCAGTCTCCCATAGGCTGCACTCACTCTTGCTGGCTTCCACCATGTATAAAAGTCTGGTGCCAGCATATGATCCAGCAATTCCACTCCTGGACATATACCCAGACAAAACTATAATTTGAAAATATACATGCACCCCGATGTTCATTGCAGCACTATTTACAATAGCCAAGACATGGAAAAAACCTAAATGTCCATCTCTAGATGAATGGATAAAGAAGATATGGTATGTATATACAATGGAATACTACTCAGCCATAAAAATGAATGAAATAATGCCATTTGCAGCAACGTGGGTAGACCTAGAGATTGTCGTGCTAAGTGAAGTAAGTCAGAAAGAGAAAGACAAATACATGATATCACTTATGTATGTAAGCTAAAATACGATACAAATGAACATATCTATGGAACAGAAACAGACTCAGATACAGAGAACAGACTTGTGGTTGCAGGTGGGGGGGAGGGAGGGGGGAAGGATTGGGAGTCTGGGGTTAGCAGATGCAAACTATTATATATAGGATGGATAAACAACAAGGTCCTACTGTATAGCACAGGGAACTAGATTCAATACCCTGTGATGAACCATAATGGGAAAGAATATGAAAAAGAATATATAACTGCATCACTTTGCTGTACAGCAGAAATGAACACAGCATTGTAAATCAACTATACTTCAATAAAATTAGAAAAAAAAAAAAAAGGAAAAAAAGAAAACGTTTGATGCCGGGCATTAGCTGTGGCTGTGGCTCCTACTCCTCTCAGCATCCATATGCCACCCCACCCCACACACGTCCAGGATCATTTGGTTATGCACTTATCACCCACCCGGTTTCACCCACGCATCAGTCCCACAGCTGCAGACAAAGTTCTTTTCCTGCTTTTTACTTCCCGGCTCTTACAGTGGCAGGATGGGATAATAGGGAAAAGAATAGGGCCTCAAAGACGGACGTGGGTTTCTTCCCTTACCTGCCACTCATTAACTGTGTGACCTTGGGCAAGTCTCTTAAGGGCTCCGTTTCCTCATCTGTAAAACAAGGTTAGTAAAACTCACATCCATTCAGTTTTGTGGTGCCTGGCATAAAGTAAGCAGCAGTTGCGGCGGCTCACTTTGCATCAGCATTGCGCGGAGCCACAATAGGTGAGAACTAAGATGCTTCAGAAATGTGACCCAGTAGCGGGGGCCCCTCACATGACCCCGAGATGCCAGGCAGTGTTTCTCTCCCCGCCCAGGGCGTGTGCAAGTCCGGTGACCCGACTTTCCAGTCACCCCACACTCCGGGTCTGTGATTATGGGCCCCCCCCACACACATAGCTGGGCCTGACGCGGCGGTGGCTCATGCGCCTTTCCGCCCCAGCCTGTTGCCACGGACCACACGTCTCAACCATGCTGCCTGGCCCCTCCCCCCGCCCCGGGTGCGCCCCTCCAGCTTGCCGGCTCGGGTGTCTGAGCGGCCGCGCCCGCGGGCCGTCCGCTCTGACTGGCTGCACCGCGGCGGCGGGCGGCCCGTGGGCACACACACCCTCCCCGCGCAGCCAATGGGCGTGCGCGCGTCACTGACCCGGCGGCCCGCGAGCCGGCAACCCCTCAATAAGCCACATTGTTGCACGAAACTCCAGCGCAGGAGTCCCGGACCGCCGCTAGCACCAGCGTGTCACCGAGCCGAGAAGATCCGCTGGCGAGAGCAGCGCGCGTGTGAGCCGGAGAGGTCCTGTCGCCCTAGTGGAGCCAAGCTGCTATTCTTCTCAAGTTGAGCCTTAGTGATTCTGTGGCTGAAGTTAGTACCTTGACAGTGGGGGCATCCCAGCACGTCGCTGGGAGTGATTCTTGGTCCTTCAGCAGTTGTGACTATCAAAACCTGTTTTTAGAGTCCCGAAACTCTCCAGCTGGGCGCGCCATCGTGTGCCTTCTTTGTGTACCTCCCGGACTCATCGCTCCCAACCGGGCCTCCAAGCCCGGACAAAGCGGTCAGACCGCGCCGCCCTCCTCCCCCGCAAGCGCTCCAGCCTCGGTTTCCCATCTCGGCGCTGTCGGGCCGCAGCAGGATGATCGCCTCGCATCTGCTCGCCTACTTCTTTACGGAGCTCAACCATGACCAAGTGCAGAAGGTAAGTAAGAACGGGCGGGGGCGGCTGGCTCGCCTGACAACATTGCTTTGTCCCCGGCCCTCTCTCCGGGGTCCCGGCCGGCTGGGACTCTCCTCTTAGACCCTGCGGGGACCCGCTTCCTTCCCATTCCGGGCCGCGGACGCGGAAAATATCAGCGCGGCGGGGAAAGTCCTGGGCTGGAGGAGCCACGTCCGCTAGGCACGGGCAGACGTGTGCGCGCGTGCGAGGCTACGGGGCTCGCGCACCGCGCGGCTCTCCCTCTCTGCGGCCCTGCGCGCGCTCGCGCTTTTTTTTTTTTGGAGGGGCGGGCCACCCGGCACGTAGTCTTTGACTGCTGGGCCCACGTGGGAGGAGCCCCCCTTTCGCTGCCTGAGTTCCGGCCAGAGCACGTGGGGAGAATCGTGGCGGGGGGGTGAGTTGGGGGAAGGCTCCGTTGCCGCGCGGGGTTGCCTGGGTTCCTCCCGCGCTAAAGGACCACATTTTGGGGACCTACGATTCCCCCTAGCGTTCCTCACGGCCTTGCGGAGGTGGGCTTGGGGAGAAGACCACGCGGGAAGAAGCTGGGAAAGGGTCAGAGAAACTCCGCCCGCCGCACCCCTTCCCCGGAACTGAGGCGCCCGGAACTGTGGCTCCGCGAGGGGCGTACGCCCCCCCCACGCCCATTCCCAGCGCCTGCCTCGGGGCCGCCCTGCCTTGAGTACCCCATCTTCGGGCCCGCCCCCAAATGGGGGGTGGACTTTGGATGTTACTTCTGGTGTACCTAAAAGTTTCTCCGAGAGGACCAACACCCCCTTTTCCCCTCTTTGCCGTCTTCCTGGAGATTTTTGTCCTTCCGAAAACGAGCTTTTCCCTGTCGTGAGCCCTGACCTGTCTGCCCGCTTCTGTCTCAGCAGCACCCCGCCTAAGTCCGAGCTCTTGCTCGGGCCAGGTCTTTTACGTAAGACAAAGCCTCTGGCCCCGCCGGGGAGCCTCGCTCTCTGTGCCTCTGGGTATGGAGAGTGGGTGGGGCTAGGCTGGGCCCCAGGCGCTCTCTGGGGAGAATTGAGTTTCTGAAACGCTCGGGATTTCGGGATTGGCTCCTGGCCCTGGGCCTCAGCTAGGACTTGAGACGAGAGGGTGGGCTGGGGCGGGGGTGGAGGGTGTCTGTGAGTCAATGACAGAGCGTTGCTCAATTACATACTTGAAATTTCTGTATCTCAATGGGAACACATTTTTGGGCAAATGTTTTGACGTTATCTTTATGTGGGGCGACCTGCTCATACTCCCATTCTGGAGATCCTGAGAGCAAAGGAGAGGAAGGTGGGTTGCCATCACAGTGTTTTCAAAGCCGTGGCAGATGAACCCCAAAATACCATGACATTACTTAGCCTCAGACTGGAGTAGGGAGCAGAGGGCCGCTGGTTTAGTTGAGTTTTAGTCTGCTTGTAAGTGGCTGTTACTTTCTAACTCAATCCTGGGATAAGGCTCTGCTCTGCACTTTAATTGAGTTTATTTAAGAACGTGTCTGTGATCCGGCAGGACCTTGGCAACTTCGTTGGACTTCTTTGCCCAAGAAGTGAGTTAACCCTTGTGACAGTCATCTCTTGGCAAGTCCTAGAATACAAAGCTGGAGGACCATTAATTCAGGAGAGGTCTTCTCAGTTGGTTGAATATTGCCCCAGGACATTTAAATTTACTCACCCCCTGTCCAGAGGAAGGAACCTAGGACCACAAATTTACCCTCCCCGAAACCAGAGGATGGAGGCTAGGACTGGAACCTTCCGGGCCTGGAATGGGGAGGGGTCATAGCTTTAGTCCCAAACTGGAAAGAGAATTAACCAGGGTACGTAGAAATGAGTTCTAATCTCTGTTTTGTGGTTTATTAACCACAGGACTCTGAGCAAGTCACTTTGCTTCTTTGGACCGCCAATTTCTTTTTGTAAAACAGGGATGACAACAGCAACCTTCTTCACTTTAGGGAGTTGTGATGATTAAGCACAGCAATGTGAAAAGGTCTTTCTTGTAGTCTTCTCTACATTTGCAGCCTGTCAAGTGTCTCAGGGACACTTGGGTGTATTTCCTCCAAATTACCAATGGGGGCAGAATTGAGTCAGGCCTTAACTCAGCAGGTGTGGAAGCTGGGACCTGGCCTCCCAGTTTAGGTGAGCAAAGCTGCCTGTTTCCAGCAGCAGTTAGGAAATAGGGAGATAATCAGAGAGAATATTATGGAAGGATCTTTTAAAGTTGCTACTAGAAGGAAGAATTAGGAGAGAAGGTTGAAGCTTTAGTTTTACAGTCTTTTGAAAAGGCCTTGATTTGAACTCTTCTGAAATCCCTATTATTTTACATAATCTGGGTTGTAGTCTGAGGCAGGGAAAGTTTAGGTTCACCTGCCCAAAACTAGCCCCATCAGAATCACTTGTCCCCTGATAGACAAGCCTAGTGTTTTGTGCTGATTGACACTTTGAAACTCAAGAGCAAACGCATATAGCGTTTACTGTGTACCAGGTGGTTTTAAGCTCTTTACATATGTTAGCTTATTAACATTCATAACAACACCATGAAGAAGATACTATTATCAGCATCCCTGTTTTACTGGTAAGGAGCCGAGGCACAGAGTGACTTGTTCAAGGTCACTAGCTTTTTTGTAAAGGCTGGAAATTGAAGCCATGCATTTGGGCTCCAGAGGCCCATGCTCTTGACCACACCCCCTGCCTCTGGAACCATCAGAAGACCCCATCCTGGCCCGTGTCTGTGTTCACTCTTGGATGCTGGCAGCACCCTCACCCAGCATGTCCAGAAATGCAGGTAGCTCTTCTCTTGGTCAGATTAGTGGCACCAGTACCCTCTGATTATTCTGACTGGGAGCCCTGGACCCATTTCACTGACTTTCCTTTCTGATTGCTTTACCTTGGTCAGCTGGTCTCTGGGTTACTTCAGAGGCCTCCTAGGTTTTGTTTCCAGTCTCTTTCTGGAGCCAGACTGGATCATTTCAGAAGACTGTGTACTATAACTTATATGTGGAATCTAATATGACACAAATGAACTTATTTATGAAACAGAAACAGACTCACAGACATAGAAAACAAACTAATGGTTACCGAAGGGGAAAGGGGGTGGGGGAAGAATACATTAGGAGTTTGGGATTAGCAGATACAAACTACTATATATAAAATAGATAAACAGGGGCTTCCCTGGTGGCGCAGTGGTTGAGAGTCCGCCTGCCGATGCAGGGGACACGGGTTCGTGCCCCGGTCCGGGAAGATCCCACATGCCGCGGAGTGGCTAAGCCCGTGAGCCATGGCCGCTGAGCCTGCACGTCCGAGCCTGTGCTCCGCAACGGGAGAGGCCACAACAGTGAGAGGCCCGCATACCGCAAAAAAAAAATTATAATAATAAAAAAAAGATAAACAATAAGGTCCTACTATATAGCACAGGGGACTATATTCAACATCCTGTAATAAACCATAATGGAAAAGAATATGAAAAAGAATATGTATATATATATATATATATATATATATATATGTGTGTATAACTGAATCACTTTACTGTATACCAGAAACTAAGGCAACATTGTAAATCAAATATACTTCAAAAAAAAAAAAAAGACTGCATACTGATTGCTCCCTGACCCCACCCCCCACCTCAGCCTCATCTTCTCTATCTGCATTCCCAAAGACTTGAATCACCATTCCTCTAAATGTCACACCTGGTCACCATTCCATCATACATTGGAGTTGGTAGTTACAGGGCAGGGAGAATCCTAGCTGTTCACCTTTATAGCCAGTTTATGGCCACTGGTGAGGTGTTCAGTGAGTCCAAGAATGAAGGAGTGGACCTTCCTGGGAAAAGAAGCGGAGCAAGGGCTGCAGGAAGTGGAAGAGGGTGAGAGACAGCTGGGGGGGATGCTGGTACTGGGTTGAAGGGGTGGGTATCCAAGGGTGGGGGGACCCTTGGAGGGAAAGACAGTGAGCTGTTCCCTCACCAAGGCCTGAGGCTTGGCGTGAGACTGATCCTGAGGGGAAAGGGAGGCAGGGAGAGAGAGGGGGAGAGAGAAAAAGGATGTTTACTGTCCTCCAGCAATCAAGGGTTTTTGTCCTGTCTGGAGAGTTAGAGGATTCTTTTAATTAATTGAGCTTTAAATAGTATACAAGATACAGGATTTTTGTCTCTTAAGCATGAGAATCAGGATTAACCATGGAAGTGAAATGAAGTATACATGCCTTCCTTTAGCCATTAACCGATTATTTTAACACACACAGACTGGTGACATACAATCTTGGAATATAGATAGTTCACTTGGGCTCTTTACTACATTAGTGAGGGGTAGCTTTCAACTCTGGAGTTAATGAGAGGGGAGAATATCTTGGAAGCAGAAAGATTCAACAGAACCCCCAAGAGATAAGAGTTTAATGTTTTTTGAGAACCTACTGTGGGTATAGTTACTATGTGGGAAATTGAGACTAAGACACCTTTCAGCTGTCTGGTGAGATGAGGCTCTAGAAATAGATACTTTACATCCACTAAAGGGTCATGGCAGTCATTCTCATGGGATGGGGAATTAGGGGCCTCAAGGGAATCTCAACTGATATTTTTTGAGCACCTACTATGTGCCATTAATCTTCAGATAAGGGATGAAAGTATGGGAGTAAAGTACTGATTAAAACCTTAGTAAGATTATTTTTGGCTGAGTTAGCTGACATTGACAGGTACAATTTGCCTCATTTGTTCAACTTAGTATCTTAGTACCAAGTCCCTTTCCTGCTCCGAAGACAATTGATGGTAGCAGGAATATTTTGTAGCTTTTACTAATCATCCATTTGTTTTGTATTGTCAAATTTCTATTTCAGAGAGCGGCCAAGAAGCTCTTTTCTCTTTACCCCTGAATGAATTAAAATTCTCTCTGAGGCTCCTCAGACAAAGCCGACATTTTTTTTTTTTTAACATCACTTTTCAAAGTTGAACTTTTCTAGCACCCTGAGGAGTTTGAGGGCAGCTAGGGACCCTTTTCCAGGGAGACTCAAAACAACACAAACCACAAGTTTTCTCAAAATCTGGCAGCCGTAGTAAGGAGATCTGATGTACTAAAAGAGCTCAGGAACCCCAGAAAACTGGCTTCCTTTTTTCAGATACTTCCGGTTTAAAAGGTGGCTCTTGATAACTGGTTCCTCATTATCACTGTTGAGTTTTGAAGTCAGCAAGTTTGGTTTGTTTTCCAACACTGTGTGCCGTCTGTCTTTGACTTTCAAAAGTAGTGGGGGTGGAGGTGTGGCAAGTCAAATCGCGGAGATCGCTGGCTGCGACTTAATATCTCACACCATAGATCACAGGTAGCTGTTCCTGCTTACCTCTAAAGCAGGTCTCTCAACCTCGGTGCTATTGACATTTTGGGCTGGATAATCTTGTGAGGGGCTACCCAGCCTATCATAAAGAGCAAGAGTTTTTACCCTACCCCAATTTACAGGGGCGAAGCCTGTGGTTTTTTGTTGTTGCTGTTTGTTTGTTTTTAACTACTCCTTTAGAGCAGTGGTTTTCAACTGTTAGTGGTTTCATCCCCCAGGTGGACTTTGGTGATGTCTGAAGACATTTTTGGTCATCACAGGCAGGTGGATGAAGATGTGTCATTGCATCTAGTAAGCAGAGGCAAGGGATAATGCTAAACATCCTACAATGCCCAGGACAGCCCCCCTGCCAAAAAAAAAAAAAAAAAAAAGACTTTTCTGACCCCAGATATCTATAGGTTGAGAAACTGCATCAGAAGAACATGGCCTATCCCCATTCCAGTGTTATAGTGCATCGCTAATGGTCATACAGCTACTTAGTAGTAGCTGCAACTAGGACCATAGTTCTTAGCTCTCAGTGTGCCATGTCATGGGATAGTCATGGTGGGAAGTGGCCTTTTACAAAAGATGAATTTAAGGTGAGGTCTGCAGACCACAGTAGTTAGCAGATGTCCATGACCGCTGGCTGAAGCGTGGGTTACCTGAGTAACTTTTTCTGTTTTCAGCCAGAAAAATGTGGGCAAGGTAAGCACTCCAGGAAGCCAGTGGGAGAGAAGTTCGCTCAGCTGACCCCAGGAGAACCTCACCCTGGCTGTTGCTGGGGTTTCTCTGAAAGCCAGGCATTTTCCAGGCTTCTGAACAAGGCAGGCATGTGAGTTGGTGGAACTCCTATCTCAGGAAGCAGAGGGAAGGGGCCGTTGGTACCCACTGAGGGACAGTCCAGCAGTCACTGGGAGAGGCTGTGTGCTGAGAAGTAGAGCCAGGCTCCCTGGGGTGGAATCCTGGCTCACCACAAACCAGCTGTGTGAACCTGAGCCAGTTATTTAACCTCTCTAGGCCTCAGTTTCTTCCACTTGTAAAATGGAGAGTAGATAACACCTTAATAGGGTCTTTAAGAGAGAGTGAATATATGTGGAGTTCTTAGAGCTGTGCCTGCTACATAGTCAACACTTTATGTGTCAAATATTAGTACATAGAGATAGACACACTCTCAGATACCTGACTGCACTATCCATCTGGGCAGAAGCAAAAGAGGCCCCGCTTCTTTCTTCCTAAGGACTTTTAGGGCATATGGGTTCTGGCCCATTTATATTCTCTGTCTTATGTTGGATTAGAGCAGAGGACAGGGCGGACAGAAGGATGGAAAGTTCCTAAAGCTGAGAAATAAGGAAGCTTCCTCACTGCCCCATCCAACTTCTAAAACCTTCTCTTTTCTGGGCATAGGAGACCCATTTTTGAGCTCTTCCTCTAACTTGCTTTCCTTCTGGTCTTCTGGGGATACAGCATTCCCATTGGGTAGAGGGGGGAGTCTCTGGGTTGCCTGGGGCATTTTGGTACACCTCAGCTTGAAGCGTCCTCCTTGGGAAGTCATGAGAGACAAAGCTGCACTGAATAGTCACAGCATTTGTTCAACCCCTTTTCCCTGTAGAAGTCTAGTCCGCTCCCTGTCGGTACCTCCCCTGGAGGGCAGAATCACAGAGGCTCCAATGGCAGTTGCTGAGGCCATTTACGCTGAAATTGGCCAATGAGATGCTTGCTCACACTTCCTCACATCTGCCCCAGACTCTGGCTTCCCACTGGGGGAACCACTTGAGGTCCCTGTGCTGTTGAGTCACAGGACCGGGTCATGGTAGGTTTCAGTCCCACTGACCCCTGGAGTTTCAATGAAGGGAACAGTCATTCTCACATTTTCTGGCACATTGAATGGAGAGTCCCTGGCCATCTTGGTTCTCAGCAGAGAGCTCTTTGCCCCTCATATGTAGACTCTGGGCTGTCTAGTGTGGCCCCTTCTGACACTGAGGTGCTTGGGGTTCTTGACAAAGCCGGAGAGGACCCTCAGTGTGGAACCCACACTCTACTCCCCCCATCCCTGTACAGCCTTTGTCTTGTCCAAACTTGGTTGGGGGTCTTGGCCTTGTTTCCATGGGAGCAGGAGCTAGACAATCTCCTTTTCCTTGAAGTGCCATGCTTTTTGCACTTTTGTCTGTGGATCTCTAAGCAATTCCTTAATAGTCCTTCCCTGGAGAGTGAGTCAGACCTGAGAACCTGGCTCTGGGAAACCTCGGTGCCCATCCACCTCACCCAGCCTTCCTGCCTCTTCTCACCTTCAGCTCAGCATCCCTGCCCTGGAGGCCTGGAGATGGTCTATGTTCTTGGAAGGCCTTGTTCCCAACCTCTTCCTTCTGGCAACACCATATTGTCTGATAAAGGAATGAAACCAGATAAGCCATTGGACAGCTTTGATTTGGGCTGAGTAAGGGCATTTGAAGCTGTCACTTTTCCTTTTTCCCATTTGAGGGACAAAAGTTCCTCCTGCTTCCTCCCATATTTTCCTGTCTCAACCCCTTCTAATGAAGCCTTCCAGCCATGTCCCACCAGTCCTCTTTTCCTCTCAATTCCCAAAGGTCTTAAATTAACAAACATGTACACCACTCACGAAGTGCCGGGCTCTGTCTGTGAACTCTACTACAACTCAGGTCATCCTCAGGCAGCCCTCCAGGGTAGACATTATTATTACCTATTATTCAGAAGAAGACACCAAGGCACAGAAAGGGACAGTACCTTGCTCAAGGGCAAGCCAGAATTCAAACCCAGGCAGTATGATTCCAGAGCCCAGGCACTTGGCCCCAGTGTGGGGCTGCCTGGGACAACTGGAGATAGCCAGTTGTCTTTCAGTTTCATGGGGTTATCAGTCCGGGGTCAGTTGGGAAGGGACCTTTGAGATCATCTCGTCCAAACCCTTTATTTTGCAGTTGAGGAAACCAGGTGCCAGGTACTAAGGGACCAGCCAAGAGCCCAGTTTCTCCAACATTTCCTGAAAAGAAACCCAGATTCCTTTCAGCACCATTGGCATAGAATGGGCTTTTCTCATCATTCAGGTGTGGGCTCCCTAAGAACCATGAGCAGGATTTGATTTGTGGCCTGTACCTAAGGTGACCCTATAATTTATTGTCCAAACTGGGCCACTTTTGAGAGTAAAAGGAGACACCGTTAACAGTTATGCTGCTACCACACTGTAAACATTGTCCTGGGCAAACTGGGATATATGGTTGCCCTGCTTATGGTGGGTGTGTCTGGGGTGGGTAGAGCAGACTGGGAAGGTCTGGGGCTGGACATGGTACAAAGAGACAGACCCAAAGTGATTTGGTCCAGCAGGTGGACAGTTGGCAGCAGACAAGAGTGGGGAGTTCAGATGCCCCTGTGGGCATATGGGCTCAGGGGCAGACTCTGGTCCCTGACATGGGGCTGGCCAGGGGAGGCAGAGGTCGACCCCTAGGGGATCTGGGGTACTGGCCAGGGCAGCTAGGTAGATGGAGAGGAAACTCTGCTGCTGCCAGGATCACCTGCAGTGTGGGCCCAGGCCTGAAGAACAAGGCCAGGCTCTGAGCACCTGGGCAGTCTGCAGTAGCCAGCTCTTCCCCTTTACCCAAGTTACTCTCTCACTCCTCTCCTCGGCGTTTCTGTCACCCCTTGACGTCACCATAACAAATATGTCTTGAGCATCTACTGTATCTCAGTACTGAGAGAGCTCTGGCATCACAAATATGAAGTTGGGAACATGTAGTCAGTGCCTTTTAGTCCTCTGGGACCAGTGAGAGCAAGAGACACAAGTGTCAAAAGTGTGTTAGTATAACCAGCTGGGAACTTGGGGGAGGTATTTGGGGAGAGGCCGTTTGTACTGGGCCCTGAAGGACAAGTGGGAGTTTGTTAGGCCAGAGTAGGAGAACATTCTAGGCATGGGGTCAACACATATGTTTAACCTTTTCAAGACAAAAAACTCCTCAGAATTGTACTGATGTATGTGATTTAAGTGATTGTAAATCTGTCTTTTATTATAGTGAAAGAAACTGCTTACTCTCTGTCCTTACTCCTTCAGTTTATAATAACTTGTTGACCTATTTGCCTCCCACCAATAGACTGGACACTTGCAGGCAGAAGGGTCTTCTTTATCCCGGTATTCTCAGCGCCTGGCGCTGGCACACTCAATTTAGTGCTCAATCATTATGTGCGGGCGAATGGGGACATATTATTCCTTTGCACTGCTGCCCCATAGTCTGAGGATAGGAGGGTCCCGGGACAGGCGTCCCAAATGCCTGTCTCCTGGACCCCAGACAGGTGCGCTACTGCCTGAGGTCCGTCTGGCTGTAACTCGATGCAGCCCAAGAACTGGAAGAACAGGAAACCCTGTGACTCACGGTGCAACAGGATCCTGGGGGAGTGGCCTGTAAGCCTCCTCAGTGAGCTCCACGCTCACCCTGCGCTGCTCCAGCCATGTGAGTACGCAGTGCGTCAGCTGGAATCTCCCTGAGGTGGCGCGCCGCCCTAGTGGGGGTCCGCCTTGTCCCATCTGAAAAAAGTGTCAAGGCAGATCTGTCACTTCGTTAGCTGCGTTTCAGAGGACAGGAGCCTTAAAGAATCTAGGATCTGCTGTGTCTTTTCCTCCCCAACTCATCCTTTTTTCTTTTTAAATCTTATCGGAAACATCTGGCCTTGGCTTGGCAACATTACAGGATAAACTTGCTGCTCTTTGCACAATCTTGGTCCTCCCAGGAGGAGTCTGTGAAGACATTATTATTAATGAGGCCACTGACAGCAGTTACCTAGCTTTCCCTGTGTGGGCACACCTATGCCCCAGGTTAGGGCACTCATCTGGCCACTGGATGTTGTGGGTCCTGTCAGGGACTTTGGCCTGCGGTCTGGGGAAGCTTCCTCAAACCTTGGTTTCCTTGTCAAAGATTTGCAGTAAAACACTGGCAAAGGAATAATGAAAGATATGAAATTCTTTTGAAACTAAGTTGCAAGCATGTGTCAGCACATAGAGTCACTGGAAGGCTATGTATGGCTGCATTTAGGTTATGGCGTTCCCCTCTGATTTGACCTCTTTGGCCAGACCATGTGAGTAGGTAGACTAGGGCCTAATCAGTGCCTTGTCCTTTTTCCTTCCTATGTTTTTAAACTGAAGTATAATTTAGGTAGAGAACTGAACACACCAGGTAACTACCACCCAGATCCAGTAACAAATTATTACCAACAATAGCAGGTATACCCCCCCCACTAAATATAATCACTATCCTGACTTCTACGGGCATAGATCTGTTTCTGTACTTACTGTAAATGGACTCATATGATCTGTTCCTTTTTGTACCTGGCTTTTTTTACCCAACTTTATATTGTGAGATTCATGTACATATGTAGTTGCCTGCGGCGGTAGGTACTGCCTTCTCATTGCTGTACAGTACCCTGCCCCTGCCTCTCTAACCCTGTTTTGACTATAGTTGAATTACAGCAGATGAAACTAGTCAAAGCCCTTCACTTCAGGAGGGTGTGGTTCTTCCTAAATTTCTTTCTAGGAGGCTAGGCTGGATCCTGGTCTAATATATATATATATATATATATATATATATATATATATACACACACACACATATATATATAATATACATATATATAATATATATATACACCTGATTGTATCTTTAGGACAAAAACACGAGTGCTAGGAAAGCTAAAATTCAGTCAGTTGGTCTGCTTGAGGTCCAGAAGCAGCTAAAATGTAGGAATTAGCTAGAGTTCATTCAGCACCTCCTGGAGAGAAGGTTCTAGGTACTAAATCAGAAATACCCAAAGACGGGCTTCCTTGGTGGCGCAGTGGTTGAGAGTCCGCCTGCCGATACAGGGGACACGGGTTCGTGCCCCGGTCCGGGAAGATCCCACATGCCACGGAGCGGCTTGGGCCCGTGAGCCATGGCCGCTGAGCCTGCGCGTCCGGAGCCTGTGCTCCGCAACGGGAGAGGCCACAGCAGTGAGAGGCCCGCGTACTGCAAAAAAAAAAGGAAAAAAAAGAAATACCCAAAGACTGGAGAAAGAAGTCCAGCAGTGCAATAGTGCCTCAGGGTGTTCCTGTGTCCTTGGCTCTGACTATGCTTATGGAGTTGCTGTCTTATCTAGTCTGGTCACTTGAATTCACCCTTCTACCAGGAGGGTGGGTTCTGTAGGGATGACTGATGAGCATTTGCTCGATTATGTATTATTTATTTTCTGCCTACTTATTAAAAGAATTAGGTGATATGGGTGATATGGTTCAGCTTTCACTGAAAGGACTTCTAGAATAAGAGTCATGGGACAGGCAGAAATGATTATCAAAAAACTTAGTTCATTAAAGTCGAGTACAGAGCCCTGAGCTTCCTGATAGTCAAGGCAAAAGGGACAGCTCTCCTTTTTTCAAATAAATTTATTTATTTATTTTTGACTGCTTTGGGTCTTCATTGCTGTGCGCAGGCTTTCCTTTAGTTGCGGCAAGCGGGGGCCACTCTTCTTTGCGGTGTGTGGGCTTCAGTAGTTGTGGCACATGGGCCCAGCAGTTATGGCTCTCTGACTCTAGAGCGCAGGCTCAGCAGTTCTGGTGCACGGGCTTAGTTGCTCCGAGGCATGTGGGATCTTCCCGGACCAGGGCTCGAACCTGCAACCCCTGCCTTAGGCAGGTGGATTCCCAACCACTGCGCCACCAGGGAAGCCCAGGACAGCTCTCCTTGAGTCAGTTGTTTTAATTTCATTGGCCTGTAGCAGGAAGCACAGTGACTCTGGGCAGCCAGACTTTCTTTCTCCTGACACTAAACCCTACAGAGAATTGACTGATCAGTGAACAACACAGCAACTTTACACAGTGGGGTGATCTTTATGATTCTTCCTTCCCATGATTAAAGGTGATAGGATTAAATCATACTAATATGGAGGCATTGCAAAAGGGAGCTAATGCAATGTAGTGAGGTGAGTGGCTTTCTGGTTCTAAAGTTCATAACCTCCTTCTAGGATCTTGGGCTTGCCCACACCTTCTGAGCCTTTTCACATGATCTCCCTACTGTCTCCACGTCAACATACATCCAGTGACATGTATGTTGGATATGTATGTTCTTAGCCCGGAAGAACTCTCCCCTGAATGCCAGTCTCACAGGCCACTTACTCATACATGTGACACTTCCCATGGGCTGCTTTGCATTGTTCTTGCCTTTCTTATCTCCTAAGACCCATCCCTCCATTCATTTCAGAGACATTTATTGAGTCTATAATGAGTTGAGCCCTGTGCTATCTCGTAAAGCCCTAGAGAACAGGAATCCTGATTTCTTAAAAAAATTTAAAAAACATGTGTGTGTGTGTGTGTGTGTGTGTGTGTGTGTGTGTAAAGTTGACCCTTGAACAATATGGGTTTGAGCTGTATGGGTCCACTTATATGTGGATTGTTTTCAATAAATATATTCTATGGTACTACATTACTGCATGATTTGCGGTTGGTTGGATGCGTAACTATGTATAAGGAGTGCCGACTGTGGATTTTCCACTGTGTGAGGGTTGGCACTCCAACCCCTGTGTAGTTCAAGGGTCAACTGTATATATATTTAAAGTGTACAATTCAGTGGCATTAAGTACATTCACATACAACTATCACCACTATCCATCTCCACAACTGATTTCTTTTTAAATTATGCTCCTGTATACTATAGTGCTTTGCATGTAATTGGTTTTCAACATAGGCTGTAAAATGAGAGAATCTGGGGTCAGTGATTCAGGGGTTGTATGAGAGGAATCTTACAGATTTAGATGTTGAAATTTAAGGTTTCTTCTATACTTTCCTTTGAGACCTCTTAAGGTATTCAAGGTAGGATTTGTAGCAGTTTATATAACAAAGTCTCAACGTTGGAATATTGTTCTTTTCTGGATGTAAGTAGTTTGATCAGGACCATTTTCCCACTGGGACCAGATAGGGTGTCCTCACAATCCAGGGAAGGTCACTAGCCATTCAACTGAAATTGGCCTGCAAGATGATATAGGCCCTTGGGGATGATTGGGGGTAGGATTATCATTTATTGTTTCTGACAATAGAGTAAGGGATCTGGGTGATCCAGATTCTAGTGTCAACTCTGTGACCT
Organism: Monodon monoceros; assembly: GCF_005190385.1. NCBI lineage: Eukaryota > Metazoa > Chordata > Mammalia > Artiodactyla > Monodontidae > Monodon > Monodon monoceros. The sequence goes on along the minus strand of NW_021703775.1, from coordinate 24,988,985 downwards.
TAGTCAAGGCTGTTACCTTGACCTCAGTTTCTCTGAGGTTCCTTTCTAGCTCTCACCTCCAGGGTTTCCTTTCTGGGCTTCCTCATACCAGGCTGGGGCTGTGTCTGCCACACCTGAGCCACTGCACTCTTTGAAGTGGAGCCTCTACAAGGGTGATCTTCTGCTTCCTCCATTCCTTGCATCATTGCTATGACACAGTTTCCCCTCTGTAGTGCTAGTCTGGAGGAAACTGTGGGCACTTAAGAAGATGGGCTTTCCATTTGGAGTGTTATCTTATTTCATAAATAGTATGGGGTTAATTTTGTTGTTGAACATAAGTTCATGTGCCCGACAAACGGTGGGGCCAAATACACCGAAATGTTGGAGTTTGGAGCAGAGAAAGGTTTGTTGCAAGGGCCATGTAGGGAGAACGGGTGGCTTGTGCTTAAAAGACTAGAACTCCCTTGATTGTTTTCAGGGAAGAGTTTTTATAGGCAAATTTTGGGGTGAGGGCTGCAAGGTATGTGACTTTCTTCTGATTGGTTGGTGGTAACTGGGCGGTGCTCCAGGAATCTTGTGCTGAGCCTTAAGTTCCCATCCTCTATCTGGATGGGGACCTTAGTTTTTGCAGAAGAACTCAGGGATAATTGTTATGTGTATCCCTTGAGGAGGAACCAGGACTCTGCTTTATTGCTTCACTATTGTTTCTTGACTGCTCCTCCTTTGTTTCTGCATTCCCTCCCTTCCCTAGTTAGTAACTGTTTGAATCTGACCTTTAGAACTCTGCGAAAGTCTAGGAGGCTGAAGCCTTTTTCCCACAAACATGAACCAGGACTCGGAAAGGCTTTTGTACCTGGGAAGGCCCTAAAGCGTCCTGCTTGTTTCCAGTTTCTCTTTAGAACTTCTCCTGCCTGTATGCACAGTTCTGTAGAGGAGGCAGGCATGGACTGGTATGTTATGGGAAGAAAGAAATTGACCAGAATTGCTCAATGAGGAAGTTCTAATCTCGAGATTGCTAAATAGACGTATCTAAAAGTACTATCTCTCTTTAGTCCCTTGTTTCTGGGTAGGCAAGTGGCCTTCCCATACCTCAGCCAGGCTTTGCTTCTGGCCTGCCTCTGTTTCCCCAGCCTGGAATGCCTTCTCCTTTCCTTCTTTATTCCTGATAGAGATTTAAAGAGGAGCAGCCCAGTGTGATAGGCCACACACCCACCGCAGAAAGAGAAGGAGCAATTTGGGGAACCAGCCCCTGTTTTGCTAACCCCAATATGACTAAATAGGGTTAAGAAATGTCCTTGATCCTCTGAAGGTGCCACTTGTCAGAGATGAGTCTGGGAGAAGAAGAGGAAAATGGGTAGCAAAAAAGGTTAGACAGATGGAGAGCTTTACATATGTCACCTCATTTATGCCAGTGACTCTGTTGTGAGCGCTAGTCCTCCCATCTTAGAGGGAGGAAACTGGGACTCAGACACCTGTACAAATGCTAGAGCCAGGATTTGAACACTGACTTTTCTGATGCCACAGCCTGTACTTCACCACAACCAGCTACTAAATAAGGGTTGGCTTGAATGTTTCTACTTTGATAGTTTCCAACAACTGAAATTTGTTTTCAACAAGTACAGGGTTTGTCTCTCCAACTCCCAGCACCCAGGATCAACACAGGATTATTTCACACTTTAGCCTAATGTCTTAAGTAATGACTTTCAAAGATCCCAGGCCGAAAGTGGTAAAAATGACCTTGAGCAGTGTTGACCAGAACATAGCCCATCATTATTACATTATTGACATGGTGGATACCAGCCAAAGGAGAGGGGGAGATGTTTGAGCACCCAGACAGACCTAAAGGTGTCAGTTTGATTAGTCTGGAATAGATCTTTGGAATTCTTAGTGTGTCATTCTAATGTGTAGCCAAGTTTGGGAACTATTATCCCAAGTGGCAGAATAGAGAATAGATGGAAATTATCAGAAAGTAGATTTATGTCAGATTGAGGAAAAGCTTTCTAATAACTAGAGCTGACCAACAGTAGAAGCTAACCAACTCTGAGAAGTGGTGAGCCTGTCATGCTTGGAAGCATTCAAACCTAGGCCTGATGACTATTGGGGTGAAAGGGACAAACTAGATAAACTCAAATGCTACGTTCAGTGGGATTTTGAACTCACATTACCCCAAGATCCCTTCTAAGAGTTAGCATTTTTTAGCCATAGTCTTACTATGCTGTTTACATTTGGTAACATTAACGACATTCTCCCATGACTTTGCTCATTCCTTGTGCTCCCTCCTTCTGGCTGCACTGTGAGTGAAAGTTGGAAGGATAATGCCAAGTTCATTTTCTTCCTTCCCAATCCAGGAAAAAGGTCTTTGTATGGAGACTGCTTCTTGTTTCTAACTTCTGCTTCCCTTGGCTACCCTTCACTCAACACGGCAGTTCTGACCAAGGCTAGGTGGGCCTCAGTGGTGTGTTTAGGAAACTGTAACATCAGGTGATTTAATCATCCTTTCCCGAGTGGCCCTAAGAAACTCAGGGAGGATACATCGTCATGCCCATCATCATGGCCCAAAGAGAAGTTTGGGCCAAGGTGCTATAGTTGCATTTTTCATAGCTGTCCCATATCCTTTCTCTTCGTCTCATCCGATGGAGAGGAAATCAGAGCACTGAGGTTATCCAAGAAACTACAGGGCAGAGAGCGCTCTCCCGCACTAAGAGGGTCCACAGGAAAGGTGACGGTGGTGGTCCTAAGGGCCTGGCTTTAGAGCCAGACACCTCAGTTTGAAGCCTAGTTCTGACCCTCACCAAGTGACCTGTAAAACAGGGTTGTAGAAGTATTACAAAAGGACAAAGGAAGTCAAGTCAGTAAACCCATAGGATGGTTTCTGGCAGGTAAGAAGTGCTTGGTAAATGTTTAGCTACTGGAACGATCATCATCGTTTTTATCTGTCACTGAACACTGAAATATGATTATAATCTCTTGGGTAAAGGGCAACATGATTTGAGTAAAGTCTGACTGTTTAACTTGTTAGGTTCTTTGAGAGTTAAGACTGGATTTCCAACAAGGCTTGTAGCAGTTTAAACATCAGAGTTAAATTAAGCATGGCTGCTGTAGACTTATGGCCATTCCACATTTGCTCTTTTGTGCTCGTGACCTCACACTCCAAGAAGTGACAGCGCAGCCTCTTAACAAGGCAGTACAGGCTTTGCTTTCCCACACAGGAACTCTCTTGCTTCCTTTGCAACATCCGGAGCCATCCATGGAGGTGGGGGTGGGTGGCAGTGAGGCCTCTGGACCTCTCTTCTCTTTGGGAAAGTAGTAATGTGGAAGCTCCAACTTAGTCATGTGTCAAACTCATGATAATGTCCAGAGATATGTCTGCTGCCTTCTGATCTGCCAGGGCAGCCCCATGGGCCATGCCCTCCACTGTTTGCCCTTCCTATCTGTGTAGTGGGATGACTGGAATAGAAGACGGCCTTTTAGTGGACATGGCCAGCCTGAATGTGCTGTAGTGCCATTTGGCCTGTATAGACCCTGCTGTAAAGCAGAGAGGGGCGTTCATCAAGCAGAGCAGACAAGAGCACAGATGAGCTGGGCTGCCCTGTCCAGTCCTGGCTTAGCTTTTTGCACCTGTGTGATTTTGGGCATGTTGCCTTTCCCTTTTGGTGGAATGGAGGAGATAACGCTACCTACCTCACAGGGCTGTTATGAGGATGAAATGAGTTAATGGGTATAAAACCTTGAAAACAGGTTTTGCTGAAGGGTTTGCTGTTATTACTATTGCCTCTGAGGGCATCTCAGGCTGTACCTGGACGTGGCTTGGCATTAGCCTCTGGTCTGGTGGCTGGGACTTTGTATGCTAGCACTGAGATGCGTAAGCCATAATGTAGTGTTCCTGGGCCAGCCCAGGCATCATTGGGTTTGGAACAGGAGGGCTCTGGGGTGATTTAAGTTGCCTTGGGCTCAGAGTCTCCAGCAATTTGTCTCCCACTGCACCAACAGGGAGAGAACTTGTCTGAGGCTGTATGCTTTTTCCTCCTGGGAGCCTCAAATATCATTAGGGGGGAGGCCAGCCTCCTCAGGAGCACCCTGGCTCCCCAGGATTGTAGGAAGCCCAGATCAGTGACCCAGCTTGGGGTGGGGGCTGGTGCCCCACAGCCCTAGGAGGCTGAGGCAGACAGTGGGCTCAAGGCAATCGAGGTGCCAGGAGCCTGAAACCAGAAAACAGAATTGATGGTTGGAGTCGTCCTGGTTTAGACCAATGGAGTTAGGTGTCTGCTGTAGCTCTTTAAAAAAAGCTGGCAGCAAGGGAATTTGGGGAAATCCTCATTTCTGCAAATTTAAAACCCTGCATGACAAGCAGTGGTAGTGGTCATCAGCCAAGCTTTGCCCTTGGGAATCCTGGAGTTTTGAAGCTGGGAAGACCAGGGTCCCTTCTGGTCCCCCAGTCTGCTGATGAGGGTGGGAGTGCCAGGACCACCACCCTCATACCTTGAGGGCACAGCTGTGACCTGGTCCAAGGGTCCTGATTCTACTCCTACCCTTTGTGGCCAGCAGCCTTACCTGTCCTGGACACTGCTGCTGAGAATGGGGATGTTGTGGAAACTTGTGCGCCTCCTTGGATGGATTTCTATCAGACCTTTTCCTTATAGGAGAAAACTGGGAATATCCATAGGTGGGGCAGATGAGAGCTTTCAAGAAGCAGACTGTCTGAGGGGGACTCCTGTTGTTTTTCCTTCTCCTGGTGTTAAATCTGGGAAAAGTTCTTGTAAATTTACGTTGGAAGCAAGATAAATGAAATGACTAGGGAGAGCTGCCTCTGCCTCCGAGGATGGGGGAGGTTGCTTTACCATGTGTATCGAGCCTCTGTTAATGTGTCAGGCAGTGTGCTAGGCTCCAGGGATGCAAGCGTGAACAAATAGTCATGGTTCTTCTTGCCCTTGGTGCTTATGATTTGGACCCTAATAAATATGTATTTCCAAATTGGGGGTGGTGTTGTGAAGGGAAAAGTCTGAGTTTGCAGAAAAACCAGTGAAGCCTGATTGTTTTATTAGGGACAGTAGAGGAGGCCTCCGTGCAGAGAGGCCTGCAGGATTGGTAAGGGATCCGTAGATGAGGAGCCGGGTGAGGATCTATGGGGCCTGCATGAACAGTCTTCTAGGCAGGGAAGGGCAAGTTGGGTGAGTTGGGGGACTGAACCAAGGCTGATCTACACAAGGAGTGCAGAGGCACACAGTAAGATGGGGAGTGGGAGAGGCCTGGCTATATAGGTAGGGCCTTGGAAGGATTTAGGGTTTGGCGCCAATGGGAAGTCACTGAAAGGCTTTAAGCAGGGGAATAGTAGTCTGTCTGGGGATGGAAAATGGATGGAAGAGGGAAAAGTATTGTAGAATCGGGGATTTTATTAGTCCAGGCAAGAAGCTATGGCTGCTTGGCCTGTGGTGAGGGGTAATAGGGTTGGCATGACTGGCCTTATGAGTGTGGGGGAGGACAAGAGATGAGGGCCAGTAATGAACCCCAGCTCCAGGGATGTTGTCGTAGGCATTTAAACTCAACCTTTCTGAAAAGAGCTCTTCTTTTCCCTAATTGGCCTTTCCCCTGGTCTTTAACATTCTCCAGAAGTAAAATTTAATTTTAATTTGTAGTTTATTTTATTTATTTATTTTTTAAAAGACAAGTCCTGTCATAGAGTCTGGTTAAATGGTCTTTAATAATAACCTTCCGTACATAACAGATTTTATCCTTTTGAGGAGCTGAGTGATGTTCCATGATGTAGATGCATACCATAATTCATTTAACATATAGGTTGCTACTCTCATTTTCCTCTCTTTCAGGTTGACCAGTATCTCTACCACATGCGTCTTTCTGATGAGACCCTCCTGGAGATTGCTAAGAGGTTCCGCAAGGAGATGGAGAAAGGGCTTGGAGCTGCCACCCACCCCACTGCTTCAGTAAAAATGCTGCCTACCTTTGTGAGGTCTACTCCAGATGGGACAGGTATTATACCCCTGGGAGAAGCCTCTGGGTGCTCCATTGCCTGGGAGAGATTTGGGTAACTTTGCCTAGGGACCCAAAGAACTATATACAACAGTGAAGGTTCTTTGGTTTCAAGCCTCAGAAGCCAACCCTTGTTAACTTAAGCATGCAGGGATTTGAATGGAAGTCCTGGCAGTCAAGGAGAAGTAAATCTTTGTCAGCCCTGCTGGGGTACTGCTGTCAACCATTTGTTTCCCATCCATGTGCTGAGAAAGGCTGTTTGGCTCAGTTTGGGATTTTACAGCTTCACTGAGATTGCACACAATGAAAGTGATGAATAGCAAACGTGCCTAATATGGTCACGGCCATAGGCCATGTCAGTCACTCTCGGGCCCATCTAACTGGCACATTCCACAGACTTGTTGGAGAAACAGTGTGGTATAGGTTGTTCTAGACTGTGTTTTGAACTCCATGAATAAAGACTACTGGAAGTCCAAATAAACTTGGAAGAATGTGAAAGAGACATGGTACATATTAAGGTATTAAAGGCTCTGAAACTGTGCAATTAGAACCTGTCAAGCTTTGTGTTATCCCCTTATTTGGATACAGAGTCTATTTCATGATGCACTGCCCAGCAAGTGATTTAATTAAACTGGAGAAAAGGGACATGATGGAGACTGAAGTTGGAAGGTGGGTTGGGGCTAGATTCAGAAGGCCTTGCACGCACACCTGAAACACTGAGTCTTTCTTCAGTAATAGGCATTGGGGAGGAACTGAAAGTTTTTGAGGGGTGTGAGCAGAACTGTATTGGTAATGCACATCATTAGCAGTTTATGCAGAGCGGGGGAGGGGGGTGGTGACGGGTGGATGGTAGAGCATAGGGCATGGCCCTGGTGGGATGTAGTGGGCAGAGACCAGAGAGGATTCAAAGGTGATGCCAGGGTGTTGAGCCCAGCTGCCCAGGGGTGGCAACATCCTCAGAGAAGGGAACGGAACTAAGTTGTGCCAGCACTTTCACACAGTTTGTTTCATTTAAGCCTCATGACAACCCTCCATTTTAGAGATGAGGTACCTCTGGGGCCACGAGGGGTGAAGGGTGTGGGATGGCTACCTATATATAGAGGGTGAGAGAAAGAGCCCGGGGGCAGCTGCCAGGGTGATGGAGGAACCAGGAAGCACAGAGTCTGAGAACTGGAGGGAGGACAGAAGTCCAAAGGGCTGGCTGGTTGCTGGTGAAGCATCTGTACCTGCTGAGAAACCCTGGGGAGGGGTGGGCGGGGCAAGGCACAGGACAGGGCTTGCTCGTTTGTACCACATGCCTTCAGTGTCTCCATCACGTCTGTGTCCCTGAGGCTTACTTGCGTGAGAGCCTTTGGGGACCTGTTCATCTAACAAGATTTTGTACCTTTCTACAATTTCTAAAATAAGTATGTGTTTGCTAAAGCCTTGGAACCCAACGTTGAGGGTGTGACCTTGTTCAGGATTGTTCTGAGTGTGTGTGTCTCAGCCCTTCAAAGAGCTTCTTGAGGTGAGGGGCCTCCTCCAATTCTCGGATATCCCTCATGTGCCCTCTAGGATGGCACATTTACTATACCTACCACTCCCTCTGACTGGCAGCCACACCTGCTTTTACTGTTTTTATGACATTCTGTTAAATTTACTAGCTCCTTAAGACCAGGGGCCTTGTCTTTATTTCAGGCACTAGCACTAAGCAAGTATCCTAAATATTTTTGAAATATATATTATGGGCTAACAGCTTTTCTGAGCATCTACATGTAGTAACTTACTTACTTTTCAAAAAACCCTATAGGGTAGGTACAAATTTTAAGTACTTTTTTTTTTTTGTTTTTTAAAGATGAGGAGTTGGGAGCCTGGATGGTCAGATAACTTGCCTAAGGTCATATAGCTAATGAGGAGCTGAGTCAGGATTCAAACTCATATATGCCAAACGCCAGGCATCAAGACTGAGCTTGATACATTATGTGTGTATGTGCACGTGTGAGCCTGTACAGTCAGCACCAGAGGACGCATATGCTCAGTGGAAATTTTTTGAAATGGGGTTGGGAGTGGATGTCTGGCCTGGATTAAAGGCAGGTGAGTAAGTTTGTTGGGGAGAACTAGGTATGGGGCCAACTTTTTCTATTCTCATTGTTTTCCTGAGATTGGAGCATGGAGACCTCCCACTGCCTCTTAGAGTTTGCATCCGTTGCTGTATTGCGTGGTCATTAAGTCTCTTTCTCTGACCTCAGGCCAGAGTCCTTGGAGCCTGTCTTTGTCCCACCTCTACCCACAGTGGAGCAGCTGGCATGATTTTGGCTTCTATGCATTTGAGTTGCCTGGACTGAGGACAGGAGCCAGAGGCTGACTCCTGTAGGCTGCTTCTTGGGGTGGGGGTGGGGTCTGGTGCAAGACTTATCTGCCTGACCTTCTTTCCACACAGAAGCAGGGAGATTTTACATGACTTTTGTGATATCCAGAGTACCTCTTTATAACCTCAGATTCTACAGTGTAAACGGAGACAGTGTGTGAAAGGAATACTGTGTATTGGGATGTTTTATTTACTTAAGCAGAGCAGGTGCCCCCTAGAGTACTAGAGACCAGACTGTAGGAAATGGGGTCCCCAGCCCTTTCATTCCTCATTTGCTGGGGGGTCTGTGGGCCAGCTCCTTATCCCAGTTCTCTGGGACTCAGCCTTTTCTCCTTTGTAAAAATAAGAGGTAGATCCAGCAGTCCTGGTCTGTTCTACACATGTCCTGGAGCTAGTGTGTCAGTGTATTCACGCACAAAGTTCCTTGACTTACTGTAACGAGGGAAAAACCCTTTAATGTCCATCAGTTGGGCACTGGTCAATTAATGCAGAAAACAGTCCTCTGCAACCCATCATAAAGCATGAGATAGATTTATGTAAATTCATATTCTGTAAAATCACGTGTGTGATTTTACAGAATATATATATACACATATAACTATATATGTGTGTACAGGTGTGTAAAGTCTCAAGGATATGTATTGAGCTATTGGTAGTGTTTCGCCCGGTGTGTAAGGTTGGCAGTGACTAGTTAAGTTGAAAATATATGTATATGACAACTAGCAATTCTACTTCCAACTATACCTTGAACAGATTCCCATATGAACTCGAGGAGACATGTCTAAGAATGTTCATGGCAGTGCCGCTTATAATGACAGCATATTGGGAACAGTTTATAGACTGTGCATGTGAAGGGATACAATATAGCATGTCACAAAAATGACCATGTATAAATATGGATACATTTAAAAAACAAAGAGTGAAAAATTGCAGAAGGACATGTACCTCATAGTAGTTGAATGTTATTTTAAAAAAACCTCTCCAAGTAATGCTATACGTTGCTCATGGACACACACACATCCTAAAATCGTTAGGATATAAGCTAGAAAATGTGTACCAGATACATGATAGGGGTTGCTTCTGGAGAGAGAGAAAGAAAATGGAACTGGGAGGGGAACATGAGGGAATATAATTGAAAGTGTTCAACATCAAGGTTTTGAGTTTTATATTTCGTTAGTTGGGCTGTGTGTTATGGAATGTGGCAGTGAGGACCAGTACCTCTTCACTAGATAAAGCCTGTCAAAAGTGAACATTCTTCTTTTTATTGGCACCCCAGTAAAGTGCTGAGAGGAGAAACGAGAGAGCAGTTGTGTGCAGGGACCACTGCCTTTCCCCTGGACGGGGTCACACAGCCTGTGAGGCTTGGCTGGGGCATCTGCTTGCCGGCCAAGGCCGCAGTCCCGGCACTGTTGCCGCTGTTGGTGACTGTGCTTCTCTTCTACAGAAGGCTAGAGGCCTTGCTCACGTGGTGCCTGCTCCAGGCTAGCCTTCCTCAGAACCTTGCTCAGCCCTTTCCAGTGTTACTTTTTCATATCTGGGAAGTTAAACGTCAGATCTAAACCTCTGCTCTAAAGGGACTTAGTCAGTGGCTCTCTAACTTTTTTGGACTACATACTCACGGCAAGAAACACATACATATGAACGTTGATATACAACCAAAACAAGTTTCAGGAACTAATGTTTATTCTTGAATGTGACAGATCTATTATCTTCTTTTAAAAAAAAAATTCATTCATTCATTCTTGGCTGCGTTGGGTCTTCGTTGCTGCACACAGGCTTTCTCTAGTTGCGGCGAGTGGGGGCTACTCTTTGTTGCGGTGTGCGGGCTTCTCGTTGCAGTGGCTTCTCTTGTGGAGCACGGGCTCTAGGCGTGTGGGCTTCAGTAGTTGTGGCGTGTGGGCTCAGTAGTTGTGGCTCGCGAGCTCCAGAGCTCAGGCTCAGTAGTTGTGGTGTACAGGATTAGTTGCTCTGCGGCATGTGGGATCTTCCGGGACCAGGGCTCGAACCTGTGTCCCCTGCATTGGCAGGCGGATTCTTAACCACTGCGCCACCAGGGAAGCCCCAGATCTATTATCTTCTATACTTTAAAACTGTCTCTAGTCAGGTCTCACTAATTTCTTTTTCAGCTTGCAGTGTGAAAGCCACTGTCAAATGCTCCTTACCCAGTTTTGTCCTGGTCAGACCTTTGTAAAATTGGCTATTTCTTGTCAGGGGTGAGAGGTGGTTTCAGGGCAGTGTGTGGTGAGGAGTGAAGATCAGAATTCTAGGTTTAAAAGGGTTTGAATTCAAGCTGTGTGCTTTAGAGCAGTTCATTTATGCCCTATTCCTCCATTTTCTCATTTGTAAAAAGAAGAAACATCAGAGGGTTGGCTCTCTGAGAATTAAGGGGGAATCGGTTATGTTACCTTCCCATGTGTGTTGTAAACCCAGTCCTATGCAGCCACGATGGCAAGACTCACAGCCAGCACCGATTTTACTGAGAGAGGGCGAGTGAATCTCCCAGGTCCTTTTGATTGGAGGGAGCAGGTGTGAGGGTTCATCCCCATCGTTGGAGGCCCTCCCTGCATTTTGGAGCAAGGACCAGGTTCCAGCTTTCATAAATCAGGTCTCAGCTATTTAATGGTAGTCAAAGACCTGGTAGAGAACGTGGGAGAGACTTCAGGAAGTTTCAGGCCATTTGTTTATGATGGAGGCTTCCATTACACACATGAAATATGAACTTCCAAATTATGGTTTGAGTTCTCTGTGAGAAGGAAGAGAATGTCAACAGTCAGAGCCCTGTGGGGGCTGATTTTAAAATATCTGTGCTTCGTAGACTGTGTGGACCATGCAGTGCAAAGAAACATAGTTGGCACAGATAAAAATGAAAATGTAAATGGTTCAAGAATATCTTACTTAGGTAACTGAATTTGGTGTCAGCTGGTAAGTATATAAAAAATGCTCCTTATTTGTTTTTTTCTCTAAGACAGTTTAAAAAAGTTAAAAGAATTGTATAATGAACATCCACATACAGACTACCTAGAGCCTACACTGATATTTTAACTAGATTTGTTTTATCACACTCCTCTATCCTTCCTCCCATCAGTCCCTCTTGTTTTATTTGAGGCATTGCAAAGTAGATTGCAGAAATCAGTTCATTTCAAGCCCAGAACTTCAGCAGGCCCATTATTAACCAGAGTTCAATATTTGCTCTTTTTTCTTTTGATGTAAAATTTCGTACGAGATGCAAATCTGAAATATCATCTGATGAGTTGGCAAATACGTATGCCTGTTTAATACAACCCCTATCAAGATAGAAAACATTATCAGCCCAGGAAGCTCCCTGCTGCACCTTCCCAGGCAGTCCCTGTCCCCAACCCCCAGAAGTAATCACTGTTTTAAATTTTCCACATGTATTTGTTTTGCCTGTTCTAGAACTTCCCATATATACAATCATATAGTACTTACTCTTTATGCAAGGCTTCATTTACCCATCAAAATGTGGGCTTTATCTGTGTAGTGTATAGCAGTAGCTCCTTTTTGGTTGCTGATCCCGTGGTGTGATTGGAATCCTATATGACGATGAATTCTATGGCCACCTGGGCTGTTTCCAGTTTTTGATGAAAGCTACTATAAACATCCTTGCCCAAGCTTCTCTGTGGACATATGTTTTTGTTTTCCTCCTTTTCTTGAGTAAACAACTAGGAGTGGAATTTCTGGGTCATAGGGTTTGGGATGTGTTTAATTTATAAGAAACTCCCAGACCAAAGTGGTTTGAACTTTGGTTTCCAAAGTGGTTGAACTATTTTATACTCCCACCAATGCTGTATGAGAGTTCCACTTGCCCCAATAACTATTGTCTGTGACTCCCCCCACCCTTTTTGTTTTGGGCAGCACAGAGTTGGACAGAGAAATTGTTTATTTGTATCTGTCAGGAATCTCACCATCTTGACCTCTCTGTAGGCAGCCCTAACCTAAGCTGCACTATGCATGTGATTGCAGTACCAGCCCCAATCACAGCCCTGTCAGGGGGCCCATTACACACATCACAAGGCATCTGGCTTTCAGAGGACAGTTCCATCTTACGAGGAAATGCAGGAATAGCTGATATCATTTCATGAGCACCCATGATATCTGTTTATGGAAACAATCTGTTTTACTCTCCATGCAAACTCTACAAGGGAGACATTTCCAATTTAAAAATAAGGCACCTGAGGCTAAAAGAGATTGCCAAGGTCACCCGTGTACAGTTAGTGGCACAGTTGGACTTTAAGCGTAGGTAGTCTTGACTCCAAGACTACCATAAGATTCATGCTTTACATTGGCTCATGTTGCTGAACAAAAGTTTCTGGAGCAAATCAGATTATTACCTTTTAAAATTGACCATGAATATGGATTGACTTTGTACCATTATAATAAGAAGCTCAAGTAGACCCAACTAAAAATCTACAAATATTCCAGCATTCCAAGTGATTTATTTATTTCATAAATAATTTACATTTTTAACAAATTTTTTTTTCCAGCGTTCCAATTTAGAAATAAATTATCTTTGTAGTATCCTTATTGCCCTCATTGTCTTGGCAAGATTGTTCAGACATGAGCGTGTCTTAAGGCAGAGTGAGATGAAGCCTTTGCTGTATTGATCTTTTGATACTTCCCCACTTCCATGAGTTGTGAATTATTTTTTGCAGGTGAATGTGTCTCTACCCTCTAGCTAGACTTCACTCCCTCGAGAGCAGGGAATGATGATGGTGATGATCGTGATAATTTTAAAATGTAGGCTTATAAATGCCAGGTACTATGCTAAGCACTGTATCTGAACCATCTCATTAATTCTCACAGTGATTCAATGGTAGACACCATAAACCCTGTTTTAGAGGAAAAGAAACTAGATTTAGAGAGATTAGGCAACTTGGCCCAAAGTCACATAATGAGCAAGTAGAAGCATTGGGATTTGAACCCAGCCATCTGTGTTCCAAAGCCTGGGCCCTTAGGCATATCACTAGAGGCCCCCAACACTGCTAGCACAATGCATTCATTCTTCTATTTGTAACTCAGGCCTAGCTGTTCAGTTCATTCAATAGAGTCCCCTCTGAGGCTGGGCCTCTGTGGGGCAGCAATGTGCTGAGCAGCCTTGTGCCCCACTTTTGAAGAGTGCAAATTATCCTGGGGACATAAGGATATCATTTATCATCATAAAGGAAATGATACTAGGTCATATAATGCAAGTACATGATATGATAAAGAGAGACTAGGCTGGTGATAGGGTGCATGGAGGCTGGTAAAGGAGCCCTTTACCCTGAAAGGAGCCCTTATCTTGGTTGCTCAGCATTGTATCAACAGCCGTGTAGTGGGGACATAGATTAATAGCTTGCATACATGCAAATTAATAAGTGGATTTATATGGTGCCTACAATATAAAATGAAGATTGTATTGATAAGTAGCCTCCATATAGCGGCAACTGGAGTTTATTAAACATTTTACATACACCAGGCATTGTGCCAAACACCTTACGCGTTCATTGCATTGATTCCTGACCAAAAACTATGTGTCTGTGTGTCTGTGTCTCTGTGTCCCGGCGAGTGATGGGGAGGTGCTGGCTAGACAGGAGGTTATTACTGTCCCCCTTTAACAGGTGATGAAATCTGGGTATCAGATTTCTAATAATTTACCTGTATTTATATGGTTAATACATGTTAAAATGGGATTTGAACCCACGTCGGCCTGCCTGAAAATCTTAACACACTCAACGCCTACACAGTATTGAAAGATAATCATATTTTAATCCTTTGAAGAGTAGTTTCACATCTGTGGAGCTAGTATAACATTTCTCTGTGAGTGGCACATATTTTGAGCTTAAGAAACATTTCCTGAATATAAAAGCAGCAGGGTGGTGCTTTCTGATGGTGTTTTGGGAGTTTTGGGGGGCACTTACAAAGTGGTATGTGCTCCAGGCCCCTCCCTTCAACTGAAGCAGCTTTATGTTTCTCTGTTTCTACATTTTGGCATTCAGCATTTTGTTGTTGTACTATAATGGAGTATCCGAAATCTTGGAACTTAAAAGGAGGCTGCCAGAGGTGGTAGTGACTGTGGTGTTTCCAGGTACTTGGGAAATACGTGCCTTGAAACCTGTGTCTGGCAAAGTTAGTTTTGCTGGATTACCTACTCAAGACCTAGAGCTTTTTAGTTGTCCTCTCAATTGGAGTCCATGCCATACATTCTTAGCCATCTGTCGCGGAGTGCTAGCAGGCACTATGGCACCTTCAAGGATCCTCAGAGCTCTGGGAACGCTGCATCAAAGCTACTTGTTTAAAGGAGGCTTCCGAAGAAGTCCATTTGATCACCTGAAGAAGCCCTGCCCAGGGCGAGGGACTGGGCTCTGGCTCTAGCCTTAACAAGGCAGTGCTCTGCCACTTCTGAACACAGTTGCCTTCGACAAAAGGGCACTGCTGCTTAAAAATGCAAAACAAAACCAGACCTGTTCTGTTCACAAGTCATCCTTTGTGCACTGGTTGGCACACTGCTCTGAGCGCCTGATGGGAGGAACAGGTGGTGATCTATTTTAATTAGTGGCAAATACCTAGTGATTGAAAATAGACTGTTGGGAAATTCATCTGGCCCTCACCCCTCACAAATTGCTTGGACATTGTGAGTGGGTGACTTGAATAATGCTAGAGTTATGGCCTGCTCAAATACATTACTGATGTCCCATCAACCGAGATGACAGTGACTATCATGTTCAGGTGGTTACTTACTTAGATGCCGTTTTAGTCCTCTTTAGCCTTTCCCTGGGACAGGTGAGTTCCCAGGAGAAGTTGAAACCCCTTTATCTCGCTGACCTTATGTATTTGATAAGAACCTCACTGAGAGTGGGCAGAGTGGTAGTCCAGGGTGGGAAATGAGTCAGCAAACAAACTCTGCCAGAGGGAACAACTTGAATCCTTTTTTTTTTTAAATAAATAAATTTATTTATTTATTTATGGCCGCAGTTGGGTCTTCTTTACTGCGCGCAGGCTTTTCTCTAGTTGTGGCGAGCGGGGGCTACTCTTCATTGCGGTGTGCGGGCTTCTCGTTGCAGTGGCTTCTCTTGTTGTGGAGCACGGGCTCTGGGCACGCGGGCTTCAGTAGTTGTGGTGTGCGGGCTCAGTAGTTGTGGTGCGCGGGCTCAGTAGTTGTGGCTCGCGGGCTCTAGAGTGCGGGCTCAGTAGTTGTGGTGTACAGGATTAGTTGCTCTGCGGCACATGGGATCTTCCTGGACCAGGGCTCGAACCTGTGTCCCCTGCATTGGCACGCGGATTCTCAACCACTGCACCACCAGGGAAGCCCAGCAACTTGAATCTTAACCATTGGGTAATTCGATGGAGGGTGGCAAGACCTAATACTCCTATTGCCAGTTCCTCTTAACTATGAGTCCTTATTTCCTTTTTTTAAAAAAAAATTATTTATTTTATTTTTGGCTGTGTTGGGTCTTTGTTGCTGTGTGCGGGCTTTCTCTAGTTGGGATGAGCATGTGCTACTGTTCGTTGAGGTGCATGGGTTTCAGTAGTTGTGGCTTGTGGGCTCAGTAGCTGTGGCTCCCAGGCTCTAGAGCGCAGGCTCAGTAGTTGTGGTGCACGGGCTTAGTTGCTGTGCGGCATTTGGGATCTTCCTGGACCAGGGCTCGAAGCCGTGTCCCCAGCATTGGCAGGCGGATTCTTAACCACTGCGCCACCAGGGAAGCCCCGTTATTTCCTTTCGATAGAGGGTTGTTACCTCTTCTTTTGTCTGCTTTTGGAGGGGGATTGTTCTTAATTAGGAGAACCTTCATCAGAGAGAGATTGGGGAGTGTCCAGTGAGGTGGGAACGGAGGTTTGGTATAATTATATGACAGCACCAATTTGCGGCTACTGAAAAAACCTGCCTCAAAAAGCCTTAGTAGGTCCTGGGTTCCTTTGGGCAGAAGGGTGTGTCACCTCTTGCCAGTGGATGTGTGTCTGCTGCCTCCCACTCAAGTTTGAGAACATTTGGCCCAGAGGGATGGGCCAAGTTACTGATAAAGATTAGGGCATTTTTGCTTTCTTTTTCATCACTTTATGGCTTATTTGCTTCCATCCTGGATTCTGCGTCAGGTAATCCTCAGCTTCCAGGAACCAGCACCACGAGAGATATGGGTGAGGTGCATAGGGACTGGCACGGGTGCTGGGGTCAGATGAACTTGGGGTCAAATCCAGCAGTTGTTTACCCCTCTATGATCTTAACTAAGTGCCTCAGCTTCTGAACAACAGTGTCACTTCCTTTGCCACGCAGGCTAGCTTAGAGCCTGTGGCAACCTTTGGGTTTTATGCTCTTGGCATCGATAATGAAGAATTCCTTTTTTTTTTTTTTTTTTTTGGCCACACCACGCGGCTTGCAGGATTTTAGTTCCCCAACCAGGCGCTGAACCCGGGTCCTCAGCAGTGAAAACGCGGAGCCCTAACCATTGGACCACCAGGGAAGTCCCAATAATGAAGAATTCCTTATTTGAGGATTTACAACTTTCTCATGAGCAGCCTTCCTGCTCACTGCAGTAGAAAACTTTGCTAGAGAGCTAGACCTGGATTTAAATCTTGGTTTCAGTTACTTGACCTGAGCCTTAGTTTTCTTATCTGGAAATTGGGATCATGATGTCCAATAAGGTTGTTGAGGATTAATGAGATAATGTTTATGAATATCACACAACATATTTTTCTTCTTTTAAAAATATCTACATGGTGGGCCTTAAATTAACTAAACCTCCTCCACACCTGCCTCTGTCTTTCCATTGTTTTATTGCCACAATAATCCAGATGCAAGTGGAAAAGTCTGAACTGTGTCCCAGAGACAAGAGAGATGAAGACAGGGTTCTGGGCTTCATTTTTTTCAAAAAGTCACATAAGAAAATATAAGATGAATTTGATCTTTTAAATAAACCTATGGTGAAACCTTGCTTCTTTTATGTTAGCAGTGGTGGTGACAACATTTAGAAGTAACTGGAGAGATTTAGAAAGGGCAGTGAAGACAGATATCCAACTGGAGAAAAATAATTGCAGATATACAACCAACAAAACTAGTTTCATTAATATGCAAAGAGCTCTTTTACGTTATTAAGAAAATAATAAATATATATTTTTAAAAGACAAAACATTTGAGCAGAAAATTCACAGAAGAAAGAATTCACAATGCCAGTCAATAATTCAAAATGTCTAACCTACACAAAGGAAAGAAACCAAGTTTAAAAAATGAGCTGCCACTTTGACCTATGAGGTTGGCGAAGATTAATTGTACATAACATAGGACACTGGTGACAGTGACACCCACCTGTTGGTTTATGTGGAATTTGGAGAGAATTTTTAGGAAGTTAATTTGCTAATATCTTTGGTAATCAAAAACATAAATCCTTAGAACCAGCAATTCAAACTCTTTTCTTAGAATGTGTCAGTTAACAGTCTTCCCTGTTTTTATAATATAAATGTATCTAAGGACACTCAAGAAATGTTAATAATGGTTACTTTTGAGGCATGGAGAAGAGAAGAGATGTTTGCTTTTCATTTTTTCCACTTTTGTACTGTTTGAACATTTTAAAAATCATATTAAAAATGTTTTCTAGACATAACAGCATGCTTAACGATAAAAGAAATCTTACCTCTGGTCTTATGGTCTCCTCAAATATTTTGTTTAATAAATGAATCATCAATAAGCAGATACAATATGAGACGTTTTCTTAATACATTGCCTCAAATACCAAGTATACTCATTCAGCAGAATGACCTCGCTGGACCTTACTGGGTTGTCTGCCCTGTGGCTGGGTACTTAAGAAACCTGCCGTAGACATGTTCTCCTGCCCCAGAGCCTCACTCCTGCCCATCCAGTCTGACTGTCCCAGGCCCATAGATGCCATCCTCCTTCACACCACATCACGTACTCTCTGCTCTGGGCTTCTGGGGTGTCCCGGAAGGTTGGCAGTGTAGGTAGGACCTGGGCCAGGAGTAGGATAGGAGTAGGTAGGGATACGAGAGGAGCTACATAATCAAAGGAGTAATAACAGTGACAGAAGCAGCTGTTCATTGATGGCTTACAGTATACCTGTATATTCACATAATGTGTTCTGTATTTCATGTAAGCTCATGACCCCTGGGAAAGTCAGCATTATGAGCCCTGTTCTGCGGCTGAGGTGACATGCTCAGAGAAGCCACACGGGTAGTGAAGCAGCTGAGCTGGAATTCAAAGCAAAGCTTGCTGCTTCTCTGTGTGAGGGCCTCTCATGGGTGGTGGAGAGGCAGGCACTAGGGTAGGGGTCCATCCACTGTCCCAAGGGGTCACCTTAGGATTTAGCTCCAGGAGTCATGATGCTGGGCCTGCCTCAGAGATATTGGACTCTGGAAGGAATAAAGTCTTTGGCTATGGTAGTTGTGATCATGTGTGTTTGTGGAGGGAGCATCAGGGAGGAGGGATGCAGAGGAATGTCTGACCTGGTGCAGTCTGAAAAGAAGGACATGCCTTCCTGGGAACGGAATTATCAGCAGCACTGTATTATTTGTGGTTTCCCTTCAGTCCATCAGCAAATACTGCAAAACCACCGTTCTTGATGGAGCTGTCCTCTCCAGTGAATCCAGCTGGGCTGGCCTTAAATCATGACCAAGCAGGGGCAGCCTCGGCAGCCTCAATCCCGCACGGTTGCTGACTCAGCAGATTCATGGGTCCTGGGGCAGAGTGCTGATGCAGGCCGTTCATCTCTGATCTTCCTTTTCATCCCCCATGACAACCACACGTAGTTTTCCCTACAAACTGGCTGACGTCCCACTACCAGGGGAGGCTCAGAACTGAAGTGCCTGGAAAAGTCATCCATGGCCACAAGAGGGGCAGTCTCCCCAGATGGGATTGAGGTTACCCAAGCTATCTAGCGACTGTAGCTAGAGGGCTGGGGGGACCTCCAGATGCCAGGGAAGGGACGGAAAATTAGTACCCCTGAGGAGGAATGCTAAAGTCACTGGAGAAGATTTCAGTGGCTTTCCGTGGACAGGTTTCTTCAGTCTCGCCTCAGAATGTTGCTTTTACCTTTTTCAGTCTGAGAGGCAGTCCTAATACTGGGCCTGGGAGACTTTTAAGTGTGGGTGTCAGGCAGTGTTTGCCGAGAGCCTGGATGGAAAGTTTCTAGTACTTATTTAGTGTGTCCTGAGTTCTTGGCACTGTGCTGGTTACTTGAGGCACATTATCTGCTCTTCCCCTCACCTCAACCACGTGAGGTATGATATTCCTCCTCTAGAGATGAGGCAGCTGAGGCTCAGAGGCTCAGGAATTTGCCACTGCCAAAATGTGGCTGGGGTTCTGATGCAGGTAATGTGGGCTCCAGAGCCAGTCTCTGTATATTGTTACCAGCAAGCCATTGTTGTGTGGAGGCAAGTCCCCAAGGAATGTCGGGTGAACGATGCCCACCCCAAGTTGCCCCTCTGGACTGTAGAGACTGTGTGGGTGAGTGCCCTCAGGGAGCTGGGCAGATGTAGCTTTTCTCAGGGCCAAACAGTTATTGCCGCTGAGAGGAAGTGGGTCAGAATAAATCCTTGTTTCATTTAGTAAGAGCGCTTCCCTGACCATCCGATCCATTCTCCCTTATACTTCAGTGGCAAGTCTCCCATCAGGAAAGTGGCAGAGTGTTGACAAACATGCCAACAAGTGAATCCCCCCGGAAATAATCATGTATCCTTCAAGAAGGTGTGCGGCAGGACATTGGAAGACTGGTGGAGCAGTACTGGTTGAAGAGGCTGCTGAGCGGACGAGCCCGCCTTGTTCCCCAGTCCTTGCCTGCCCCGCTGGGCCCCAGCACTGGCTCTGGCCTCCGAGCCTCTTCAGCACTTCCATTCTGTGCTGTACAATGGCGTGTGTCCCTGTAGCCGGTATTATCGTCTGGAATCTGGACGTTTCCTATTCTGCACTGCTGATTTCCTGGAGAGACTGGACTGTGCCTTCCTGGTGACACCTGAAGATCTTGACCCACTTGTGTCTGTGGCGTCTCCTTCTCCCCACTCTGCCCCAGCCTTGTGGCTTGTCTGAGTGGCCTGACTCTTGTCTTACATACTCTTAAGTCAGCACCTGGGATCTTTTATTGGTGGGGACACCTACTTGACTTATTTGCTAGGCCTCTTAATTTATAGCCAGCTGGAGCCCATTCCACTCCATCATGTGACCCTCATCCTGCCGAGAGATGTTGCTGTCACTGTATACAAACATAAAAGAGTACATTTTGTTCAGGGATTACAATTTGGCAAAAGGCCCAGGGGGCCACAAGTTTGTAGCAGCGTGCTGGGTGTCCTGGGGCCATGAAGAACAAAACTGAGGCCTGGGGGACTTCCCTCATGGCGCAGTGGTTAAGAATCCACCTGCCAATGCAGGGGACATGGGTTTGAGCTCTGGTCCAGGGACATCCCACATGCCACGGAGCAGCTAAGATTGTGCACCACAACTACTGAGCCTGCATGCCTAGAGCCCGTGCTCTGCAGCAAGGGAAGCCACCACAATGAGAAGCCCGCACACCGCGACAAAGAGTAGCCCCCGCTCAATGCAACTAGAGAAAGCCTGTGCGCAGCAACGAAGACCCAACACAGCCAGAAATGAATTAATTAATTAAAAAAAAACAAAACAAAAAAACCCCAAAAACCTGAGGCCTGCTCTTCTGGTGCAGGGCTTGATGGGCCCTGTGAGTTTGATGGGGACTTGGCTGAAAGCCCTTGGGAAATAGCTCTTGTGAGGGGGTGGGCACCCTATCACTGGATGTGAAACTGTCTGATTCTTTACGTGAATTCTGAAAGTAATATAGAAGTGTTTAGCATTAAGAAAAAGAATCAGACAATACATAAAAGTGTGTAGAAAAAAGACCCGCTGGCCACCTCATCACCCAGAGATGACCAGTGTTTATGGCAGGGTTCTTGGGTTCTAAGTTTTGGTCTCTGTGAAACAGTTATACCTTGTCTTTCCCGAACTAATAGTGGTCCTTCTCGCTGCAGAACATGGAGAATTCCTGGCTCTGGACCTTGGAGGGACCAACTTCCGTGTGCTTTGGGTGAAAGTAACAGACAATGGGCTCCAGAAGGTTGAGATGGAGAGCCAGATCTACGCCATTCCCGAGGACATCATGCGAGGCAGTGGCACCCAGGTATGACCCATCTCTTGGGGCGGCCACTGGGGCTCTGGGCCCCACAGGAGCAGATGCTGCTCCTTCTCTGTGGTCTGGAGGGAGGAGATCTTGACTGAGGCTCAGATTCCCTGTCCTCTCTTTGCTGGGTGATCCCCCTCCATGCCTGGAGGCTAGGTGGGGGGGCCTCCATCAGGAGAGGTGCACATGGCCAGAGGGCAGGGAGTGTGTGCACAAGGCCCCAGGGTCTGGATGTGCTTTAGTGGGAGGGATTTTGATTTTCCATCTCATTTGAGGTGTGCTTGCATGCACTGGTTATTGAGGAAAGCCTGCTGCCAGGAGGCTGGGCCAGTATACCTGGACACCTATGGTTAGTGTCAAGAATACACGGTTGTGGTTTGACACTGCCACCTGCCACGGTGGTCATTCTGTAGCCCTCTGACTCACAGTTGTTAGCATAGCATTGCATGAAATGGAACCTGCCTCTTTGCCTTTTTGGTTATTTGCTTTCTCAGCCTGTTGAGAAAACACTAAAATACAGCTTCTGGGAGTCTGTTCTACCTGGCACTGCAGTGGGCTCCGTGTGCTTCTGCACTGGCCCCAAATTATGCCAAGTCATCCCCATATCTCTGTGACCTCTAGAGTCACATTTTGTACTCGGCACATACAATAAAAAGAGTGGATGGAGAAGAAATGTGAAATCCAAGTAAGAGTCCTCTCAGTAATACCTAGAAGAGAACGAGCAAGGATGGAGTTGCTGTCATGATAGTGTCCAAACATGTTTTGAGCATCTACTAGACACTGGGCCACTGATCCTTGCTGGGAATCAAAGTCCTGGTCCTCCGCCTCCAGGGCTTCAAGTCCAACTGGACCACCAAGACACACATGTCATCCCACAGAAAGTAATACATGTTGTGTTGAAGTGGATGAGCAACCACCAAGAGGAAGAGCTGACAGGAGTCAGGCTGAGTGAAAGCGCTTTGTATAGATTTCCTCATTTTATCCTCACACTAGCCCTAAGGCTGGGTGCTCCTACTATCTCCATTTTCTAGATGTGGAATTGGGCTTTGAAAGACTGAGTGACTTGGCCTTAGATTACAGGGGTGGGAGGGGCCAGAGGCAAGACACAAAGTCAGATTCATATGACAGGAGTCTGTATTTGTCCAACTCTAGGAGGCTCCACTTTTTAGGCCACATTATGTAGTCCGTGGGTGCTTCCTGGAACTAGGCAACATGGTGGTCCAGGGTCCCTACTACCTGCCCCTGCTTCCAGAGTAGGAAGCACTCTCCAAAGGGGCTGGTGCTCATGCAGATGTGAGATCCTGCAGGGCAGGCCCTCTGGGGCTCTCCCTCTCAAAAGTTCTCCCAGGAGAGCCTTCCTACAGAGGGGGCACTCATTGCTACCACACCAGAAGTATCTGGCTTGTTGGTGGGTGATGGCCACAGGTCCAGCCATTGTTCTCTGCTCTTGGGTATCCCCTTTCACCTGCTCTAAAAAAGCTTCCTTGGGATGTCCTTTCTACTCCTACTACAGCTGCTCTCAGTCCATGGAGAGGAATCACCAAAGACACTCATAGCTGTAGGGATCACTCTTGAGTGCTGGCTATTCCTGCTGTATTTTATTATACCTAATATGTACTCAATAAAAGAGTGAATGGAGAACATGAAATCTGAGTAAGGTGCTCTTCCTGCATGGTCATCTCCTGAGCCTTAGAGCTTGGAGGAGGTGGAACCTTCTCACTTCCAGTGCACTGTTCTTCCCACCACAGCAGGCCACCTGGGAAAGGAATTTTGGACCATGAGTAGGACATATGGGGGAGATATCTTTAGACCCTTTTATGTCCTTGGGGGTGGCCCTGAGGGTAAAACTGTTCTCCTTGTTTTAATGCTGGGGTTGGACACGGGAGGCTGAGTCTCTGGGACAGTGGGATTTGAGCTGCACTGAGGTTGTCACATGGCTCCAGTATACTGAAACAAAGTGTGTTAGTCCAAAAGAATCTACCAGACCCATCTGGAAGAAACTATGAATCTACTGTGATATTAAGAATCCTTCAAATAAATGGAAAAAAATGCTATATAAAAATGAAACAAAGAAAGCTAGAAAATATAGGTGCTTATTCCACCCTAAGAAAACACTTGGTAAAAAGATTGGAAGGAAATTCATTGTTGCTATTTTAGTGGTAGAATTACTGATGCTTTTTTTCCTATCTTTTCCTTTTTCTTTCTTTCTTTTTTTAAAAATATTAGGTATCAATCTTTTAATTAACTATAGGAAAACAAATGGATTTAAAAAATAAAATTTAGTTAAAACCAAGACCAAATAACCAAACTCAAAACTTGCAAAAGTTTTTGAAGATCTGTGAACCTGGGCAGTGTGGGTCCCTGGACAGAGTCTGTCTTCTGCCACATGAACTTCCACATGAGAGCAGTGAATTACAAATGGTTATAGCAGCCACTTTAGATTTTTAAGGTGTTTCCTGTGGGAAAGGGAGTGAACAGATTCTCAGACCAATAAGGAAGAGGAAACCTTTCTACCTTCATAAAATGATGCTCTTTGAGCCTTTTTATGGCAGGAAGGTGTTAGCTGTTTCTCCCAATATCTTATCCTTAGGTCATCAGCTAACCAAAAAGGATATAGTCTTCCTTTAAGGGAAGCAGACGGTCTCCTTTTACCCTCTCTTAAAGAGCTGTAGGTTCTTCTAACTCAGAACTGTCCAATAGAACTGTTCATGGTGATGGAACCATTTGATATCTGCCCTGTCTAGTGAGGCAGGCACTAGCTACGTGTAGTATTGAGCACTTGAAATATGGCTAGCGTGACTGAGGAAGGGACTTTTTAATTTTTTAAAATTCTGATTTATTGAAATAGCCACAGATGACTAGTGGCCACTGTATTGGGCAACACATTATTTAATGCCTCTTCACTGTCTCTCTCTTTTTTTTTTTCTGCCTTCCCCTGTTGGTAGTGCAATTGGAAAGAGAGCAGTGATCAGGGCTGGATGAGGGGAAACCATTTTACTTTTTCCAACCCCTCCCCCCATCTCTGATGATTGGCCTTATCTCTTTGCACAGCTTCTGCAACTTCCGTTTTTTAGATAAAAACTATTGTACTAAAGATCATTTTGACTAGAGTACCAGGAAGAAGGTGCTGGGAATTTGTTTAACCCTATTGTAAACTTTGTCTCTGATCAACTTCCCAACAGAACAGAACTCGCTGAGTATCTGTCTAGAAACCCTATTTCCACATTAAAATACTTGATCGCTGCTCAAGGGAGTTGGCACTTTGCATTGGGGATCCTCTTAGTGAGAGAGCCCCGTCATTGCCCAGTATTTGCTCTTGAGAATGTTTTGGTTTGGAAATTGAGAGTTTCAGCATCAGCTGAGGTTAATTTTGCACATGATCAGACAGAGAGACAGGATCGATGTGGGAAGTTCAGTTAGAGCTGGCCCCCTTCTAGGAGGGGCTTGTCTTTCTAGCCTCTTACTGAGCATACCCCAGACATCTGGGGAGCCAGTGCATCTCTCAATCTACCCTGCCACCCCAAGCCTCTCAGTTCCTTTATAAATGCAAACACTTTTTTGGTTAAGTGCAGTGGTTCTCAAACCACTGCTTCAGGATCACCTGGAGCTCTACCACACCTTCTGATTCAGGAGGTTTAGGTTTGGGCCCTAGAATTTGCATTTGTAACATAATGGTGATGCTGCTGTGGACCACACTTTGGGGACCCCAGGTTTGGTGGAATCTTCCTTGCTTCTGCCTGGAGAAAGAAAGGAATGTTGTTCACTTTCACCTCCCTTGGCTTTTAGATTTTGCCGTCTGGTCAACCTGGCCCTTGGAATCTGCTCAGTCTTTTTTTTTTTTAACATCTTTATTGGAGTATAATTGCTTTACAATGGTGTGTTAATTTCTGCTTTATAACAAAGTGAGTCAGCTATACATATACATATGTTCCCATATCTCTTCCCTCTTGCGTCTCCCTCCCTCCCACCCTCCCTATCCCACCCCTCTAGGTGGACACAAAGCACCGAGCTGATCTCCCTGTGCTATGCAGCTGCTTCCCACTAGCTATCTATTTTACATTTGGTAGTGTATATAAGTCCATGTCACTCTCTCACTTTGTCCCAGTTTACCCTTCCCCCTCCCCGTGTCCTCAAGTCCATTCTCTATGTCTGCTCCTCAGTCTTTTTGACCTTTGCTTACTTTTTGCGCCAGAATGTTCCTGGCTTCAGTCTCTTAAGTGTCTGGAATGGTCACCAATTTCTCTTTGGGGATGCTGAGTGGGCAGAAAGGAAGCCATGGGGCTGCGAGCTTTGGGGCAGATTGAAAGTCTGGACGATTTCTTAGGCTTAGGATTTTTCTTAGGGGCCTTGGGTCCTCCTTAGAATAGTCACGGTTGTGAGGCTGCCCACTCATAAAACCCTATTTATTCTTCAGTGCTCTTTGTGGACTCACTTGGATGTTCCATACTGAAGTTGGAAAACAAAACTAACTTCTTGGAATTGCCCCCAGGAAATTGGTTTTCTAGAGTGGAGGAAAAATATAAAAGTTACTTATTTTCGTTAAGTTCATTTATAGAATGCTAACAGAGAATGTCCCATCCCCTCCCCCAATCACAAGAGACAGGGATGCTAAAATACTTCTTGGCAGTGAGATGGGCTGCCCTTTCTGGTAAGACAGTCAGCTGTGCATCCATGTCAAGGGAGGTTCTGACAGAGCCACCAGAGGATATTCCGTTACCAGGGCTTGCGATGACTTTCTGATTAGCTTTGGCTATGATTTACCCTGCCTAATGCAGTTATTTTGACGGTGGTTTGGATAAATGGTTTAAGTGGAAGACAGTATTTAATAATCACTAACTAGTGTTAAATCCTTATATGTATTGACTCATTTAATTCTTTTGGTAACTCATGGGCAGGTACAATT
Organism: Monodon monoceros; assembly: GCF_005190385.1. NCBI lineage: Eukaryota > Metazoa > Chordata > Mammalia > Artiodactyla > Monodontidae > Monodon > Monodon monoceros. The sequence goes on along the minus strand of NW_021703775.1, from coordinate 24,962,647 downwards.
ATCACCCCCATTTTGTAGATGAACAAATTAAAACTTCAGAGGGGATACATATCTTGCACACATTCAGCTAAGCTAGTTCCTTTCTGAGCCCAAAGTCCATGCTCTTAATCTCTAAGCTATTCTGCCTCCCTGCTCATCTTCCTGTGTTGTGTGCCCTTAGCTGTTTGACCACGTTGCTGAATGCCTGGCCAACTTCATGGATAAGCTACAAATCAAAGACAAGAAGCTCCCTTTGGGTTTTACCTTCTCATTCCCCTGTCTCCAAACAAAACTAGACGAGGTAAGATGAGTTCTTCAGACACTTTTGTTGCTTCATTCTTTGGACTGGGAGGACTGGGAAGAACTCTGAGCCACCTGCTACCTTTACAATGGAGGTTGTAAAGGAGGTTGCTGTGATGGATCGAGTGGACAATGTTTGAGTATTGGGAGTTCTGTCCTGCTGGGAGAGTTTGTGTAGGTATGTGTGAGAGTGATGGTAAAGGGGTATCGGAGAAGAGGGGGTCTTTATCACTGTCAAATGGCAATTTGCAGGACCATATACATTGCACGTTATCCTTATCCCTCTTAGGGAAACAGGAGTGAGGTATTAGTCTGGGACTCCTTTGTTCTAAAGTGTTATGATAGACATCGTTGAAAGTTAATGACGTTAGGATACAAGTGTCTTATTTTGGCATTTCTACAACCTGCTCTTTCCACTTCTTGGGGGCAATAAATCATTCATTTAGTCTCCTTTCTTGGTCATTGACAGAGTTTCTCCTTCCTAGACTAGTCAGGAAGAAATATACAAATTCAGTCATGACTTTAGTTTAGCCCCACAGACGAGGTCTCCTAACGATGAGGAGTGTGGTTGAGTTTTGTGGGGAATCAATATTCCTTGGTCCTTTTCCAGAGTTTCCTGGTCTCATGGACCAAGGGGTTCAAGTCCAGTGGTGTGGAAGGGAAAGATGTGGTTACTCTGATCCGGAAAGCCATCCAGAGGAGAGGGGTGAGTAGGGCAGCAGAGATGGGGAGGCAGGAGCTTGGGGTCTGGAGGCTCTTTACATTCTTTTGGGTTCACTCTGAAGTCTTTCCCTGTCTGTCCTCAAATCAGCATGAGAATCTTTTGTGGTTCTTAATGAGAAGTTTTCTTTTCTTCTTCTCTGCTATGTTACTCAATAATCTTTATTTTTTTCCAGTTTTATTGAGATACAGCTCTGTATAAGTTTAAGGTGTGCTGCATAATGACATACCTATATTGAGAGAGTTAGCACGCCAGTGATCTTATATATGATCAAATGCCTTTGGGGTCTTCATATTAGCATGACGGACAACTAATCTTAGCCTTGGTACAAGAAAAACCCTTTAGTTCTTAATCTGAAGAAGATGCGAATATCATTTTCAAATGAGAAAGTTGGGATGATATTGATATCAGGGTGGAACAAGGTAGAGAAAGGACATGATAAAGGTCTTGTCACAGAAGGACAAGACCTTCTGGGAGGGAGGGAGAGAAAGAAAAGAAAAAAGAGAATGAGAAGAAAATAATAAGACGGGCTCTTCTCAGTGCAGTGATGGCTGTGAACTAGACTGCAGGGCTGCTGTCAGCGAAGCCCTCCAAGATGAGGACCAGCAGGGTGGGAAGTGAGATGCTGCTGTTAGACTGGATCTGGACCCAGTTTCCAGCTCTAGCCTTGCACTTGAGCTGTGTGTCTTACTGCTCTTTCTCTTCATCTTCACATCTGTAACCTTTCTGTGACAGTGAAAGTCAGAAGCCCCCCTTTTATCCCTGCAGGACTTTGATATTGACATTGTGGCAGTGGTGAATGACACAGTTGGGACCATGATGACCTGTGGTTATGATGACCAGAACTGCGAGATTGGTCTCATTGTGGGTGCGTGAGCACTGGGTGTGAGGAGCAGTGCTGGCCGATGGATTGCGGGGGTGGGCTGCAAAGAGAGGAGGGGTCCATGGCCTGGATGTTCCTTTGTATTGACTACTTCATATTGGAAGATAATGGTGCGGTCACTTTGGAGGGCTGAGCCAGGACTTGTGGAGTTGTGGGTGGTAGTGGGTTGGACCATGTTGGGATGTTGGGAGTCTGCACCGAGGAATCCCAGCCACCCTGGGTGGTCTCAGGACGGAGGTTTAGGAGACATGTGGGATTTGTGGGGAGGATGGTGCGGGTGGGTGCCGAGCAGTCCCTTGTTTTGTCCAGGCACGGGCAGCAACGCTTGCTACATGGAAGAGATGCGCCACATCGACATGGTGGAGGGCGACGAGGGCCGTATGTGTATCAACATGGAGTGGGGAGCCTTCGGGGATGATGGCGTGCTTGATGACATCCGCACGGAGTTTGACCAGGAGATCGACATGGGCTCTCTGAACCCCGGGAAGCAATTGTAAGCAGCCACCCTCTGTGCGGTGGGCTCAGGGGGTGGGCGCCAGAGCTGAGGTGGGGGCTGGCCAGGTCCGGGGGTGGTTCTCATTTTTACTTTACAACCTTATAGCCCCCAAAAGTTGCCAAGACACCCACTGCTTCAGGGGAATGTTGTGCTTCCTAATACATTGTGACGATCAGTTGCTGAGAGAGCGCTAAAAAAGAGAGGACAAGCGGACAAAACAGATTATGGGTAATGATTTGACTGGATCTCTCAGAGCAGTCATTTTAGAAGGTCGTATTCTTCGTATTCGAAGTGTGCGGCCCTGCTCTTTCTTTCCACCTTCAGTTTGTTAGCTGTCCCTAGAAACAGTTTGTGCACCACATAAGAAAAGTCATGTTGAGATGGCAAAGATTAGGGATCAGAAAGCTCCTTTTGTAGTTCCCAGCTCTGTCACTGCTCAGGGGATGAAGCTGTCAGAGTTGGCTCCTAACTACTGGCTGAGGTTCTGACTCAGACTCCTGCAGCGTTGCCTATTATGAGCTAGGCTGGGTCGCAGCAGTCCCAGGGCCTCCTGCTCCAGCCGTAGCCAGACCCAAGGCATGTAGAAAAGTTGGTTAAGGAGCCCATTTGGCCACCTTCCCTGGACCTGTGGTCCAGCCAGGATCCTGGAGTGGCCTGGAGGAGGGGCTCTAGCATTTTGGACCCCTGAAGTCTCTCCAACCTGGTCAGACTTGGTTTTTAGTTACTTTTTTTTTTTTTTTTCTTTTTTTTGCGTTATGCGGGCTTATCACTGTTGTGGCCTCTCCCGTTGCGGAGCACAGGCTCCGGACGTGCAGGCTCAGCGGCCATGGCTCACGGGCCCAGCCGCTCCACGGCATGTGGGATCTTCCTGGACCGGGGCACGAACCCGTGTCCCCTGCATCGGCAGGCAGACTCTCAACCACTGCGCCACCAGGGAAGCCCTTTAGTTACTTTTGATTCTTACAAAACATTATTTCACTCTCACAAACATTTGCCCAATGTCCTTATTAAAGATCTTGAAACAGGGATTGCTGCAAGCTCTGAAGGCAGTTACAAAACGTTTTGAGCAATCAGGCCCTCTCTGGTCTTTCTTCGAGGCTTGCGGGATCTTAGTTCCCCAACCAGGGACTGAACAGGGCCCTCGGCAGTGAAAGCGTGGAGTCCTAACAACTGGACCACCAGGGAATCCCCGTGCCCACTCTGGTCTTACTGGTGTTGTGACTGTTGTAGGAAATCTTCTAGTACCAATCCCTGCTTGGAGAGGAAAATCCAACCTATAAACCAGCTTTATAAAAGAGAGTCCTTTTCTTTACAGGGGGAGTCCTTGCTTCCTCAAAGCACAGTCTATTTAAGTCACAAGCTTCTCTCACATGTTGAAACATGAGTCCATTTCATAGACTGTCTGTGTCTGCCGTGGCTGGTGAGAAATTCATGGACTGAAAAAACTGCTCAAAAAGAAAAAAAGAAATGCTGGGAGGACATGTACCAACGTGTCAGCTGTCCCTGAAGTTATTACTGGGCTTGAGGAGGAACTTTTTTTCACTCTTTATATGTTTCTAAATAAATATTTTCCAAACATTGACTGAAACAAAGTGTTTTTAAAAACTGAAATAAAAACTTTTACCACTCACACTTCAGAGCCCCACTGGCCCCCTCCCCTCTCTGTCGTAGAACCAGCTATGTTGGAGAAGGTGCCGAGGCAGTACCTGTGAGTTCCTTACTGTTGAAGCTGGGCTGCCTCTCAGGCAGCGTGCCTGTGCTGGTGCTTAAACATTTTAAACATACCTTCTGCTCAGGCAGTTTTGCAGCTCTCCACTTAGCTCCGGTTCTGCCATACCTGGCTTTGGGTCTTGAGCAAGTCACTTCCCGAGGGCCCGGCTTCCTCTCTTTGGTTTGCACCAGGTGACATCGGAATCCCATCCACACCCCTGCTCTGGGCCTCCTCTGAAGGCCTGCGTAGATTAGGGCCCCAAGGCCCTGCGTGCCTCCTCTCTCTAGGACCTAGATCCTTTCTAAGATACCAAGAAAGGGCCTTTTTTGCTAGAAAGAATTGTAAGGGCTTGGTTTCTCCTGTCACATATCTAAGCCAGAAAGACGATCTTGTAAAGAAAACAGTGTCACCTAGTGTTGAAAAAATAAATTACCCAACTGCCCTCTCAGCTATCCCGTCACCTTCCTCCTCGGAAACTTCCAACATGTCTCACTCCCAGATTCCCAAGACCACCTGACACTTGGTACTCCTTCTCACCTGTCCCAGCCTGTCCTTCTACTCTTTTTCATCATCCTCCCACCCCAGGTTGCTTTCACAGTTTTCTCAGGAATCCACAAATGGCCTGCAAGCGGAGGGACAGTGTGAGGTGATGAGTTGCTGGCCCTGTGCCCCAAATTTAATCAGACTGACCTTTTTTTTTTCCTCTTGTAAATAAACATTGAGGTTCTACATAAGATTTCATTTTAAAAGAGCATTTCCTTGCTAGAGAAGGAAATACCATCACTTCTCTACATCTCTCACTCCCAGTCAGTGCCACACAAGTTAGCGCTTTGTCCTGCATCAGCCCCACGTGTGTGCATGTTGCTTCCACAAGGAAGTTGCGAGTTCATTGTCAGCAGAGACTTAATTTTTTTGGTGTGTCTCTCCCTGCAGATTTGAGAAGATGATCAGTGGAATGTACATGGGGGAGCTCGTGAGGCTTATCCTAGTGAAGATGGCCAAGGAGGAGCTGCTTTTTGGGGGGAAGCTCAGCCCTGAACTCCTCGCCACGGGCCACTTTGAGACCAAAGATGTTTCAGATATTGAAGGGTAAGCTTCGGGTCCTTCTCTGTTCACTGGGACCCCAGAAGGGTGGACAGGTGGCCGGGGAATGAGGAAGACGCATGGGCCCTTGATCCTTCAAATGTGGATGGCAGGAGGGTCTCACCCAGTGTGAGGCCTGGGCCTCACATGGCAGGCCTGTGGCTAGATGTCACCAGCCAGATAGTCTCCACTCTTGTCTGTTTTGAATGTGCTGACTACCAAAGTGACTCATGGTGCTGGGGACAGCTGGCCCCCATGCAGGGACTCGTGCTTTTGCACTTGTGTTCCTGCCTGGCCCAGGGACCTAAGCTTAATCCTGGAGGCTCCCTGTGGGTCTTTTAATGACTCACTTGCATCTACTTCCTTTCCCTTCTCCTGAAGCTCTGACATTTCATTCCCTATTGGTGATTTTCAAAAAGGGCTCTGTCCTGACCCCTGCTTCATAACAGAAAAATAGGTCCTTGGATGGCCCTGAGATGGACCCATTTATTTCCAAAAGGTAGGGCTGAGGCCTACCTACATCTTCACAGAGTGGCAGGAGTGGGAGTGAGGATGGCCTGATTTTTGTTTTTCAGTTAACAGTATCCAAAGTGTTGGGCCTGGTTTCCTGTCCTTGAGACTTCCACTTGTCGCTTGATGAGGCCTTGTCTCAGGGACCAGATGGTGGAGAGGAGGTGATTTTGGTGCTAAAGAGAGCAGTGAGACAGTTCACATGACTTTGTTTTAAGTGGAATTCTTGAAGGAACTGTACCTACTTGTTAAAGTTGGAGGGGATGACAGTATTCATATTTGTGTGGCTCTTAGTTCCCCTAAGAAGAGGGCTAATCTCATGGCATCAACCCTTTCTCGCCATCTTTAGATGCAAGGTAAAGCAGTGCTGACTCCATTGTGAAGTGCAATAGACTCTGACTGCCTTATAGAGAGAAAATAGGATGGGCTCCACAGCTGGGTTCCTGTGGTCAGAGGGAAACCATTCCCACTAACCTGAGAAAGGCAAACTCACACACACACAACTTGGTGCGTAACGCCCCAAGACCAGGGCCTTGTCCTCCCATAGGATGTGTGTGAGAAAAATTAATTGTTCTCACTGGGGGAAAATTGGGCACCTGAAGTACTCTGTGTGTGTGTGTGTGTGTGTGTGTGTGTGTGTGTGTGTGTGTCTGGGAGAGGAACTCAGCTTGTGCTTTCCTCTCCTCCTTATTCACTGCTCACCGCCCCCCCATAGGTGGACAGAGCAGTGAGGTGGGTGTCTGCCCTCCCTGGGACATAGTGTTTGCTGGAGCCGAGGGCTTTCTATGTCGGCCCACATACCCCCGCCCACTGGCCACAGTGAGTGGACCCCTGCCCACACGCTGTTTCTGTTTCCCAGGGAGAAGGATGGCATCCGGAAGGCCCGCGAGATCCTGGTGCGGCTGGGCCTGGACCCGACACAGGAGGACTGTGTGGCCACTCACCGGGTCTGCCAGATCGTGTCCACACGCTCAGCCAGCCTGTGCGCGGCTACGCTGGCAGCCGTCCTGCGGCGCATCAAGGAGAACAAGGGCGAGGAGCGGCTGCGCTCCACCATCGGGGTGGACGGTTCTGTCTACAAGAAGCATCCCCAGTGAGCCAGCATTCGGGACCTCTGATAGACCTGACTCCACAGGAACCCGGTTTTGCACTGTGGGGTGGTGGAGATGGACCACAGAGTTGAGGTTCTTTGTAGAATAAAAGCTCCCAGTGGGGCAAGCGGGAGCTATGAGTGTGTTTTCCTTGGCATGGGTAGAGGCTATTTCTGAAGGCTGCCAACTAGGGCTTTACTCAGAGCTCTCCTGGCTTCTAGGGGCTCTTTTTCTGCACCCTCTTATTTCCAGCTTCTCTGGCTCACCTGGGTATTGATTTGATCCTGCCCTGCCCTCCATGTTTTTGATCCCTTGGTCATAAGTGCTGAAATACTCAAATTTCAGTTGGGACCTGAAGGATTTCTCTCAATTGTGCCCACTTACTATCCCATCATTTTCACCTAATATGAGTGCCAGGTCAGTGGGCCTTCATTAACTGAAGGTAGATGTGGAAGGTCTCAGCCATTCCATTCCCTAGGCTCCTAGTCCAAAGCTCCAAAAACTTTAAACTGTACACGAATTACTTGGGGATCTTGTTAAGAGGTAGATTCTGATTCAGAAGGTCTGTGTTCAGCCTGAGATCCTGTATCTCTAACAGCCCCCAGAGATGCTGGTGGCCTATAGGCCACACTTGGAGTAGGCCCTGGAGACCATGGCTCCAAGCAGCCACCACACAAGACTTTCTTGCTGAACACACCTATTATCTTTAGCTGTTCAGACACCTCTAGGATTGTTGGCAGAAATGGGCCAAAGAGAGGCCAAAGTCCAGAAGAGCATTTTGACTTTTTCCTTTTTGGGTCTTTCATAAGCAGCCTCTAATGAAATGAAGGGTGAAACATGAATAGTAGTTGGTGTCAGAATCACCTGAGGCTGATAAGTTGGGCAAAGGAACTGGGGCCTATGGGAAGGGAGCCTTCTGTGAGCGCATGCAGGCGACACTGGCTTCCCAGAAGGCCACCCTTCCTTTCAGCAGGGTGGTCGCAGTTGAATAGCTGAGCTTTTATACAGTGACCCTTAACTTGGGAAAGGGTAGGGAGAGGATGTTTAGGGTGTCATTTGGGCTGAGGTGGTGAGCTACTGCCCCAACCATTTGTACCATTGACTCTAACTGTGGACGCCCACCTCTTACCCCACGTCTGTGACTGCAGTTTCGCCAAGCGTCTTCACAAGACCGTGCGGCGCCTGGTGCCCGACTGCGACATCCGGTTCCTCCGCTCTGAGGACGGCAGTGGCAAGGGGGCAGCCATGGTGACAGCAGTGGCCTACCGGCTGGCCGATCAACACCGAGCCCGCCAGAAGACCCTGGAGTCTCTGAAGCTGAGCCGTGAGCAGCTGCTGGAGGTCAAGAGGAGGATGAAGGTAGAAATGGAGCGAGGTCTGAGCAAGGAGACTCACACCATTGCCCCCGTCAAGATGCTGCCCACCTATGTGTGTGCCACCCCTGATGGCACAGGTATGCGGCAGGGCTGCCACCCAGCTCACCACAGGGTTCAATCGCTGTGGGAGGACTCCCTTAGCCTTAGCATTGGGTGTTCAGGCCAGATTGTTGACCATGTTTCTTCAGCTATAGTACTGGGAAATTCTAGTGTTCAGTGGTGTCAGCCAAGGCATTCCTCTGCTAAAACTGAATGGTGACAATAGTAAATACTTAATGAACGCTTACTATGTGTCAAATGCTTCTCTAAGCATTCTACAGATATTAATTCATTTAATTTTTAACTGTTAACAGAGATTAGTAGTTAATTCTGTTTGTTAACAAGCTATTACGTTTTGCACAAAACCTAGGCACAGAGAAATTAAGAAATCTGCCCAACTTCACACAGCTAGAAAAATGGCAGAGCTGGGATTCAAATCAGGAATTTTGGTTCCAGGGCTAGCTCTTATAAGGCCAGGGGTCGGCAAACTGAGGTCCATGGGCTAAATCTGACCCGCTGCCTATTTCTGTAAATAAAGTTTTATTAGTACACAACCATGCCCATTTGCCTACATGCTGTTTATGGCTGCTTTGCGCCATCATGGCCAAGTTGTATGGTTGCAGCAGGGACTATGGCTCATAAGGCCTAAAATGTTTACTGCCCAGCCCTTTACAGAAAAAGATTGCTGACCCCTGCTCTAGGTCTTGCAATCTAAGAAATGGAGGTCTTTTCCCAATTCAGAAAAATGATCATTGACCAGTCCAGTGTGGTACAGCTGGTACAGGTTCCAGAGCTGGAGACTGGGACTCGGTCCCAGCTCTACCATCTTCTTGCTGTGTGCCCCTGAGCACAGCCAGATCTCTCTCCTCCGTAGAGGGGAATGCAATGCCTCCCTCTTAGGGCTGCCTGAGGGTTGCATGGAAACTGTGTGTGACACACATAGTGCGTTGTGACTGTGCTAAAAAGGAGGGTTTTCTCATTCTAGAAACATTTCCCTTCAGTTTCCTTTAAAGAGTTGGACTCTGTTGTTCCTTCCGTATTCTAGAGCCTTATATGAGGTGGCCTTTGATTTAGTACAAGTGGCGTGTCTGGATATTCTGGAGTATATACTGTATCACCATTTCTTTCCTGTGTTCTGGAGCTCTGGAGCTCATTGTGACTCCTGGGGCCCCACAACTTGAATTCATTTGAGAGCCACTAAGGAGCCAGCAGGGTTCTGGCCCCAGATATCTTATTTTCTTTATCATTAGGTAGAGCTCACAGTCCATCACCCTGAGGTTGTCCAGGGCCTCCTGGGAGAGCTCCCCACTAGGGGAAGGTGTTTAGACTGTCACTCTCTCCAGCCCCAACCCACCATCTTCCTGGGCTTATTTTCCAGAGAAAGGTGACTTCCTGGCCTTGGACCTTGGGGGTACCAATTTCCGGGTCCTGCTGGTGCGCGTGCGGAATGGGAAGCGACGTGGAGTGGAGATGCACAACAAGATCTACTCTATCCCGCGGGAGGTCATGCACGGCACAGGGGATGAGGTGATGCAGGGTGGCACCTCTGGGAGGGGACCCCAGGAGACACCCACTTCTCACCTGGGAGGACAGTGTTTTCTCTGCTCACCCGTGGTCCTGGGGAGGGCTACATGGGCTAGGGCCCTGGGCTGGCCTTTGCTTAGGTGCGTGCCTGAACTGGCCTTTCTCCTGGGTGGAGGCCTCGAGCTGGTGCTCAGACCCTGGTGGGGCAGCACGCCCGGGCCAGGGTTCCTCCTCTCAGAGCCCAATTTCTGCTTGCAGCTCTTTGACCACATCGTCCAGTGCATTGCCGACTTCCTTGAGTACATGGGCATGAAGGGCGTGTCCCTGCCTCTGGGTTTCACCTTCTCCTTCCCCTGCCAGCAGAACAGCCTGGACGAGGTAATAGTGCCTTCCTGGAGGACTCTCCTATGGGCTGTACTGACTCTGAACCAGCCAGAGTTTCGAGCAGGGGAGAATGCTGAGCTGAGAGGAAGAAAACAAGGGCATGAGTGACAAATCATGGGGAAGGGCTTGTTGATGGGAATGAGCAAGTCAGAGCTGATAGAGGTCAAGCAGGTAACAATCTTTGGGATAATGATGATGATGCTAATAATATCAACAACTGACCTTTTTAAAGCCTTTTATGCGAGGTACTCCTAGGCTTCCTGTGTGCGTAATCTCATTTAACCCTTAGAGCAACCATATAAGGTAGGTGTTTGTATACCCGTTTTGCAGAAAGGAGAACAATGTCTGCGGAGATGCCAACTATCTTGCAGGTCATATAGCTTGGGAGTGGCTAAGTCATGATTTCATTCCGGTTTCCTGACACCTGAGTCCATGCTGTCAATTATGCTCAGCTGCTCCTGAGGCTCCTGTTTTGGGCTCAGGACATTTCACTCCATCTCCCTTGGCTGCCCTGGTGTTTCTCTAGGGTCACCTTTGCTTTTCATTCCCTGTCACCTTGCCTCGGATGAATGAAGCAGGCTGTTGAAGAGCTGGTGCTCCCACATATTCTGGACATGGGTGTGTTGACGTGTAGGAGAGCTGAGTAGGCAATGCCTAGGCTTACTCAGGGTAGATGATTGGCATGTTAGATCAGAATACTCTTATTTAAGCGGTTGTTTGTCTCGATCGGTGTTCTAGAAGCTTACATGCTTGGTACAGGTGGACATATGCTGTGGATGGAGTTACCAGGGTACAAAGGGCATGGTTCCTGCTATAGGTGCCTACAAACAAACTGGATTGAGGAAGCAAGCTCAGGAAAGCAAGAGCTGCTCTTTGGAATGCGGCAGCAGTGGAATGATGAAGCCCCGAGGATGATGTTAATCTGAGCACATACCTGGAGGGCATGAGGAATACTTGGTCAGAAGAATGAGCTGCTGAGGAAGAAAGGCAGGCAGGCCCGGCAGTATGGAGAAAGGCGTGTAGGTGGGAACAGTCATAGGTACAGTGGGCTTGGCCCAGTGGCGGGAAAAGGCCTGCGTTTCCAACAGCGTCCCCGGAACAGGAGGCCTTACGTTGCTCAGCTGAGTTTTGTAAATGCCTCCTACTCCTCCCTTCTGAGAGTTAAATTCACCACGTGCACTAGCACGTGCACTTCCTCAGGTTTTAGGAAGTCCCGCAATAAAAACCCTGCCTAATCCAGTATTTCCCAACAGCTGTTAACATTTGTCCAGTGTTAGCTAGTCCAGTATCGCTTTTAGCTTTTCCAACTTCTTTGTCTCAACATATTATATTTTTTCAGTGTCAGTGCATTGGGTTTTAAAGCCTTCACATTTGCATCAATTTACCAAAAGGACTTATCAAACGTGTATAAATATTTATGTGATATTTAATGAAACATTGCTTATTATAATAGTCATTAGAAACAAACCAAGTTGTCCAACGGTGGGAAATAGTTAAATCATGAGTCATTCACTGCCTCATATCAGCAACTAGTTTTTTCAAGGAATTTCAATGATTTGGGAGAACACTGGTGGTAAGACTAAAGAAATATTTTTAATCGAACTATAATCTCTATCATATAGAAATATACAAAACGTGATTAATAGGAAGATAAAAGCATAACGTTCCAGTGTACATGCTTCCAGACTTTTCCTACTGAAATATTTTTAACAGACACTATCTTACTTTTCAAGTATAGCAACATGTATACATGTTTATATATTTATCTAGTGGCTCCCAAGGCATGTTAACTGTTTCTGTTAGTGCTTGAATTGTAAAATTCCAGGTCATTGTATTGGACTTTATACCATATGTTCTAAGTTTCTGTAAGGAGCATGTATTCAGTCTAGAACTGTGAAAACTAAGCACAAATGAAGCAGAAGCCGGGTTTCGTCTGTTGTTGTCTGTAAGCTGGATTCTGCTCTGCTGAGATCACCCTGTTGATGGGAAAACCAGCAGGTGCTGAGGTCCAGAGGCCTCAAGCTGCCTGGGTTAGCTGGTGGCCACGGGCAGTTCTCCTCAGCTGTTGGGGCCTCTCCATGTCTTTTTATTAAGGACCACCTGCAATAACGTAATTTGAACATTCTGTACGCTTGAAAGTGCCAAATACAAAATTTCATCAGAGACGTCAAGCTAATCTGTAGACAAGAAAATCAGGTGGAGAGAAGCACATAGTTGTTTGGATGTGGGTGTGTAAACCAGGCCACTGCTGAGATTGTACTTTGTTTTTCCGAATTTCCTGGGATCTGAACACAGCGGGACTTGTGAGGCCAAACTCCTGGGCCATGAAATGCCAAGCTGGTTGGTATAAACAACCAAGCAAGTCATGGAGAAACAATACAAGTGGGTGGATAGTGAGCACACAGCCCACTTATAGGTTCTGACCTCTCAGGAAGGGGGCCTGGGGGTCCTTGATGCTTGTTCCCTGATAGGCTATGGCAGCAAAGAGGGAACGAGGGAACAGTATATGAAACAGTCCTCCATATTCAAAGCCACCATGTATCTGCTCCTGGAGGGCCCTTTGACACAGCGAAGGGTACTTGTTCACTTCGTACTAGAGTTTGAAAATTTAGAGACACAAACCCGCCCCTCTGTACGATGTACAGGGCAAACTCCTTTCCCCAGTGAAAGAAACAAGCGTATAGAACTTAGTTCCTTGGCAGGGGCAGTCGTATGGTGCTTATGAGCCCATCCATCGGAATTGGTGGGCCTGGGGGTGAGTCCTCCTCTCTTGCAAGCTGTAGGCCTTGGGCAAGTTACTCCAGAGCTACAGTTACCTGTAAAATGGGCATGATAATGATAAACATTCCACAAAAGCGCTGTGAGGATTAAACGTTGTAACACATGGGTTGTGCCTAGCCCAGTACCTGTTGCGTAGTAGGCACTCCTAGTAGGTGAAACAGGTTTAGAATAATTTGTGGGTGAGATGATTGGTTTTTAAAGGGCATCTGTATAACCTGTGAGGTTGTGAACTAGAAAATGACCCAGGAGCCCTTCTCTGATATCCACATCCCTGCCCATGTGTGATTTTTAGAGCATCCTCCTCAAGTGGACTAAAGGCTACAAGGCATCTGGCTGCGAGGGTGAGGACGTGGTTACACTGCTGAAGGAAGCCATCCACCGGCGAGAGGTGGGAGAGGCGTGACATGAGGCCCGAAGTGATCTGGGTGTTCAGAGCTGGGGGAAGTGTTAAGTGCAGTTGTGTTGGTCAAAGGGAGAGTTAACCTAGTCCTTCAGCAGTTGGTGAGTGTACACTGTGTGTCAAGCCCTGCTCTTGGCAACTGGGGATTCAGGAACGCCCACAGAAAGCTCTTGTTATATAAACAATCCCATGAGCTAATGTCAGGTGCTCTCGAGCTATGAAGGAAGATGAAGTTGGGTGAGGACAGAGTGAGTGGGCTGGGGAAGGGCAGTCTTTTAAATAGCATAACCAGGGCAGGTCTCTGAAGAGGTGATATTTGAGCAGAGAAAATGAGCCCTGCCTTATAAATGTTTTAGATACATTTAAATCTCCCTTGCAAGGGTCTGAAGGGAGAATATTGTGGTTCATTTGTGGATTGGGATCTGCTGTTGCTCTCAGGAGTTTGACCTGGAGGTAGTTGCTGTGGTGAATGACACAGTTGGGACTATGATGACCTGTGGCTATGAAGACCCTCACTGTGAAGTTGGCCTCATTGTTGGTAAGGACTCGGGCTGTCCTTCCTGTGTGGGGACACACAACCTAGGGTGGGAGGACGGAAAGTGCAGAGTGAGGCCCTGACTGACATCTCTTGATTGGCAGGCACGGGCAGCAATGCCTGCTACATGGAGGAGATGCGGAATGTTGAGCTGGTGGAAGGGGAAGAGGGGCGGATGTGTGTCAACATGGAGTGGGGGGCCTTTGGGGACAATGGATGCCTAGATGACTTCCGCACAGAATTTGATGCAGCTGTGGATGAACTTTCCCTCAACCCCGGCAAACAGAGGTAGGTACCCAACTGCATGTAGGCCCCGGTACGTTCATCTCAGAGCTGAACAGTGATGAGTGATCTGGTCCTCCACAACAGCAAATCCCGGGACACTCATTCTCTTGAGATGTTAATAGAAGAGATCTCTTTGGAAAGGGCTTCTTGTCGAATACATCTGGAAAGTTCTGGGTTAAGTCCTCTTCCCCCTGCTGGACTGCGAGGCTCTTGAAGTCCAATTGGGAAAACAAATCTCAACAGTTATGTTGCAAGGAGAATTTCACATAGGGAACTGGTCACACAGGTTTTAGAGGGATGGAAAGACAAAAAGGGGATGCTGAGGAGCAGTTAGTACATGTAGCAATCAGCTCCTACCCTGAGGGCTAGGAGAACAGGTGGGAGAGAGTATTAAAACCTGGATCTGGAACTTGAGGAAAAACAGACAGCTGAACTTGGTTTCAAAGTTCACCCTGCCATCAGGGTGAAGCAGATAGGAATAGGAAGCAATAGAAGCAAACTTCTTTCTCCTCCATCCATCCAGTATATGGCACCCTCTACTGTCATACTGGATGAGGGGGTAGCCCCAGCATCACAAAGCCCCTGGTATGGTGGGATCCCATTAGGAAGAGGTTGCATGTAGTGTTTCCTAACTAGATTAATCAGGGACCATACTTCTGCAGAATATACTTTGCAAAATATTTGTTTATAGTAGAGGTCACAGGCTAAAATGCCTCCAGGAGCCAGGCAGGCAACATTAATGAAAGAAACAGGCTGGAGTAAGACAAGATTGAATGATGATGGGGTTTTGGTTGAAACTGAGAACATTGACTTTTTAAAGGCACTAGGTAGAGCCAGAAGACCCTCATGCCATTGAGTAGTCATGTTTCGTTCTAGTGGCCAGAACAGGGGTCTCCAGCTGGCACTAGTTACTTGAGCAATAAGTGATTAGGCTGAAGAGAAAGCATGCTAAATTCTCAGCAACGCAGGGGATTAATACAGCATCTTACCCTTCTGGAAGTGTGGTGGGGTTTGGGTGTGCGTTCCTTCTTGAGGAGTTGGGAATAAGCCTTGGAAGGGAAATGAAACCACAAAATGGGGTCAATCTCAGGGAACCCCTTGGGCCTCAGGACACGTTTTACTGAAGGCTATGAGTCAGTATGTGTGGATGCCAGGAATCCTGCCTCAGTGAGTCAAATAGCATTTCCTTCCCACGAAGGGGAATTTGTATGCCTTCTACCTTCTAATGCAATGAGGGTGACGGGGCTGGTGTATCTCAGCACATCCCACCACCTTCCTTCTTAACCTCCATGAACATTACCTGCATTGCAGGTTCGAGAAGATGATCAGTGGCATGTACTTGGGCGAAATTGTTCGTAACATCCTCATCGATTTCACCAAACATGGGCTGCTCTTCCGTGGCCGCATCTCGGAGCGGCTCAAGACACGGGGAATCTTTGAAACCAAGTTCCTGTCTCAGATTGAGAGGTGAGAATTTAGGGCCTGGAATAGGATAGACTGTATTTCCTCCTTTTCATGGACAGACAAGCTGGGATTTCCACAGTTCAAGTAAGATCAGGGTGTGGCTTACATAAAGGTCAGTTTAGTAGCTCACATGTTTGTATCTATATAGTGTTGTTTTAAAGTACGTTATGAACAGTTGGCATTTTAAGGGAAAATATATAATATTCTCATGAAAAATCATGGTAAGCTGGAAGAGCCTGTGCAAAGAAGTATTGTTGGGTTTTAGACCAATTTCAAAGGTAGAAAGAAATATAGCTGCTCATACAATGTAAATTGGAATGCACGGAGGAAGATAACCCACTAAAGCACTTATGCTTGGCAAAAGGGTTCTTCTTAACTGCTGGCTGCAGTAATAAGGCAACCAGGATTGAGTGAGGTTGGCATGTCAGGCAATGCAGAAACATGCCCTGTGGCGGCTCATTAAAGCAAAGCCTTCTTCCTCCAGTCTAATGGTGGAGAAGTCTGCTCCAAATTAGAATACCGAATTTCAGAGCCTTTTAAAAATTAATGCTGTGTCATTATTACTCTCATGCATATAGGAAAACAGGAACTGGTTGGCGTACATGAGTGGGGCCCTAGGGCATCTGCACCAGTGAATAGAATATTGTTCTAGTTTGCATGTCTGTTTATTTTCTTCTTATAGTTTTATTTATCTTTGTTTCATCAATAGTGCACAAGTAGATTTCAGACAACCCAGAGTGGGGGAGTAGAAATAGACCAGGCATTTAATGTTGGTGGGTGATGCTTGTCCTGCTGACCTGTGAACAATGAGAGATTGGACAGGAAAGGGCTTTGCAACTGAAAACTGTCGCATACGAGCATTGTCACTGTCTTTACTGTCAATATTTCCAAATAAGTGGAATACATGGACAGTGAATTTCCTTTTGTTTTGAGTGTCAGTTTTGTAGCAGCAGTGCTCTACCTTGCCTGGGCAAAGTGGCATAAGGAGCTGTTTCTTCGTGTTCTCTCTGTGAGGGTCAGTGAGATGAGCACTAGTTCCTGAACTGAGTTTAAGAATGGAACCACCTCTCAGGGGCAGTGGCTTTTACCCCCAGCTCTCGGAAGGCCAGGTCCCCCAGAACCACTTCTGATGAAGGAGCCAGGCCCCGGAGTGGCAGGCCACCATGCCCTCTAGGTATGTGACTGACCACTCACTGTCTCCTCCTGGCCCAGTGACTGCCTGGCCCTGCTGCAGGTCCGTGCCATCCTGCACCACTTAGGGCTCGAGAGCACCTGTGATGACAGCATCATTGTCAAGGAGGTGTGCACTGTGGTGGCGCGGCGGGCAGCCCAGCTCTGTGGTGCAGGCATGGCCGCCGTGGTGGACAAAATACGAGAGAACCGTGGGCTGGACACCCTCAAAGTGACAGTGGGTGTGGACGGGACCCTCTACAAGCTACATCCTCAGTGAGTGCCTGATCTCCACTCTTCCTGCCCATCTTTCTCCCTCTTTCTCACCATCCATCCTTTCCTTGCTCTCCTTTCTCTCTCTCTTTATTTTATGGCAAATTATCAGACATTCCAAAGAGTGTATATAATATATATATATATTATAGTTTAAAGATTAATAACTAGAAGTAGGTCTGTGTTTTACCACCCAGCTAGGAAGCCCCCTGTGAGCCCCTCCCAACTGCACCCTTCATTCCCCCCTACCATGAGTGAGTGCTGGGGTGATTAAGTCTATTGCTTTCTTTTCCCCCTCCATATATCTACGTATGCATCTACATTGTTTAGTTTTACTTAATTTTGAACTTACCATATGACATCTTTTCTTTTGTGACTGGCTTTTCTCACACCACATTTATGGTTTTGAGATGCATCCACACTGAAGTCTGCAATCATAGTTAATTCATTTTCAAGGCTGTATAGCATACCTTTGAATGACTATACTATAATTTATTCTAATGATGAATATTTGGGTTATTTCTAGGTTTTGACTATTACAAGCAGTGCTCCTGTCAACATTCTAGTAAATGTATGCTGGGACTCTGGATCAAGATTTTTTTCTACAGTCTAGGGTAGGGGTTGGCAGATTATAGCCACAAGTGTTTTTGTAACTAAAGTTTTACTGGAATACAGCCACACCCACTTGTTTATGTGTTGTCTATGGCTGCTTTTGGTTATAAGAGCAGACCATATGACCTACAGAGCTCAAAATACCTATCGTCTGGCCCTCTGTAGAAGAAGTTTTCCACCCTCACCCGTGGTATGGAAGTACTGAATTCCCTTTTCTTTTTACTCTTTTTCCTGTCTTTCTCCATCTCTTCTCCCTTTTCTCCTCTCATCACTATTTCTCTTCTCCTTTCTTCCCTCACTTGCATATGTTGAATAAATTGTTTTAAAATTAGGAAGTGCCTCAGTCCGTCTCCCCTAGAAGCTCTTCAACTAAAAGTTAAAAGAATAGAGCTGTGCCCCTTGCCTGGACATGAGGTAGGATGGAGAGACTCATCGATTGAATTGTCACCTGCTGTCACCATGATTGTTTCAGGGAGCTGAGAAACTTGCCCAGAGTCTACACAGTTAGTGAAAAGACTGGACCTTGAGGAGAAGTTCCAAGTTTCTCTGTTGATGATCAGTGTCATTGTGAAAATAGAAACCTTAGTCCCAAGTGAGGGTCGGAAGGGGGACAGAAGTCTAGCCACCAGCACTGGGGCTTGGTGTTAGGAGCCCCTGTTCTCAGCTCTGCAGATGGGGAGGAGCAACTCATCCCTGCTATTGTGGGGAGATGATGACAAACGGTTTCTTCCTCTAGTCCCATATCAGGAAGAATCTGTGATTTCTGTTCTCAACACACCCTCCTAAGTCTGCTCCTTTTGCCTTTAATGACATTTTGGGTTAGATATGAGTGTGATGTGAGTTAATACCTCTGGAAAATAGAATATCACACATGTGGCGCTTCATCCTTCCCTCCAGAGTTGATGAACAGGTTATATATACACTTCTGCAAGGTGTGCTTGTGGCGTCCATGACTGTTGAACTTCTCTTTCACTGCTTAGTTTTAAGAACACAGCTTGCCAGAATCTCAGACTTTTGTCCTAGAGTTGAATCTTAGCTTCCCACTTGCCCACTGTGACACAGAATTTGGGCATGTTGCTAGTCTCTCCAAGTTTCAGTTTTCTGAAACAGAATACACAATGTTTCCTACATGGTAGCTGTCATCCTCTTTCCCATCTCAATTATTCCTGGGTTTCCAGCATCACTTCTTAGGGTCCCATCTCTGAGGACACAAATCAATTGTGACTAAGGTATTTTTTCTGTCTTCTTCCCAACTTTTCCAGCTTTGCCAAAGTCATGCACGAGACGGTGAAGGACTTGGCTCCAAAATGTGATGTGTCCTTCCTGGAGTCGGAGGATGGCAGTGGGAAGGGGGCGGCTCTCATCACTGCTGTGGCCTGCCGCATCCGAGAGGCTGGACAGCGGTAGAGCCCCTGAAATTGGAAGGACTTCCTCTGGTTTCCCTTCTTTCCGGCTTTAAATTATAAGTTGATCCCCTTGTGTCAGAGACAGACCCCTTGGCTTTTCCTTGGCAGAGAGGACCTTATTGGACTGGGTTTTGTCTCTGTCTACTCACTGTAGAGTTTGATACCCAAGGCTTAGCCCTCCTGAGATAAATACAATTTGAAGTAAGGATTTGTTCCCACTTGTCACAACCATTACCATTGGTTCTCTTAAAACTTGAAAAAAAATTTAACCTTTAGTAATCCCCCTGGCCAAATTCCATGTCCCTGTATAATCCTACAGGGTGGGGACACTAATGAAAAAATATGGTTGCTTCACCTTGGAGCCTGAACATGGAAGTTGATGCTATTTCTCCTCTCAGAGATCTGGGAGGTCTCCACTGACTTGAGCCTGATTCTCCCATAGGCAGGGAGGAGGGGCGGTAATGTAGGGGAAACCCATGGATAGCCATGTGGCAGCCCCTCTTCAACCTCATCTTTAAGCGTTTGCCTAGTGGGTTCCAGTGGATGCTGTTCCTGGAATCAAAGCATCCTGAGTCTGAGCAAGCAAAACCAAAGCCAAGAGTCCTGTGAGTGGGCTTGTTGTCACATCTCCTCGTGGGTTCACAAGTCATCCATAAGCAGTGGACCTTTGGGGGAGGGAAGACTTTTTGGTGTGTTTAAAAATTTTTTCCTGCAGAGGTGGAAACACTGTATTTTCATTTTAATTTATATTTGAAATTTATTTAGTTCATGAAGTACATCTGCTCCTTCATTTTGACACTGTACGTAACGATCGGTTGTATGTAACGTATTTATATGTTAATTTGTTATGTCTGTAAATACACAGGGTCTCATTAGTAGATCAGTGTAGTTAAAGGATGGAAGATGAAGATACAGACTGGTTCCTAGAAATACCTCATTCGTCTTCAGGAAAAGAAGGAAAGCCTCTTTAGGGTGAGCGAATGGCCAAGCAGCTCATTGCCAGCTCCTTTCCCTGCAGACTCAGAAACTTGGAAGGTGGCTGGGGACAGAGTGAAGGAGGCTGGGGCTATGGATTGGAGACACCACGCTAACTGGATGCTCAGTCTAGGGGCTTTCCTGGAGCCATATTACATGAGATGCTAACAAAGGAAACAGGAATCATTTCAAATAGACTCTGCTTAGAAATCTTCATCCTTAGGGCAGTTATTAGTATTTTAAACCTCTCTAACAATATAAAGGAAGCCACCAAAAACATTGAAAAAATTGTCTAATTGTTGATAGCAAACCAAACCAAAACAAACAATCAAACAAACGAAACTTCAGGAACAACACTTTTGGTGGATTTGTGCCCTCCTAGCAAAGTTCGCCTTCAATTTGTTTTGTAAATGTTCTACAAGAGGTGTTGTCCACAGACTTCCTTACACTGAGCTGTTTTTACAAGAAGTGTTTATTCCAAACTGCTTGGTGCGGGGTTGGGGGGGTGGTGAGGGGAGACATAAAACCTTCCTTACCCTGCTCTTTAGAGTGCAGTTAATTCTGAATCTGAAAGCCCACTTCTGCCCTAAAATGATCACACCCCCACACGTTAAACCTGAATACTTCATAATAAAGAGGGGATGTCCTTTTAACAATGTTGAGTAGGATACGAGGATCAAAACAGAAAAATGGAAAGACGCAACTCAATAGCACCCAATTTTTGCACATTTATCAAACTTGTCCTGGAACAGTGTCTAGATTTGTGTATCATTAAAGGATGCCCAAGAAATAGAAATGAACCTTAACTTTTAAACTTGAAAATTAGGCACCATCTATGAAATTGCACATTTTTAAAAGGTAGAGCTGTGTGTGTGGCTATTTAAGACGTGTCATTGGTTTCCAAAAAGGAAAGCTGGAAAATGCAGTTTGAATGTTTGTGTTCCCACGGTTAGGTGACGGTTCCTTGCTGACGCTGCTTTGCCCATGTAAATACATTGACTCTCAGTCTTTGACTGGGATGTGCTCAAGAGCAGATCATCTCAAATCCTTGAGCCCTCAGTCTAGTGAAGATGTTGTCATGTACAATAAAGGACTAGTTGAATTAACTGTGTGATGTTAACTATTAATAAATTTTAACATTTTTCAAAATATTCAGCGTGTGATTCATGAGCATTTTTCAAGAGTACAGTCATCTTTTGAGCATATTAGTCCTTCCTGGCCCATCTGAGTAGTTGGTGAGTGTTTTGATTTTGACTATATGTGCTTGACAGGCATGTAGCTAACTCTTGGCCTTGACCCCAGATATTTCTCACTCCAGAAACACAGTCCCAGTGGAACGGGAAGGTAGGTGACCTTTCCTAGGCCGTCTTTGAGCCCCCAGATCTCAAGCACCACTGAAGAACCATGGCTGGCCCAGCAGTCTACTGTTTAAACAGTTTGGCTGAGATGTAGCAGAACCCTCAGAGACTCTGGGTAGTCTCCGTATAGGCATATGTGATTCACATTCAGGATAAGTAAAGCCCTTACTTATATGAACATCTAAAAAGCACTTGCCTCTGTCCTATCCTTACAGTCTTTCAAACCCTCTCCTTAATAAGCAAAATACAAACCTAGGAAATAAACTTCTCACAGGTTCCTGGTGATACCCACTGACTTTAACATGGCCCTGTTTGACAATAACTGAAGGGGGAGGCAGATCAAGGCTAACAGAATGCTAGAGATAGCCAAAACACAAAATTCAACCTAGCTAGTGGTAAAGGAAAAGAAATTTAAATTAGACCTTATTTTTATGACTTCAAATTGGTGAGATTATAGGAGCATTCTCATATACTATTGGTGGAAATGCAAGGTATAATTATTTAGGAGGGAAATAGTCAATATCCATGTTTTGTGTAATTTTCTAGAAATTTGTGCAGAGGAAGTACACATAGTTGGAGACCAAGATTTAGCTTTAAGGGTACGGGTGACTGTATAACTTAAAATGACAAAATAGGGGAACTCCATACCGTGGGTCTGCCTACCTTGTACCAGGGTCCAGTCAGGAAGACAATCTACTCCAGTTATTTCGAACAGATTTTAACACAAGGACTTGGTTATGCAGGTGATAGGAGAGCTGAGAAGTCCCACAGTATAGAGGAGCAACCCAGAGATTAGCAACATCCAAAAAACCCACTTCTATCCCAACGGCTGGGCCAGATTCCGAAAGCTGGAACCACAGAGCTGGAGTGGGAGGTGGTTAGAAATACCCTGTCTTCTCCCTCCCACCCTCTAGTTTTCTGCAGTGTCTCCCGTTGACTGACCCTACCTGTGAGGCAGGGGAGGGTGGGACCTGGAGCTAAATAATAAGTGAGGTGCATGTACCCTGTAAAACCATTACAGTGTTACTGAAGGATATTTGGTATCATAGAAAATGTTGACAGTATGCTGAAAGTATGTTACAAAACAGTATGGGGCCTTAGCCCCATTCCTCAGCAGCCGTCCGTCAGATTTCCCCACCTCTGCGACTTGGGCACCCCTGTGGGGCTCTGGAGCAGGCCACTCTGCTGGGCCTGCCAGCTTCAGCTGCCAGCTGCTCAGGGCAACTTTGGCAGCACCGCCCTCCTTAGGTCGCTGCTGCTCCATCACAGAGCCTCGGAGAAGAGCCCTCCCTTTTCCCAGTGGGGCTCCTGGGTGGACACAGACCCTTAATTCCCCATAGATCATAATACTGGACAAGATGCTCTGAAGGCAGTTTTCTCAGGTTTCTGCGCTCAGAGACCCTGAAAGCCTCTGGGCCACCCGTACTCACAGGTTTCCCACAGTCTTCTCCCTACTCAACTCCCACCTCCTCTGTAGGGCTCCTCACCACTGGGAAATCTATTTCCTGCACCCAGGTTGCTTCCAGCTTGGAAATAGCTTTTCCAGCCTCTGCCAGCCTGTCTTACCTTTCACTCCCTTCTTTGTTGCTTTGTTTTCATTTTTGGGGGGCACCAGGGGCAGAAGGCTAGATTACTCACACCCCACCCCCCCTCAATTCAAGGCATTTTCTAGTCTTTGCAAGGAGATTTCTTGCTTTTTTATTTTCTTATTGCCTTTTATCCTCTTGTCCATTCTCCACTCACAAGTGGCAACCATGTTATTGTATTGATGTGCAGTTTATTTGTGTCTTGTGTGCATGCTTTTTTAAAATTAATTTTTATTGGAGTATAGTTGCTTTACGATGTTGTGTTCATTTCTACTGTACATCAAAGTGAATCAGTTATACGTATACATATATCCCCTCTTTTGGATTTCCTTCCCGTTTAGGTCACCACAGAGCACTGAGTAGGGTTCCCTGAGTTATACAGTAGGTTCTCATTAGTTATCTATTTTATACATAGTATCAGTAGTGTATATGTCAATCCCAATCTCCCAATTCATCCCACCCCCCTACCTTTCCTCACGTCTCTACAAATGACCCAATTTCGTTCCTTTTTTTTTTTTTTTTTTTTTTTGCGGTATACGGGCGTCTCACTGTTGTGGCCTCTCCCGTTGCGGAGCACAGGCTCCGGACGCGCAGGCTCAGCGGCCATAGCTCACGGGCCCAGCCGCTCCGCGGCATGTGGGATCTTCCCAGACCGGGACACGAACCCGTGTCCCCTGCATCGGCAGGCAGACTCTCAACCACTGCACCACCAGGGAAGCCCCTCGTTCCTTTATATGTGTGAGTAATATTCCATTGTATTATGTACCACATCTTCTTTATCCTTTCCTCTGTTGATGCTTTTTTTAATTTACAAAATGCTATTGGCTAAAAATTGCTTTTTGCCTTTTTTTTTTAAAGACTCATGGATGCCGCTATTGGGCATATCTGACTCTTTACTTCCAGTAATTGCATAAATATCCCACTGTGTGCATGCACTTTGTTTTCCCACCTGTACTTCAAGTGATGGACATGTGGATTGACTCAGCTCCAGCTACACCAACATCACTGCAACAAGCATCCTTGCACATTAATCATCTTTGTAATTATCTCACTGGGCATGTACCCACCCAGGAGCAGGAGAGCTGGAGCATAGGTTGTGCTTTTGCTTAATATGACCCTCTCCTGCCAAGTTACTCTCCCGAAAGTCTGCCCCAAGCCACCATTCCCGCCAGCAGTGAATTGTAGCAACACTTGGCATTATTCTGTTTTCTACTTTTTATTAATGTGCTTAAAATGAGTTCGTATGATTGTTTTTTTTAAATCTTTTTTTTACATCTTTATTGGAGTATAATCGCTTTACAATGGTGTGTTAGTTTCTGCTTTATAACAAAGTGAATCAGTTATACATATACATATGTTCCCATATCTTTTCCCTCTTGCGTCTCCCTCCCTACCACCCTCCCTATCCCACCCCTCCAGGCGGTCACAAAGCACCGAGCTGATCTCCCTGTGCTATGCGGCTGCTTCCCACTAGCTATCTACCTTACGTTTGGTAGTGTATATATGTCCATGCCTCTCTCTCGCTTTGTCACAGCTCACCCTTCCCCCTCCCCATATCCTCAAGCCCATTCTCTAGTAGGTCTGTGTCTTTATTCCTGTCTTACCCCTAGGTTCTTCATGACATTTTTTTTCTTAAATTCCATATATGTGTGTTAGCGTACGGTATTTGTCTTTCTCTTTCTGACTTACTTCACTCTGTATGACAGACTCTAGGTCTATCCACCTCATTACAAATAGCTAAATTTCGTTTCTTTTTATGGCTGAGTAATATTCCATTGTATATATGTGCCACATCTTCTTTATGCATTCATCCGATGATGGACACTTAGGTTGTTTCCATCTCCGGGCTATTGTAAATAGAGCTGCAATGAACATTTTGGTTCATGACTCTTTTTGAATTTTGGTTTTCTCAGGGTATATGCTCAGTAGTGGGATTGCTGGGTCATACGGTAGCTCTGTTTGTAGTTTTTTAAGGAACCTCCATACTGTTCTCCATAGTGGCTGTACGAATTCACATTCCCACCAGCAGTGCAAGAGGGTTCACTTTTCTCCACACCCTCTCCAGCAGTTACTGTTTCTAGATTTTTTGATGATGGCCATTCTGACTGGTGTGAGATGATATCTCATTGTAGTTTTGATTTGCATTTCTCTAATGATTAGTGATGTTGAGCATTCTTTCATGTGTTTGTTGTCAGTCTGTATATTTTCTTTGGAGAAATGTCTATTTATGTCTTCTGGCCTTTTTTGGATTGGGTTGTTTGTTTTTTGTTATTGAGCTGCATGAGCTGCTTATAAATTTTGGAGATTAATCCATTGTCAGTTGCTTCATTTGCAAATATTTTCTCCCATTCTAAGGGTTGTCTTTTGGTCTTGTTTATGGTTTCCTTTGCTGTGCAAAAGCTGTGAAGTTTCATTAGGTCCCATTTGTTTATTTTTGTTTTTATTTCCATTTCTCTAGGAGGTGGGTCAAAAAGGATCTTGCTGTGATTTATGTCATAGAGCGTTCTCCCTATGTTTTCCTCTAAGAGTTTGATAGTTTCTGGCCTTACATTTAGGTCTTTAATCCATTTTGAGCTTATTTTTGTGTATGGTGTTAGGGAGTGATCTAATCTCATACTTTTACATGTACCTGTCCAGTTTTCCCAGCACCACTTAATTGAAGAGGCTGTCTTTTCTCCACTGTGCATTCCTGCCTCCTTTATCAAAGATAAGGTGACTATATGTGCGTGGGTTTATCTCTGGGCTTTCTATCCTGTTCCATTGATCTATCTTTCTGTTTTTGTGCCAGTACCATACTGTCTTGATTACTGTAGCTTTGTAGTATAGTCTGAAGTCAGGGAGCCTGATTCCTCCAGCTCTGCTCTCAAGATTGCTTTGGCTATTTGGGGTCTTTTGTGTTTCCATACAAATTGTTCTGGCTCTGTGAAAAGTACCAGTGGTAGTTTGATAGGGATTGCATTGAATCTGTAGATTGCTTTGGGTAGTAGAGTCATTTTCACAATGTTGATTCTTCCCATCCAAGAACATGGTATATCTCTCCATCTATTTGTATCATCTTTAATTTCTTTCATCAGTGTCTTATAACTTTCTGCATACAGGTCTTTCGTCTCCTTAGGTAGGTTTATTCCTAGATATTTTATTCTTTTTGTTGCAATAGTAAATGGGAGTGTTTTCTTTATTTCACTTTCAGATTTTTCATCATTAGTGTATAGGAATGCCAGAGATTTCTGTGCATTAATTTTGTATCCTACTACTTTACCAAATTCATTGATTAGCTCTAGTAGTTTTCTGGTAGCATCTTTAGGATTCTCTATGTATAGTATCATGTCATCTGCAGACCATATGATTGTCTTAATTTACGTTTCTCCACTATGACTTTGAGCATCTCTTTTTATGTTTCTTTTAGTAATTGCCTGTTTGTATTCTTTGCTGATTTTTCAACCAGGGTTCTTTGTTTTCTCTTTCTGATTTGCTGGAACCCTTATTTAATCTAGATGATCAGTCCTTTGTTGGTTCCAGGTATTGTATCTTCTCCTAATCTGTCAATTTAGTCCACAACATCCTTTGTTGGCTAGGAATACTTTCTTTTGGTATAACCAAATCCACCAATTCTTTTTGCTTTATGTTTTGTACTTTTGACCTTTCTTTCCCTTAGCCCATTAACATTGTCTTATATTAATTTTATTAATAGTTTTACTTTTTATTTTAAAGGGTTAATGTAAAATCATTAGGGAGTCCATATTTCAATGTAATATCAGGTAGATTACAGGTTTTTTTTCTTCATGTTATTAGTGGGTCTGCCCTTTCCCACTGATTTGTGACCCCTCTTCTGAAATATATTAAGTTCCCAAGGGTCTGTTTCTGAGTACTTCTTTCTGCCCCATTGACTGTTTTCATTTGTTCTTGAATCACTAACAGACTGTTTCTATTACCGCGACTTTCTAGTGTGCCGTAATATCTAGCAGGGCAAGTCTCCCCTCTTTTCCTTTTCAAATTTGTGGTATTCATGGTTGGTCCTTTATTCCTCCATGTAAATTTTAGAATAAGTTTATCATATCTCTGAAAAAAAGCAGCTTAAATTTTGGTTAGAGTTGCAGAGAAATTACTGATTTGGGAGGTAAAATTGACATTTTGAATGTTTACAAGAATTTACAAGATTATGTGTATTAAAATCTTTTCTGCTTTTCTCAGAGTTTCAAAGTTTTCTTTATAGAGGTTTTGTGAATTCTTTAAGTTAATACCCAGACAATTTATACTTGTGCACAATCCTTGAATTTTTTTTTTTTTTTTTGTGGTATGCAGGCCTCTCACTGTTGTGGCCTCTCCCGTTGTGGAGCACAGGCTCCAGACACACAGGCTCAGCGGCCATGGCTCATGGGCCCAGCTGCTCCGCGGCATGTGGGATCCTCCCGGACCAGGATGAACCCGTGTCCCCTGCATTGGCAGGCAGACTCCCAACCACTGTGCCACCAGGGAAGCCCCAAATCCTTTATTTTTATTATATTTTCTTGTTGATTATTACAGGGATTCTTGGCCTCAGCACTGTTAAGATTTGGGGCTGGATGTGAGGGCTTTGGGGCTTTGTTGTGAGGGCTGTCCTGTGCGGTGTAGGGTGTTAGCACCATTCCTGTCTTACACCATCAGATGCCCATAGCAGCCCTTCCCTTCAATGTCTGAAAATGTCTTCAGACATTGCCAAAAGTCCTGTGGGAGTGAAGATACCCACATAAAACACTGAACCCAATATTTTGTCCCAATTATTGTATGGGACATGTTTAATTATTTATTTCTTATCTAAAATTCAAATTAAACTGGGTATTCTTTTAAATGTTATTTGTCCAATTTATCAATCCTACCTGAGAGGCAAAATCACTCCTTGTTGGGAATCACTGGTGTAGAGAAAAGTTAGGAATTTGTGTATGTTGATCTTGTTTCTGATAAACTTGCTCAATTTTATTATTAATTGCAGTAGGTTATTTATTCTGTTGTTTTTTTCTATGTAGCTTACCATACTTTTAAATAAATTATTTGTTTTATTTTTCCATTCAATTGCTAAAACTTTTTGGTTTCTTTTCTTACCACATTGATTAGGATCTCTAGCACTGCTATACAGTAGCAGTAATAGTACACTTTTTTAAAATTTCTTTTTTATTTACTTATTTATTTTTATTTTTGGATGTGTCGGGTCTTAGTTGTGGCACACAGGATCTTTGCTGCCGCACGCAGGCTCTTTGCTGTGACGCGTGGTCTCCTCTCTAGTTGTGGTGAACGGGCTCCTCTCTAGTTGTGGCATGTGGGTTTTCCTTTCTCTAGTTGTGGCACATGGACTGCAGAGCGCGTGGGCTCTGTAGTTTGCAGCAAGCGGGCTCTCTAGTTGAGGCACGCAGACTCAGTAGTTGTGGCGCACAGGTTTAGTTGCCCTGCGGCATGTGGGATCTTATTCCCCTACCAGGGATGGAACCCACGTCCCCTGCATTGTGGGGTGGATTCTTTACTGCTGGACCAGCAGGGAAGTCCCAGTAGTACATTTTTGTCTCCTTCCCAATCTTAAAAGAAACGTGCCTAAATTTTCTCCATTGAGAAAAATGTTTGATGTCGGTTTTAGGGTACCAATTTAAGGAACTTCTTTTTTCTATTCCTAGTTTGCTAAGATTTTTTTTTTATTATAAAATCTTAAGCAGATGTTGTACAACGTTAAAGGCTTTTTCTGCATCTATTGAAAGAGATGCATGTGTTTTCTCCTTTAGGCTTTACTGTAATAAATAGCATCAATGCATTCTCTGGAAAATCTTCCTTTATTGCTGGGATAAATTCTATCTTTTAGTACACTGTTGGATTAGTTCACCTGGTATTTTATTTTTTGCATTCTCATTCATAAGTGAATTATTTTTTGCATTCTCATTCATAAGTGAAATGAGGCCATCATTTTTTTCTTTTGTATTGTCCTGATCTGCTTTTAAATAAAAATTACATAACTTCACAAAAAAGGCTGGACAGTTTTCTCTCTTTTTTCATTTACATATGTGAAAGTATACAGAATAGATTACTGAATCCTCTGTGTTTCAATAGTTATTAACTCATGGCCAGTCTTATTTGGTCTATAGCCGCATGCTCATCTTCTCATATTATTTTGAAGCAAACCTCAGACATTTTATCATGAACACTACAAATGCTCCGGTATAAAGAGAACTCTCTTTTTCCAACCTATCCACAATGCCATCACCTCCTCCCCAAATACTCATAATTCCTCAATGTCAAGAAACACTGAGTCAGTTTTTAGACTTCCAATTGTCTCATAAATGTCAATACAATTTTTAAAAATAAGAATCCAAACAAAATCTACATGTTGTGCTTGGTCACCTGTCTTCTAATCTCTCATAGCCTTCTGCTCCCTTCCAACTCTGTTTTCCTCTCTTCTGAAGAAATCACATTGTCTAGAGTTTCTCATGATTGCATCTCTAGTTTGGCATGCTCCCCGTCCTCTGTATTCCTGTAAATTGGTAGTCTAATCTCAATTCTTGATCAAATGTATTGATAGATTTAGTATTTTAGCAAGACTACTTCAGAGTGGTTCTTGCATTATTCTTTTATTTTTATGTGTGTGTAATTGTTCCCCTTTTATTGTATATTTGCATAGTTCAATGTATAATGTCTCTTTCTCACCCCTTTTCTTGATCAGTCTTGCCAGAATTTTATTTCATTAATCTTTCCAAAGAATTAGCTTATGAATTTTGTTAATTTGTTTTTTTCTCCTTCATTTATTTTTCACCCTATTTTTTTCCTTCTTGTTTCTTGAGCTTGCTTTGTTGCTCCTTTTTCAGCTTCTTAAGTGAACTGTTTAGCTTATATTTGAAGTTATAAATTCCCCTCCATCTACTGTTTTTAAGTCCCACAAATTTTAATACATTGCCATTTCACTGGAATTCTAAGTAATTAATGTGGTATATGCTTTTTTTTCATCTTATAAAATTCAATACTCTCTTATTTAGTTTCCAGTAATTTTTTTTTTTTTTTTTTTTGGTCTACGTTGGGTCTTTGTTGCTACGTGTGAACTTTCTCTAGTTGTGGTGAGCGGGGGCTACTCTTCGTTGCGGTGCGCAGGCTTCTCACTGCAATGGCTTCTCTCATTGCAGAGTGCAGGCTCTAGGTGCGTGGGCTGCAGTAGTTGTAGCATGCAGGCTTCAGTAGTTACAGCACGTGGGCTCAGCAGTTGTGGTTCATGGGCTTAGTTGCTCCATGGCATGTGAGATCTTCCCAGGCCAGGGCTTGAACCCATGTCCCCTGCATTGGCAGGCAGATTCTTAACCACTGCACCACGAGGGAAGTCTCCAGTAATATGTTTTTTAAACTATCTTTTTGTTATTCTTTTCTAATTTTTTTGCATTATGGTCTGAGAACATGGTCTGTTTGATATTCAATATTTGGAATTTGTCAAGTCTTCCTTTGTGTCCTAGTATATGGGCAATGCTGTAACCCTTCTAGAGGTGTCTAAAAACTCTGTATTTCTCTGGTATAGTGCATAAACTTAAGCAAAGAGAGAGAGGCACAAGCACAGAGACAGAGTGACTGTGGATAAGTTCTAGATGATTAACATAAGTCACTTCTGAGTTTCTTAGTGGTAAATTATAGGTGGCCTTTGTTTTCTTCTTGGACAGCAGTTTTTGTTTGTCTGTTTCCTAATATTCTTGAAATCAATGTCAAAGATTTCACATGGCACTCACTGCCCTAGGTTGGTAAGAGCACTGGTATGGACAAAGGATGACATGTGCCACTGTAGATTGTGTGGATGGCCTGCCATCCTGCTCTGTAAAATGAAGGGATTTAAGCTCCTCACTCAGCTTGAACTTTTGTGTTCTGTTATTTGTAAGCTCCGTCTGCTGCTGGTGTGGTTACCTGAAAATACTTGCACCTTGGTGGTCATCCAGGCTTAGGTACAAGCATCGTAGGAAACCTCACAAAAGAGGCCCTCAGGGTCCCACCCACAGGCAGTGGGGGCGGGGAGGAGGCATTCCTCTCTGCATTAGCAGGAGATGATGTGGCCTTTTGCCTTCTATCCTTTAGTGATAAACACGTTTCTTTCTCCCATGATGGTCTCTGTTCTCCAGGCTGCAAAACCCTTTCCAGGGAATGCAGGCATGAATGGTGCCAATTGGAACGTGGAAATAAACAGGAATCAGTACCCTTGGCAGTGCTGGGACTTGAGGTCCGCTGAGGGACAAATGTGTACTCTCTGTTTTATTAAATGTTTTCCTTCTTAATAAGCAGTGGGAAATGCCAGAACAATCTGCAGCTGCTTGCTGACCCTGGGGACTGGGAAGGGTGCGTTTCTGAGACTCTATTTTTAGTTTACTCAGTCATGCCAGAAATATCCTCACGTTGGGGGTGCCAGAATTGCCCCAGGGGACCAGCTCTGCCTTCTATCTGGGCGGGACCAAGCAGGACCAAGTGACGCTTTCCTTGGCAACTTTCTACACATTTCCGGGCCTCAGATGTTGCCATAAGGCCATTTCCCCATGCTCCATACAGCAAAAACATCTGGAAAATGACCTTTGTACATTTGCATTATTTAATTTATATACATTATGCAGAAGCAAGTATGAATTTTCTTCACAACATTTGGATGCAAGAAATGTCACAGTACCGAAATTAGCTCTGAGCCCTCCCTCACCAAGAGAATGAGATGTCCAATGTCAAGTATTATTGGGGTGACTTTCCCCTCCTAAGGATGAAGCAGGAATCCCTGGGAGGGGACAGTCCAGTGGCACCTGAAAAAGGCCTCTAGTCTTTAAGCACACTGTTTTCTGAGCCAGCCCAGCCTGTTGGAGAACCCCTGCTACCTGGAGCCTGTCACAGCCCTGACCAGGGACCCATCCCATCTCGCACCAGATGCTGCCTAGACCCTGCTGAACATATGGCAGCCCTGGAAGCCATACTGGCACCGCATGCCTGGGCTGTCAGGAGCTCTGCCTCGGAGACACCCTGTGTGGTTGGCTGTGGGGGCATGTGGGGACTGGCCCCGCTGCGGGAACCATTCCACCATTCTCTTCCTGATGATCCCTGTCCCAAAATTCCTCTTTGGGTCTCTGATTCACTTTCAAGACTGGAAGCTGCTCCAGCCTTAGGCACTGGATGGATATTTTTTATTTAGATTCTCCAAACAAGCAGATTGATTTAAAATTGTGTGTGTTTCCTTTGCTTCCTACATTATAGACAAGATTTCAAAGGAGGAGGGGATGGAGAAGGGAGGAGGGAGGAAGAAGTTGCTAAGAAGGCTTGTCCACTCCTGGTGAGAGTAGTGAGGTATAGGGAGAATGGGCAGAGGGCTTTGCCTGCCATGTGTGTTCAGGGCACTGTGCAGCTGCTCCCTCCACCGTCAACTCTAGTACCTCTGGGTTCCCATTTTGCATATCTCCATCCTGCATAGGTGCTCCCAACAGCACCCATCTACAGCTAGAGAGGACTGAATATCTTAAAGAGATGGCCAGACTTCTCAAGGTAGGTAGTTCACCCTGGACAGTCTAAAAGAAAAGCCACAGTGGTGTACTGTAAATCAATAACAACTCAATAGTCAGTTAGGTTTATTGTAAATCAACAATTTAGATTTCCCACCTGAATGCTGTAGTGGGAGCAGAGAGCAGGCTGGCTCTGAAGAAGTGCACTCTGTGAAACTCGTGCCTGGGTAGCCTAGCCTCTCACTGACGTGCTTGGGGCCTCGCCTGGCTTTGTTTCGAATACAGAGACTTTCAAGTTCTCTTCCCTCTGTGTTTGTGGAAACCCTAGAGTTCTTATTTTTCTCCTGCTCACTGTTTCTTTCGCCTTAATATCATTGTCTCTTCTGGCTCTCTAGAATAAATTTTTTTTGCTGATGACTCAATGCTGAATCCTGACTTATCTGTAAATTGGATGAGGGATACTTTTGTAGAAGGCTAGGAAAGGATATTTAATCAGAGTGTGGAACGGGGAGAGCTATGTAATATTTCCCACTGGCAACACCTCACTAGGCAGAGTGAGGTCAGGGATCAGTGCCACCTCCACCAAAAGCTAAAGGAGAGGCCTCCAGGCCCCTCACTGCACAAGTCCACTGTCGCTGGGCAGAGCCTGCCCCAAATAGGCAGAGCAAAATCTTCTGTCCACTAGCTCCAGCATCCACCCTGCGTAGGGTCAGTGGGAAAACACACCTCACATGACAACTCTGATTTCATCAGTCAGTGTTTCAAACATTCCTTTCCTAGAGTTCTTTTCTCTTCTATAGCCCCAACATCTTCAGACTGCCCGGAACTTTCTTTCTCTGATCTAATCATTCACTCCTTCCTCCTCTCAACCCTTCCTCTAGGCCCCCTGGAACTCCACAACCAGTAAATTACTCCAGATGGCCAGCCTTATATCCAGATGTTCCCTCTCCCTCTTGCCTCAACTCACTCATTCATTCAGTCATTCAACACCCAGGTTAGAGAACCTTCAGGTGATATGCAATGTCTGCATGTGAAACTTGATTTAGTAACTCAGTCTCACACCTTGAATTAACGGGCTTTGTGGTAGTTGTGATAATATTATATTTTATAGCTCATGTAATCATCTTTCTAGCCCCTGCCTCTTCTTATGGAGTAAATGAATGCACACAACAGGCATTACTCCTTGCCTTGAGTGTGGGGCTGTGAAACTTTTCAGATGTATGATTCTTGGTTATATAGTAATCAAAATACAGTGATATTTTGAAATACTTGGCAAATAATTTCATTTATCCAGGAGGATAGCTGTCACTGATAAGGAAAGCCTTCGGGCAGTCAATACAAATGCAGTAGGGTATCGCTGGAAGCCAGGCACTTTTCATATGCCATATGCCATTCCATTTAATTCCTGTCAACCACGCTGCCTCCACCCTGCCCCCACAAATTATAGCAGAAGTGATTTGCCTAAGTTGAGCTCTGTTACAGAGGGATGCTCTGTCTGAGGATTATCTCCAGTCTCTCAGCATGATTTTTAAAAACTGGATAAATGGATACAAGAAAGAATGAAGGACAGATAACAGCCCTATAGCAAATAGAAGGGTGATAAACAAAAGTCAAAAACTCAGGCACATGGACACAACAAAGCAAAGGACTTTAAGACACTTTGGAGGGGAGGGGTGGCAAGCAGCTCCACTTTATATAGATCACTAGGTTCTGAACTTATCCTTATACTAAATTAAGGTGGAAAATGTGCCACTAAATAATGAAAATTACAAAGAATCAAAAGAAATGAGATTATTATTGATGTACTCTGTTTAAGAAAACAAGAGCATAAGAAAGAAATCAAGAGCATAAGTTTTGAGATTAAGAACGTTTTAAAAATGATTATTAAATTAAAGATATTTTACCTTTTAAGCCTCTCAATAAATGTAGCCACTTTCCCCTATTTTAAAAAATAAATATCATTTAATACATGAAAAAATTATATATTTTATAAATTATATGATAAAGCTACTTTATGAAGAGGAAGATAAAAAGGTTTTGTACAAGCATATTACCTTTATCTAAATGAATATAAAGACTAAATTATAAAACTTCTTGATAGACAGAAATCATACAACTGTATTGAGTTCTATAATGCAGTTTCCCCATAGCATAATACTAATTAGAGACAATGTATACAATGCATTGTCTGCACCAGACACTCAATTATGGAATATGATCTTCATTCTGAACTCAGCTCCAATGGTAATGCATAATCTCTAATTTTTTTGTGTTTCATGGACCACTAAGGAAAGTACCAAATTCTGAATTCTAAAATATTCATTTTAGCAATTTTACTTTCTCAAGACAAATCATGATCACTCTTTTCTCATTTTGAAATGAGGTCAAGTCATGTTTATAATAATGGGAATAAAAATATAATATGGAATAAAAATAAAGTGAAAATATTAAAAAAAAAAAGACCTTACAAATCATTGTAAGGCTGTTGGAACTTGCTCCAAGTGAAATGAGAAGTCATTGGAAATGGTTTTGAGCACAGTAATGCCAAGAGCTGAGCTATGTTTTTAAAAAGAGTACATTTGCTGCCATGTAGAGAATAGGAAGACACAGAGAAAACAGTTATGAGGCTATTGAAATAAATCAGGTGAGAGATGATAGACCAGGCAGGTAGCAGTGCCAGAGGTGAGAAGCTGTCAGCCTGGATGCGTTTTGAAGATAAAGTCAATAAATTTGCCAGTAGAATAGATAGGGAATGTGAAAGAAAGAGAGGATCAAAGCTGACTCAAGGTTTTTGGCCTAAGTAACAGGAAGAATGGAGTTGTCATCCACTGAGATGGGGAAAGCACTAGGAGAGGGGCAGGTTTTGAGGAGAAAAGAGATCTATTTTGAACCAACTCAGGAGCAACAGTCACCTTAGCACCCAGATTATGGTCTTCAAACATCATGTCCCAGGTTTGCTGATCCCAGATCAGGGGCAGGAAATGCAGATGATCCTGGGGCATCTTGAAACATCAGGTAGCCAGGAAGTTATCAAAGACAATTATGATCCTGGCAGAAGGACTAAACCATTTGCTGAAGGTGGGATAATGGGAGCATCAATAAGGATCAAACTGCAATGGATTTAAACATCATCAAAGATGTTTAAAACAAAGATGTTTATGATGATATGAAAATTGTTCTCTTAATTTGTTTGTGTTGGAAAATGATAGGGGACCAACCCATTATTCTGAAAAGTGGTTAATAAAAGGAAAGAATCAAGCATTTATCCTGCTTTTCCTATATAAACTATACCATAGGGTAACAAAATAATAGATGAGGGTAAGTTTCTCTTCACAGAAGCATCCCAGCTAATGAATGAAAAAGAATGATAGAATTTGAATATAACCATTTGAAAATATTAATGAGGTATTAGGCCCAGGCAATGAGCATAAACTGCTCTGAATATGACAAAAAGAGAGAGAAGCAGACATTGTGTGCCTCCTGATGGAAGGCTGAACCTCCATGCCTAGAATCCAAATACCACTTTGCAGGTAATACAGAAGAGTGTGGGACATGTTAAACTAAACCATGGGGTGCATTCAGCAAAATCCAAAATGAGGAAACTTCTGTGGAAGAAATGGCCTTGTTTCAACAAGTAAGTTGAAAAGAAAAAGGACAAGAGGAAGAACCTGTAGATTAAAAAAGACTTAAAATATATATCAAAAAATCACAAGGCAGCTTCAAGATGGCAGAGGAGTGAGACCTGGAGATCCCATTTCTCCCCAGAAATACATCTGAAATACATCTACATGTGGAACAACTCCTACTGAACACCTATTGACCGCTGGCAGAAGACCTCAGACCTCCCAAAAGGGAAGAAACTCCCCACGTACCTGGGTAGGGTAAAAGAAAAAAGAAAAAATAGAGACAAAATAATAGGGACGGGACCTGCACCAGTGGGAGGGAGCTGTGGAGGAGGAAAGGTTTCCACACAAAAGAAGCTGCTTTGCAGGCGGACAAGGGGTGGGGGGTGGGAGGTGGGGTGGTGGGGGTGGGGGTGGTGCGGTGGCGGGGAAGCTTCGGAGCCATGGAGGAGAGCTCAGAAACAGGGGTGCAGAGGGCAAAGCGGACGGATTGCCGCACAGAGGATCGGTGCTGACCAGCACTCACCAGCCTGAGAGGCTTGTCTGCTCACCTGCCTGGGCGGGAGCCGGCTGGGAGCTGAGGCTCGGGTTTCGGAGGTCAGACCCCAGGGAGAAGACTGGGGTTGGCTGTGTGAACACAGCCTGAAGGGGGCTAGTGCACCACAGCTAGCCGGGAGGGAGTCCAGGAAAAAGTCTGGAACTGACTAAGAGGCAAGAGACCATTGTTTCGGGGTGCGCGAGGAGAGGGGATTCAGAGCACCGCCTAAACGAGCTCCAGAGATGGGTGCAAGCCACGGCTATCAGCGCGGACACCAGAGACAGGCATGAGATGCTAAGGCTGCTGCTGCAGCCACCAAGAAGCCTGTGTGCAAGCACAGGTCACTATCCATACCTCCCCTCCTGGGAGCCTGTGCAGCCTGCCACTGCCAGGGTCCCATGATCCAGGGATAACTTCCCCGGGAGAACACAAGGCACGCCTCAGGCTGTTGCAACGTCAGGCCAGCCTCTGCCTCTGCAGGCTCGCCCCGCATTCTGTACCCCTCCCTCTCCCTGGCCTGAGTGAACCAGAGCCCCCATATCAGCTGCTCCTTTAATCCCGTCCTGTCTGAGTGAAAAACAGACGCCCTCAGGCGACCTACACGCAGAGGCTGGACCAGATCCAAAGCTGAACCCTGGGAGCTGTGCGAACAAAGAAGAGAAAGGGAAATCTCTCCCAGCAGCCTCAGGAGCAGTGGATTAAATCTCCACAATCAACTTGATGTACCCTGCATCTGTGGAATACATGAATAGACAAGGAATCATCCCAAAATTGAGGCGGTGGACTTTGGGAGCAACGATACACATATATTTTTCCTTTTTCTCTTTTTGTGAGTGTGTATGTGTATGCTTCTTTGTGTGATTTTGTCTGTACAGCTTTGCTTTTACCATTTGTCCTAGGGTTCTGTTTGCCCATCTTTTTTTTTTTTTTTAGGATAGCTTTTAGACCTTGTTATCATTGGTGGATTTGTTTTCTGATTTGGTTGCTCTCTTCTTTCTTTCTTTCTTTTTTTATTACTTAAAAATTTTTTATTTGTAATAATTATTTTTTATTTTAATGACTTTATTTTTTTTTATTTTATATTTTTCTTTCCTTCTTTCTTTCTTTTTTTCTCCCTTTTCTTCTGAGCTGTGTGGCTGACAGGGTCTTGGTGCTCTGGCCGGGTATTAGACCTGTGCCTCTGAGGTGGGAGAGCCGAGATCAGGATATTGGTCCACCAGAGACCTCCTGGCTTCACGGAATATCAAATGGTGAGCTCTCCCAGAGATCTCCATCTCAACACTAAGACCCAGCTCCACTCAACGACCAGCAAGATACAGTGCTGGACACCCTATGCCAAACAACTAGAAAGACAGGAACACAGCTCCATGCATTAGCAGAGAGGCTGCTAAAATCATAAGGTCACAGAAACCCCAGAACACACCACCAGAGGCTGTCCTGCCCACCAGAAACACAAGATCCACTCTCATCCACCAGAACACAGGCACCAGTCCACTCCACCTGGAAGCCTACACAACCCACTAAACCAACATTAGCCACTGGGTGCAGACACCAAAAAAAACCGGGAAATATGAACCTGCAGCCTGTGAGAAGCAGACCCCAAACACAGTAAGTTCAGCAAAATGAGAAGACAGAGAAACACACAGCAAATAAAGGAGCAAGGTAAAAACTCACCAGACCAAACAAATGAAGAGGAAATAGGCAGGCTACCTAAAAAAGAATTCAGAGTAATGATAGTAAAGATGATCCAAAATCTTGGAAATAGAATGGAGAAAATACAAGAAACATTTAACAAGGACTAGAAGAACTAAAGAGCAAACAACCAATGATGAACAACACAATAGATGAAATTAAATATTCTCTAGAAGGAATCAATAGCAGAATAACTGAGGCACAGGAACGGATAAGTGACCTGGAAGATAAAATAGTGGAAATAACTACTGTAGAGCAGAATAAAGAATAAAGAATGAAAAGAATTGAGGACAGTCTCAGAGACCTCTGGGACAACATTAAACGCACCAACATTCGAATGATAGGAGCCCCAGAAGAAGAAGAGAAAAAGAAAGGGACGGAGAAAATATTTGAAGAGATTATAGTTGAAAACTTCCCTAATATGGGAAAGGAAAGAGCCAATCAAGTCCAGGAAGCACAGAGAGTCCCATACAGGATTCATACAAGGAGAAACATGACAAGACAATATTAATCAATCTACCAAAAATTAAATATGAGGAAAATATATTAAAAGCAGCAAGGGAAAAAGAACAAATAACATACAAGGGAATCCACATAAGGTTAACAGCTGCATGCCAGAAGGGAGTGGCAGGACATATTTAAAGTGATGAAAGATAAAAACCTACAATCAAGATTACTCTACCCAGCAAAGAGCTCACTCAAATTCGATAGAGAAATTAAAACCTTTACAGAGAAGCAAAAGCTAAGAGAATTCAGCACCACCAAACCAGCTTTACAACAAATGCTAAAGGAACTTCTCTAGGCAAGAAACACAAGAGAAAGAAAAGACCTACAATAACAAAACCAAAACAATTAAGAAAATGGTAATAGGAACATACATATCGATAATTACCTAAAATGTAAATGGATTAAATGCTCCAAGTAAAAGACATAGACTGGCTGAATGGATACAAAAGCATGACCCGTATATACGCTGTGTACAAGAGACCCACTTCAGACCTAGGGACACATACATGTGGAAAATGAGGGAATGGAAAAAGATATTCCATGCAAATGGAAATCAAAAGAAACCTGGAGTAGCAATTCTCATATAAGACAAAACAGATTTTAAAACAACGACTATTACAGGAAACAAAGAAGGACGCTACATAATGATCAAGGCATCAATCCAAGAAGAAGATATAACAGTTGTAAATACTCATGCACCCAGCATAGGAGCAATACATAAGGCAAATGCTAACAGCCATAAAAGGGGAAATCGACAGTAACACAATCATAGTAGGGGACTTTAACACCCCACTTTCACCAATGGACAGATCATCCAAAATGAAAATAAATAAGGAATTATAAGCTTTAAATGATACATTAAACAAGATGGACTTAATTGGTATTTATAGGACACTCTATCCAAAAACAACAGAATATACTTTCTTCTCAAGTGCTCATGGAACATTCTCCAGGATAGATCATACCTTGGGTCACAAATCAAGTCTTGGTAAATTTAAGAAAATTGAAATCATATCAAGTATCTTTTCTGACCACAATGCTATGATACTAGACATCAATTACAGGAAAAAATCTGTAAAAAATACAAACACATGGAGGCTAAGCAATACACTACTTAATAACCAAGAGATCACTGAAGAAATCAAAAAGGAAATCAAAAAATACCTAGAGACAAATGACAATGAAACCACGATGACCCAAAATCTATGGGATGCAGCAAAAGCAGCTCTAAGAGGGAAGTTTATAGCAATACAATCCTACCTCAAGAAGCAAGAAACACCTCAAATAAAAAACCTAACCTTACACCTAAAGCAATTAGAGAAAGAAGAACAAAAATTCCCCAAAGTTAGCAGAAGGAAAGAAATCATAAAGATCAGATCAGAAATAAATGAAAAAGTAATGAAGGAAATAATAGCAAAGATCAACAAAACTAAAAGATGGTTCTTTGAGAAGATAAACAAAATTGATAAAGCATTAGCCAGACTCATAAAGAAAAAAAGGGAGAAGACTGAAATCCATAGAATTAGAAATCAAAATGGAGAAGTAACAACTGACACTGCAGAAATACAAAGGATCATGAGCGATTACTACAAGTAACACTATGCCAATAAAATGGACAACCTGGAAGAAATGGACAAATTGCTAAATTTGAAAATAGAAAATAGAAAAGCACAACCTCCCAAGACTGAATCAGGAAGAAATAGAAAATATAAACAGACCAATCACAAGCGCTGAAATTGAGACTGTGATTAAAAATCTTCCAACAAACAAAAGCCCAGAACCAGATGGATTCACAGGCAAATTCTATGAAACATTTAGAGAAGAGCTAACACCTATCCTTCTCAAACTCTTCCAAAATATAGCAGATGGAGGAACACTCCCAAACTCATTCTATGCGGCTACCATCACCTTAATACGAAAACCAGACAAAGATGTCACAAAGAAAGAAAACTACAGGCTAATAACACTGATGAACATAGATGCAAAAATCCTCAACAAAATACTAGCACACAGAACCCAACAACACATTAAAAAGATCATACACAGTGATCAAGTGGGATTTAACCCAGGGATGCAAGGATTCTTCAATCTATGCAAATCAATCAATGTGATTCACCATATTAACAAATTGAAGAATGAAAACCATATGATCAACTCAGTATATGCAGAAAAAGCTTTTGACAAAATTCAACACTGATTTATGATAAATACTCTCCAGAAAGTGGGCATAGAGGGAACCTACCTGAACATAATAAAGGCCATATATGACATACCACAGCAAACATCATTCTCAATGCATTTCCTGTAAGATCAGGAACAAGACAAGGATGTCCACTCTTGCCACTATTATTCAAAATAGTTTTGGAAGTCCTAGCCACAGCAATCAGAGAAGAAAAAGAAATAAAAGGAATACAAATTGGAGGAGAAGGAGTAATACTGTCACTGTTTGTATATGACATGATAGTATACATAGAGAGTTGTAAAGATGCCACCAGAAAATTACTAGAGCTGATCAATAAATTTGGTAAAGTTGCAGGATACAAATTTAATGCACAGAAATCTCTTGCATTCCTATGCACTAATGATGGAAAATCAGAAAGAGAAATTAAGGAAACACTCCCATTTACCATTGCAACAACAACAAAAAATAAAATGCCTAGGAATAAACCTACCTAGGGAGATGAAAGACCTTCATTGAGAAATCTATAAGACACTGATGAAAGAAATTAAAGATGTTACAAACAGATGGAGAGATATACCATGTTATTGGATTGGAAGAATCAATATTGTGAAAATGACTATACTACCCAAAGCAATCTACAGATTCAATGCAATCCCTATCAAACTACCAATGGCAATTTTTACAGAAGTACAACTAAAAATTTTAAAATTTATTGGAAACACAAATGACCCTGAATAGCCAAAGCAATTTTGAGAAAGAAAAACAGAGCTGGGGAAATCGGGCTCCCAGACATCAGACTATACTACAAAGCTACAGTCACCAAAATAGTATGGTACTGACACAAAAACAGGAATATAGATCAATGGAACAGGATAGAAAGCCCAGAGATAAACCCACACACCTATGGTCAACTAATCTATGATGGAGAAAAGACAGCCTCTTCCATAGGTGGTGCTGGGAAAACTGGACAACTACATGTAAAAGAATGAAATTAGAACACTCCCTAACACTACACACAAAAATAAACTCAAAATGCATTAGAGACATAAATGTAAGACTGGACATTATAAAACTCTTAGAGGAAAACATAGGCAGAACGTTCTTTGACATAAATCACAGCAAGATCCTTTTTGACCCACCTCCTAGAGAAATGGAAATTAAGAAAAATAAACACATGGGTCCTAATGAAACTTAAAAGCTTTTGCACAGCAAAGGAGATCATAAACAGGATGAAAGGACAACCCTCAGAAAGGGAGAAAATATTTACTAATGAATCAATGGACACAGGATTAATCTCCAAAATATATAAACAGCTCTTGCACCTCAATATCTAAAAAACAAACAACCTAATCCAAAAATGGGCAGAAGACCAAAATAGACATTTCTCCAAAGAAGACATACAGATGGCCAAGAAGCACACGAAAAGGTGCTCAACATCACTAATTATTAGAGAAATGCAAATCAAAGCTACAGTGAGGTACCACCTCACACCAGTTAGAATGGGCAACATCAGAAAATCTACAAACAACAAATGCTGGAGAGGGGGTGGAGAAAAGGGAACCCTCTTCAACTGTTGATGGGACTGTAAAATGATACACCCACTTTGGAGAACGGTATGGAGGCTCCTTAAAAAACTAAAAATAGAATTACCATATGACTCAGCCATCCCACTACTGGGCATATACCCAGAGAAAACCATAATTAAAAAATACACATGCACCCCAATGTTCATTGCAGCACTATTAACAATAGCCAGGTCATGGAAGCAACCAAATGCCCATTGACAGAGTAATGCATAAAGAAGATGTGGTACATATATACAATGGAATATTACTCAGCATAAAAAGGAATGCAATTGGGTAATTTGTAGAGATGTGAATGAATCTCGAGACTGTCCTACAGAGTGAAGTAAGTCAGAAAGAGAAAAACATTATTGTATATTAATGCATATATGTTGTACATAGAAAAATGGTACAGATGAACTGGTTTGCAGGGCAGAAATTGAGAAACAGATGTAGAGAATATACGTATGGACACCAAGGGAGGAAAGAGGTTGGAGGGGGCTGGTGGTGTGATGAATTGCAAGATTGGGATTGACATATATACACTAATATGTATATAATGGATAACTAATAAGAACCTGCTGAATAAAATAATAACTAAAATAAAATTCAAAAAAAAATCAACACTCATTTTTGATAAAAACCCTACAGAAAGTAGGCATAGAGGGAACTTTCCTCAACATAATAAAAGCCATATATGACAAACCCACAGCCGACATCATTCTCAATGGTGAATAACTGAAACCATTTCCACTAAGATCAGGAACAAGACAAGGTTGCTCACTCTTACCACTATTATTCGCCATAGTTTTGGAAGTTTTAGTCACAGCAATCAGAGAAGAAAAAGAAATAAAAGGAATCCAAATCGGAAAAGAAGAAGTAAAACTGTCAGTGTTTGCAGATGACATGATACTATACATAGAGAATCCTAAAGATGCTACCAGAAAACTACTAGAGCTAATCAATGAATTTGGTAAAGTAGCAGGATACAAAATTAATGCACAGAAATCTCTTGCATTCCTATACACTAATGATGAAAAATCTGAAAGAGAAATTAGGAAACAGTCTCCTTTACCATTGCGCCAAAAAGAATAAAATACCTAGGAATAAACCTACCTAAGGAGACAAAGCACCTGTATGCAGAAAACTATAAGACACTGATGAAAGATATTAAAGATGATACAAACAGATGGAAAGATATACCATGTTTTTGGATTGGAAGAATCAACATTGTGAAAATGACTCTACTACCCAAAGCAATCTACAGATTCAATGCAATCCGTATCAAACTACCAATGGCATTTTTCACAGAACTAGAACAAAAAATTTCACAATTTGTATGGAAACACTAAAGCCCCCAAATAGCCAAAGCAATCTTGAGAAAGAAAAACGGAGATGGAGGAAGTAGGGTTCCTGACTTCAGACTATACTACAAAGCTACAGTAATCAAGACAGTATGGTAACTGGCACAAAAACAGAAATACACATCTATGGAACAGGATAGAAACCCAGAGATAAACCCATGAGCCTATGGTCACCTTATTTTTGATAAAGGAGGCAAGAATATACAATGGAGAAAAGACAGTCTCTTCAATAAGTGGTGTTGGGAAAACTGGACAGTTACATGTAAAAGAATGAAATTAGAATACTCCCTAACACTGTACACAAAAACCAACTCAAAATGGATTAAAGGCCTAAATGTAAGACCAGACAGTATAAAACTCTTAGAGGAAAACATAGGCAAAACACTCTATGATATAAATCACAGCAAGATACTTTTTGACCCACCTCCTAGAGAAATGGAAATAAAATAAAAAATAAACAAATGGGACCTAATGATACTTAAAAGCTTTTGCACAGCAAAGGAAACCATAAACAAGATGAAAAGACAACCCTCAGAATGGGAGAAAATATTTGCAAATGAAGCAACTGACAAACGATTAATCTTCAAAATTTCCAAGTTGTTCATGCAGCTCAATATCAAAAAAACAAACAACCCAATCGAAATATGGGCAGACGCCCTAATAGACATTTCTCCAAAGAATATATTCAGATAGCCAGCAAAGACATGAAAGAATGCTCAACATTACTAATCATTAGAGAAATGCAAATCAAAACTACAATGAGGGAGCACCTCACCCCAGTCAGAATGGCCATCATCAAAAAATCTACAAACAATAAATGCTGTTGAGAGTGTGGAGTAAAGGGAACCCTCTTGCACTGTTGATGGGAATGTAAGTTGATACAGCCACTCTGGAGAACAGTATGGAGGTTTCTTAAAAAACTAAAAATAGAACTACCATATGACCCAGCAATCCCACTTCTGGGCATATACCCTGAGAAAACCATAATTCAAAAAGAGTCATGTACCACAATATTCATTGCAGCTCTATTTACAATAGCCAGGACATGGAAGCAATCTAAGTGTCCATCGACAGATGAATGGATAAAGAAGATGTGGCACAAATATACAATAGAATTTTGCTCAGCCATAAAAAGA
Source organism: Monodon monoceros (assembly GCF_005190385.1). Taxonomy (NCBI): domain Eukaryota; kingdom Metazoa; phylum Chordata; class Mammalia; order Artiodactyla; family Monodontidae; genus Monodon; species Monodon monoceros. Next base: position 24,917,649 of record NW_021703775.1, on the reverse strand, counting down.
AACGAAATTGAGTTATTTGTAGTGAGGTGGGTGGACCTAGAGAATTTCATACAGAGTGAAGTAAGTCAGAAAGAGAAAAACAAATACCGTATTATAACACATATACATAGAATAAAAAAAAATTGGTTCTGAAGAACCCAGGGGCAGGACAGGAATAAAGACGCAGATGTAGAGAATGGGCTTGAGGACACGGGGAGGGGGAAGTGTATGCTGAGACAAAGTGAGAGAGTGGCATAGACTTATTTGTACTACTAAATGTAAAATAGATAGCTAGTGGGAAGCAGCTGCATAGCACAGGGAGATCAGCTCGGTGCTTTGTGACCACCTAGAGGGGTGGGATAGGGCGGATGGGAGGGAGGGAGATGCAAGAGGGAGGACATATGGGGATATATGTTTATGCATAGCTGATTCACTTTGTTATAAAGCAGTAACTCTCACACTATTATAAAGCAATTATACTCCAATAAAGATGTTTAAAAAAATCACACTGTGTAGGTCTTATTTGGATCCTGATTCAAACAAACTTACCAAAAAATTATTAGTCTATTGGAAATGCGAATACTGACTGGCTATGACATTAAGAAATTGTTATTTTCTATGACTGCCTATTGGTAAGATGATCGTGTTTAAAAATGAGGCCTTATCTTTTAGAGATAAACACTGAAAGAAGCACAGTTGAAATGATGCAGTATCTATGTCTGGGATTGACTTCAAAATAATACAGGGCTGGAGGGAAGAGAAACAAGGTTGGCCACAAGTTAGTAATGGTTGAACCTCTGTGATGGGTGCATGGGGATTTGTTATACCAGTCCGTCTATCTACTTTTGTGGATGATTGAAATCCCCTGTTATTATAAGTAAAGAAAGAAAGAGAAGAAGGTAGAGAAGAAGGGAAGGGGTAAGGAAGAAAGGGAAGAAAGGAGATAAGTTTTGTTTTGGGCATGTGGAGTTTGAGCTGCTAATTTGATATCCAGACAGAGATGTTGAGTCAGTAGTTGAGTATGTGGGACTGAAGTTCTGGAGACAGTTAAGGCGAGGGAAAACAGTTAAGAAGTCCTAAATTAATAAATATATGAAAATCATGGGACTTGATGAGATCACCTTAAAAGTGAATAAAACGTGAGAGAAAAAAGATGTTACAGACTAAATCTTAAGAATTTCCAAAGTTGAGAGGCCTGGAAGATGAGGTAGGAAAGGAGCTGCACTGCTGACCATTGCATTTGGCAGAGGGAGGTCATTGCTGATCTGGATGGACCACAGCAGTTTGAGGGAGGGTGAGGTGTTTTCCAGAAGGCAGAGAAGGAGACCAGAGGCAGTGAGCATAGTTGAGTCTTTAGAACAGTTCTGTAAGACAGCAGCAGGGAAATGAGACAGAGAAGTGAGTGGGATATAGGACTGACAGGTTATTTTTCAAGATGGGAAGAATTGCAGCATGTTTTAATTTTTTATTTATTTATTTATTTTTAACATCTTTATTGGAGTATAATTGCTTTACAATGGTGTGTTAGTTTCTGCTTTATAAAAAAGTGAATCAGATATACATATGCATATATTCTCATATCTCCTGCCTCTTGCGTCTCCCTCCCACCCTCCCTATCCCACCCCTCTAGGTGGTCGCAAAGCACCGAGCTGATCTCCCTGTGCTATGCAGCTGTTTCCCACTAGTTATCTATTTTACATTTGGTAGAGTATATATGTTCATGCCACTCTCTCACTTCATCCCAGCTTACGTATCTCCCTCCCTGTGTCCTCAAGTCCATTCTCTACATCTGTGTCTTTATTCCTGTCCTGCCCCTAGTTCTTCAGAACATTTTTTTTTTTTTTAGATTCCATATATATGTGTTAGCATACGGTATTTGTTTTTCTCTTTCTGACTTACTTCACTCTGTATGACAGGCTCTAGGTCCATCCACCTCACTACAAATAACTCAATTTCGTTTCTTTTTATGGCTGAGTAACATTCCGTCGTATATATGTGCCACATCTTCTTTATCCATTCATCTGTCGATGGACACTTAGGTTGCTTCCATGTCCTGGCTATTGTAAATAGAGCTGTAGCATGTTTTTAATATGATGAGAATGACCCAGTAGAGACAGAGAGTGAATAAATAATGATGGGGGAGGGAAGGGAAATTGCTAGCTGGGGGTCTTGGATCTTCCATGTGAGCCCAAAACAGGTTCATGATCAGGTTAATTACGATGCATTTGGTGTTAGGACTCATGGATCAGCAGAGTGTATCTTTGTGAGGTTCTGTGACAGCCCAGTTTGAGCTCATTTTGGAGTGTGAACTGACTCAAGTGTGTTGAATGCTGCTGACAGGTCACCTAAGATGAAAACTCTCAATGTGGAGTGATTATTGATCAAAAGAAAAGCAATTTTGGTGGAGTTGTGGGAATGAAATTGATTGAAATGGCTTCAAGAAAAAATAAGAGGAGAGAAAGTGGAGTCTGAGTAAAATAGAGTGGTGATGGTGGGGTGAGATTTTGGGGTCAGGGAGTTTGTTTGTTTTAGGATGGGGGAAATTATAGTGGGCATATGTTTTGGGATATGATTCAGTAGAAAAATAAAAAATTATTCAGGTGGTCTGAGATGAGCCAATGGATGAAGTGGTGGCCGTGAGTAGGCACAAGTTTGGGATCCAATGGAGGCCTGCATTTGGGAACTGCAGCCTCATCCTTCCTGGGCAGGGTTGGGGGAGGCAGAAATATAGGTACAGATGCATGGGGGTTGATGCAGTGCCGGGAGCATGGGTAGAACAGGGGGTTGTTCTGGATAACCAATTAGTTTTTTCAGGTCTAAAAATTATCTCAAAAACAAACTTTTTATTAGAGTCTCATTGTCAGCTCTTTCCTAGTCTTCATCTTGCAGATCTGACAATCATTAAATACTGTTGGTTCCACCTACCAAGCAGGCCTTGACTCTACTCTTACCCACTGCAATGCTGCCCCTTTCACCAGCACCACTGGCTTTGCTTATCCGCTGAAGAGCTCAGGCTCCACAGCTGGCTGGCTTTGAACTTAGCTTGAATCTGATGGGTTTGAACTTAGCTTGAATCTAGTGGGCATTTGATGGCTGCCTGTTTTATCCATTGGTAAATTGGAATAATGATAGTTCTTAACCAATAGACCAATTTAGAGGATTAAAAATAAAACTGGATATCAAGCACTCTCTCTGCATTCCCTGGCACATATAGGTTTGAGCTGCTAGCTTTCTCTCCCATCTTCACTTCTGCATTTCGGAGTGAGCTTTCTATTGCACAGAGCTCTGCTTTAGAACCTCTGATGCTCCCTGCTGCCCTTTGGATCAGGTTTGAACATTTTCACCTGTCAAACCAAGCCCTTCAGGATCTGACCACACCTCATTTTCCAGTCCCAGGTCCAGCACTTCTCTTCTGTGTTTCTTTTCTTCAGACACAGAAACTTGCCGCTCTCCAACCCATATCCTATCTTTTTGCTTCCACAATTTTACAGAAGACACTCCTCCCCCACCTCCCAACCTGGCGAAATCCTGCCCATCCTTTAAGACTGGAAAATTGGAAAATTTCCCTGACCTCCCTCTGGACACCTCTAATTCCTTCTTAGCTCCTTCTTAGCTCTGTCCCTTGCAAACAAGTCCAAGCTCCTACTGCTCACTACAAAACAAGCCAATAAATTGAGAGACAAGGTGTTGGGGCAAGGAATAATGACTTTATTCGGAAAGCCAGGAGTCCAAAAAGACAGTGGACTGTGACATTACTGAAGAACCATCTTGCCAGGGTCTCGATTCTAGTTTCTTTTATAGAACAAAGTGGGGAGATGAGGAGGTACAGTGAAAAGGCCATAAATTGTTGCAACTATTTCCTGGTTTTGGCCAGACTCCAGGAGGGGATGTATTAATTTCTTCTTCCCTGCAGCCATTCACAGGTGGGAAGGGTCAGGATGTTTTCTGTGAGCTGAACAAAGATATTTTAGTTTAACATTCAGGCATGGGGGCAGGATTCCAGAGATGGGCCATATGTATACTTTAAGGTATAGGCAACATCCCTTTAGTGATTAACTTGTAGCAAAAACATCAGAAAACAAAGATTAAAGTAAAAAAAAAGATCTAATATGGAGTCAGATTTGCTATTTCCTATTACACCTTACCTCTAAATTTGCTTGTCTGTCCTCCACACAATGAGCTCCCTGGGAGCAGGAGCACTGTTTTGTTCCTTTCTTTATTTTTATTGCCTTGGACTGTCTCTGGCACCAATAAACTTCTCGGGGAATGACCGTGTTAGCTATTCCTTCCTTTATATCCGTCTCTTTTCCAGCCCTTGGTATTGCACATTTGTTGAGGGTTTGTCTTCTCCATCATGCCATGAATCCCATGGGAGAAGAGACGTTATCTTTACTTCTGCCTACATTGCCAGAGCTTAACACACAGCAGTGGCTTAATAAATGATTTAAAGGATGAAATAGAATGAAAGGACCTTGCCACCACCCGAAGTGCACGTGGCATCCCCGCAGATTCTGAGGTGGCCTCCAGATGGCGCCCGGTGCTCGCAGGTGCCCCTGGGCAGTGGTCCCGGTTGCACTGGCGGGGCGCACAGCCGGCGTCAGGCAGGTCCCTGGCAAGAGAGCAGCCTGGGCCCCAGTGGACGCACTGCCATCTCTGGGACAAAACATAGCTGTGGCAGGGGGACTTCGCCTCCCCGAGCTCTTGGGCCTCCTTGCAGGTAGCTCTGGAATGTTAGCTGGGGAGGCAGAAGGGGACTGCTGCCTTGCGGTGCCTCTTGGGTGATATCTAAGCCTCTCATGCCAACAGGTGAAGGACTCACACCTCTGCTGATGGCTGACAGTTGCAACACGCCCACACACAAAATGTTATTTATCTGTGTGGACTAAGAATGCCACCTACCATACCAGTAAGTAAAGGATGTTGCAGCCGTCAAGCCATCAGCCACTGTAGCCACCCCTGAAGGTGAGCCCTGAGGGAACTCAGGATGGAAACAAACAGGCTGCCCAGTGGTCACACACTGCAGCCACCCCCAGTGATGCACGCCGAGGGGACTCAGATTGGGAAAGAACAGGATGCTGGCCCCAGATAGCTAAGGTGGGGCTTTAGCTATCATTCAAAGGAATGATTTCAATGAGCCCAGACTCTAGTATTTTCCCATACATAGAAAGCACTAAATTTCTTAACTTGAGATGTCTGGTTTTCTTTAATTAACAGTAATCTTTTGATGTTCTGACTCCCTGGTCTTTGTTTCAAAAAGCCTTAGATAACCTGGCTCCTCCCTTACCCCTTTGCAGCAGTCCTTCAGAGCTGAAAGGCTGCCTCCTGGGCTTGAGTCCTCAGAAAGTCTGCCAGATAAAACACAGCTCTCAACTTTTAGGTTGTGCATTTTTTTTTTCCAGTTGACATCTATCATAATAACAATACCAGCAAGTGCGTGGCTTTTCCAGCACACTCACTAAGTGTCAAGAATTGTTCTAAGTACTTTATCCACATTACCTCAAAGGTACATAATAAAATAATTTTTAAAATATAAATTTCTGTTTTATAGTGAAGAAACCCAGGTACAGAGGTCTAAGATTGCTCATTTAGAAAGTAGCACAGGTAGGGCTAGAACCCAGGCAGTCTGGCGCCAGCACCTGCAGGCTCCCAACTCGGCAACCCTGTTTCCCTCTGTTGAGCTGAGCAGTGTGGGGGAGGGGGAAATTTCTCCCTCCGCCCCTCCTGAGTCCTTGTGGCTGGCCAATAATAACATTGACACAAGACAGATTAACAGGAGAAAAATAAATAAAGTTTAATTAATGTTCATGGAGGTCTCACTGAAATGGGACCTAAGAAGTGGCCAAAGCAGGCAGCTTTAATACTTTTAGACAAAGAAAGAATACATTTGTGAGCAATTGACAAGACAAAAAAAGTTAGGTTTTGGGTGCCCAATTAGTGAAAAATCTCTAAACAGAGTTTGGGCTTGGGGTAGTAAATTAAAGAAGTAATAAGTGTCAACTGAAAAAGTGCACAACGTAAAAGTTAAGAAATATGTTTTATTTGGCGGGCAAAACTGAGGACTTCAGCCTGGGTCTCAGCCTCTCAGATGTCTCTGAGGGACTGCCCCGAAGAGGTGAGGGAGGAGCCAGGATACACAGGAGATCTGCAACAAAGACCAGGTAGTCAGGACATCAAAAGATTACTGTTAATTAAAGAAAATCAGACATCTCAAGTTAAGGAATTTAGCAATTTTCTATGTATGGGAAGATGCAAGAATCTGGGCTCACTGAAATCATTCCTTTGGTATGGACCTCAGCTATCTGGGGCCAGTATCCTGTGTGTCTCCTCCTGAGTCTCCTCAGGATGCACACTTGTGGGGTGGCTGCAGTGGCTGATGGCTTGATGGCGGGCATCCTGTTTCTATTCTGAGTTCCCTCAGGGTTCACCATCAGGGTGACTGTAAGGTCATGGCTTGATGGCTGCAATATCCTTTGTCTACTGATATGGCAGGCAACACTTTTTCACTCATACAAGGTTTGTTTATATAGGCTTCTGGGCCTAAATTCCCTGTCTCTGGAGATAAGGGACTTTACCTTCAGAGGCAGGAGTGCACCTTTATTTCCTGCCCTCAGGGAGACAGAAGGGAGGGACAGAGTGTCCCTCTTACACTGGGCATTTCTTAAGTAACTTAATTCAAAATAATCAATAGGACATTGAGGCACATTTTGCAGTAGCCTGCCCTGTACTCCAACGATGGCCATGCCGCTGTCTAGCCAGGTAGTGCCCAGCAAAGCATTTCTCAAGCACCTACTATTTACCAAGTACCTTGTTGGCATTGCACACGAGCAGGTGAAGGAGAAACTGTCTCCCTTTCAGGAGCCTCCAGGCTGTGAAGGGAGACAAAAGTGTTGGGAGTGAGTATGCCAAGAAGGTGCCCAGGAGAGAAGGGAGGAAAATGAACTTGGCTGTTCTCTGACAGTGCTTTCTTACTCAAACCTCCCCTTTCCCTCTGGTTGGGAAGGAACGGGAGAGGATTCTGTCCCCTCTGCTCAGTGCTGGTTCATGGTCCCATGCTCCCTGGGCATCTCCTACCATTTCTTCCCCCATCTGAACCTTTAGCACTCACCTGGTCTGGGCCACAGCCAGGTCCACTGTTGTCCTGTCTCACATTGTGCTCCTGCCAGGGTCCCTCCCAAAGCACCACAAGCGATATTTAGGAGACAAGGAAATGAGAACACTGAATGGATATTTGATGATATTAAAGAATTTTTATCTTCCTTAATAGAGGCATTGAGGTAATTTTTAAAAGAATCAATTTAAAGAGATATACACTGAAATATTAAATGATGAAACCAAATGATACTTGGGATTGCCTCAAAATAACACAGGAGGGGAGAAATAGATGGGATTTGGGATAGAACAAGTTTGGGGTGATGGGTACATATGGGTTCATTGTACTCTTCTATATACTTTTACCTTTCACTGAATTTCTCCGTATGAAAAGTTTAGAAAAGATACATTAGGCAAGAACTCTGAACCTTAAGAGAGTATGGTGGTGGTGGGCAGAACTGGGAAAAGACTTAAAATTGACAAGCACAACAAAGTGAAGAAACATCATATTTCTGCTTTTCTAGAGTTAATTTGTAAGCAGCTACCACTTCACCTTCCGCCTGCCCCCACCATCAGCCGGGGTGTGGCCCAGTGTCCATCTGTGGAGAGCCCACCTCCTTCACGTGTCATGCTGGGATCCTGGAGGTCTGTGGGGGTCTTAATGGAGCCCCTTCAGGCTCCTGATAAGGAAGTGGCCCCCTGGCCAGCCTGCATAGCTGTGGCTACCCCTGTCCTCATTGCCACAGGACACCGTTGAGCACTGGCCCCTTACCTTGACTTCTCTTGCTTCTTGCCCTGGTGTAGGGGTACCTGCTTGGGTGGGGACTTCAGAAGGAGGCTGGCTGCCTAGTGACTCCTGCTGGGCTCTGCCTTACCCAGGCAGCCTCTTGTCCTCTCAGGCTACAATCCTGAGCCTTGATTTCAGGACCCTTGTCCTGGCCCTGGTGGGGGCTGACCCCTCCCCACAGGATAAGAAGTCCACAGGCCAAGAAGTCTGTGCCAACCAAGGTCAGTCCCTCCCTTTAGACTGTATTTGGGTACCTGAGATTCAAAATTCCCTGCCCAAATGCCCCATTCTCTTCCAGGGCTTCATGAGCCTCTTCCCCATCTGTCCTGCCTATGGTGAGCTCACCTAGGTCTCAGGGGTAGCTAAGGGCAGCTGTTGGTAGAGGGCTTTTGGATAGGATTTAGACATGTGGGTTGAGGTGTGTGTTTAATGCCTGCTGGGTGGGATTGGGAGTGGGAAGAGAAGGTGGGAGTGTGGGCCCACTGCCTCCATGTATACTCTTACAAATGTTAGGGGCAGGTGTAAGCTTGGGGTGTATTTGGGAAAGGAAAAATATTATTCCTTCCTTCCTACTGAGTCACCCCTTTCCTACCCTTCTCTTCCTCTAGGGTGGATTAAAAGATTTCTTGCAGAAAAACACATCAACCAACTTATGAACAAAAAACAATACCTCAAATTATACCTACATACAAACGGGCACAACCCATGCACCCAGACATTGAACACTGAGTGGACCACCCAGCAACATGCCTTTGAAGGGACACTCTTAAGATGTTCTGGGGAGGGTTAGCCTCTGAAGGGGACAAACAGGGACTGATACTTGCCTCAGATTGGTAGGGAGAGAGGACAACTCAGAGGAGGAGACCCCTGGAAGTCAGCCTTGTTGGCACACTTGGCAGTGGCAGTTTGAAGGCTCTCCCTCTAGGGTAAGGGTCTGCCAGCTGTTGTTCCCTGCACAACTTCCTCTTCAAATGTAAACTGACTTGGAAACCAAATATGATAAATGAATGCTGTGGAGCTATTCTGGCTGAAACAGGGTTGGAGGGCAGGGTGACTGTCCTGCTTGGTGACCCTCCCACCTGCTCCTGATGAACAAGTTGGAAACATCCAGATCTGTTGGAAATGTACTTGATGAGAGAAGCACAGATCAGTCTGCACCTGGCCGTTCTAGGCCCTAGGGCAGAAGCTCAGGGACAAAGTGGGGGCAAAGTGGACCAATGTTGGACACAGGACAGTCTCCCATTCTCCTCAGGGCCAGAACACATAGGCAGTTTCTCCCATGTTATCATTATATGCCTTTAAATAAGACAATGTAAGAAGTTCTCTGTAATGTGCAAAGAACTAAGTAAACATGGGTGATTTCCACCAGTGAAAGAGAAGGTGTGGGTATTCGTGGCCTGGGTGTTCTATCTCGTCATCTACTGTGATCCTTTTGTTCAGAATTCTGCGCTGGTTATGAAGCTAATGTCTCTCAGCTCAGACCCACCCTTTTACACTCTACTCTGTGACACTGGGGCTGTGACTTTGAAAACCACAATTCTCTGTGGCTAGCTAGCTCCAGGTTAGGCTCTGTCAACAAGGTGGGTTACGAGGCTGGAGGAGGGAGCAGGGAATCGCTCCTTCCTCACTGCTTCTTGCTCCCATGAGCATAACTCGGGCAATGACTGTTCTTTCTAATAGCAATGTGTTCCAGTTTCCAATTTTTTCTACACTCCCAGCACCAGCCTCACAGATGCTAGGCAGTTGCCCCTCCTTGGAGATCCAGCTCTGCAGGGCCCATCTGCCAAACTTCTAAAGGATTAGGACCCCAATCTCTTCCCCTTGCTCTGCAGTCCCAGAGATGGAGCTGCCTGATGCAGTTACTGCCTCTGTGTTTATCTTGAAATTAGTTTTTTACCTTTTCAGCCTCCAGTACTTGTATCACCTATTGCCTAGGTTAAATTCTTTCTGTCAAAATAACTGGTGTGGTTTCTGTTTTCCTACTGAGACCTGATTGGTACACACCACTGAGAGGCATTGCTTGGGGGAACAGATGAGGGTGTAGCCTTGCCTGGCTGGGCTGCTTTGAGGAACCCAACCTCAGAAAACCTGCCAGCAACCCCAACTAGTCAACATCTACGGTAAAGGAACTCTCTTGTCACAGGAAAATCCCCTAATCTAATGCAACATCTATAAACAAACTCACTCCAGGAGGGAGGTTTTAATTGAAGAAAGCCGGTAGGAACCCTAAATCTTTTCATTCCAATCAAAGCTGTCAGAGTCAGTTAGCTTCAAAGCTAGTCAGGTGGTCCCAAAGCCACCATCTGCCCAGCAGCTGTCCTGTCACCAAGGAAACCACAAGTTGGAGTGGAAAGCAATGAACAGGGCCCCCAGGAACCAGCCTGAAACTCAATCATCTGACGTTTGTCATTATCAACTCTGCCAAAGTGAAGCATCTCTTGCAAGAATGATTCTCTGAAATTCTTCTGCCTCAGTCCACCTGTCTTCTGTTTTCCAAATTGGGAATATACCACCTCTGAGAAAGACATGTGCTGGCAGGCATAACAAATAACAAGGAGAGTCACTTGTTTCCTCAATAACAGATAAGGCAGACTGTCTGCTACATCGACACTAGGACTAGTGTCTTTGGGGCTCCCTCGCTACTTTCCCAGGCCTTAGTGGCTTCTAGTTATCTAGGCCCCTGAGTGGTGGCCATCAAGTCTGCCCACCCTGCCCATGCAGCAGCACCAGGAGAGCATGCTCTGTAACTCCCCTTCCCTCTATCTGAGTTGATGTTTGATGTTACCACCCTGCAAATGGTTAAACAAACTTCCATCTTATTAATGACTGATAACTTCAAATGTGACAAGAGGATTCACTCACTTAATCGATCATTCTACAAATAGTCACTGAGCACCTCCTATGTGCCAGGCACTAGGCTGGGCACTGAAGTTAATAATAATGATTAATCATTTATTAGTGGTGGATGGAACCAGCAGACACTTAGATAGGATGGTCAGGGAGGGCAGTTCTGAGAAGGGGACATATCGGCTGTATTCCAGACATGTATTGCTATGCAACAAACGACCCCAAAACTTAGCAGCTTAAAACAATGGTAGCTGTTATTTTGCTCACAAATCTGTTATTTAGGTGGGGCTTGGTAGAGCATGTCTCTGTTCTACCTAGCATCAACTGGGGCAGCTTGGAGGATGGGGACTGGACTCACCTGAAATCTTCCTCATTTACATGTCTAGTGGTTGATGCTGGCTGTTGCTAGGGACCTGAACTGGGCAGTCAGCTAAGACACCTGCATGTGACCTCTCCATGTGGCTCCTTTCATGGTGGCTGGGTTCCAAGGGTGAGTCTCCCGAGAGAGAACCAAGTTGGAAGCTGTATCACCTTTTTTGACCTAGTTTCAGAAGTCAGAGTCACTTTAAACAGGGTCACTTCTGCAGCATTTTATTCATTGGAAGCAAGGGGAGGGAAAATCAGATTCGACCTTTTGATAGGTTAAAGCCCAAGAATTTGTAGATGTGTTTAAAACCATGACAAGCTATGACCTAAAGAAGAAATTAGTAGAAGAATATTCCAGGAAGAGGTCTTAGTATGTGAAGTCCCTGCGGGTGGAAAAAGCTTGGTGTGTTCAAGGCAATGATAGGCCAGCAATACTGGGGCACAGTGAGCAAGAGGGGATGTATGAGATGAGGTTAGAGGTGACAGAGCCATCTGAAGCAGTAATGAGTTTGGAATTTATTGTGGGTAAGTGGGAGTCATTGGATGATTTAAGATTTAAATTCACACCTTGAAAGAATCCTCCAGTTGCTACACAGAGCATGGATTGAGGTGATATTGGAACAGGGAAAACCAGTTAGAACACTACTGGAGTGGTCCAGAGGAGATATAGATGATGATGGCTTGGATAAGAATGTTGGCATTGGAGATTAAGCGAAGTAGATGCACTTGAAAAAAGGTGGGAAGAATTTATTAACAGACTGGATGTGAGACTGAGGGAAAAGAAAGTAAGTAAGAATAAGGATTCTGGGGTTTCAGGCTTTGGTATCTATATGGATTGTGGAGTCATTTCCTTTGATTGGAATACTAAGGGAGGAACTCATTGATATGTGTGAAAGGTAAACTCTAGAGTCCATTTTTAAGCATTTCAAGTTTGAGACGTTAGAGAGATATACTAGTGGCAAGGAATAGACAGTTGGATATATGAGTTTGAAACTTCTTGGAGAGTGTGGGGCTGGAAATATAAATTTGGGAATCATTAGCATATAGATGGTATTTAAAGCCATGGGCCTGGATGAGCTCACCTAGGGATCTAGAGTGAGCAAAAGAGTATGAAGGTTTATCTCTGGAAAAAGTAGCCTGCAAAGGAGACTGAGAAAGAGTGACTAGAAAGATAGGCGGGAAACTAGGGTATTGGATGCTATGGAAACAAAGAAAGGAGTCTTAGAAAGAGGGAATTCAGAAATAAAGAATTGATCTGAATGACCCTAAAGCTCCTCCAGATCTGAATGTCTATGATTTTATGAATGTCTCAAATCCCTTCAAGCTTGGAAATTCTGTGACTCTATAGCATATTTGGAAAAAACAAACTTCCTAATGAATCACTGGGTATCTCCAAAGACTATAAAAATTAACTCTTCACAATGAGGAATTTTTTAAAATTTTTATTCTTTTTTGCGGTACGCAGGCCTCTCACTGCTGTGGCCTCTCCCGTTGCGGAGCACAGGCTCGGACGTGCAGGCTCAGCGGCCATGGCTCACGGGCCCAGCCGCTCCGCGGCATGTGGGATCTTCCTGGACTGGGGCACGAACCCGTGTCCCCTGCATCGGCAGGTGGACTCTCAATCACTGCGCCACCAGGGAAGCCCCACAATGAGGAATTTTATATCTGGGCCTTAAAGTGATCAAGGGTAAGGTCAAGTCTTGAACAAAAATGAGGATCCCTGGAGAGAAGCTTGGGCAACGATGCAAGTGGGAAAATATAAATGGGGTTATCTGATTTCCTCTTCTAGTAGGGCTCACTTAGTCATGGTAGACCCCAGGGGTTGGGGACAAATGACAGCCCCTGTCTTTAGACAGGAACATGTGTGGACCCCAATCCTTGGTTTCTCTCACTGTGGGGGCACTCTCTCAACCTCTACTCCACTTGTAGGGTTGACCTGTTGTCTTGAGGAACCCCAAGATTTGTGCCAACAGGGTCCTCTGAGGACTCTTGGCTGGGCCCTGGTCTGGGAGGGCAGCCTGGCAACTAAATTGCTCCTACTGGCTGATATGGAATTGTGTGAGATTGAGTCACCAGAATGGAACTGACACACTGATTTAGGGTGACTCTCACATCAGACACAGGGCACTGGGCTACTAATGATCCACTGCCAATACTCAGACTTGAGCTGCATGTGTGGGCCCATACCTCAGCTGTCACCCAACTGTGTTCCAACCATAGTGTCATCTCTGATTTATAGCACTCAAAGGTGTGGGATGGTGGCAGGCATTCTTTATCCTGTATACCCCCTTGCCACTGTGGGTTGTCATCCCATGCCCTCCTCAGGCTTTGTACCATACATCAGAAAGTCCTCCTGGGGTGGATGTGCATACCTCCTCTGAAGGCTTTTAAGACTATTGCGTTGCAATGCCAACAGGCTCTTCCAACCAATGTCCTCTCTTGCCTCCAAATGATATGGTGATAGTGTGCTTTCCCAGGTCAGTCTTAAGCTATGCCCAACAAGGAATAAACATTTCTTGTTTTACCAGGACTGTTTTTCTTGCTCTATTCATGTCTCCTTACCTCTCCTCCCTGTTGATGGTAGTGTTTGGAAGCAGAACTACAGGCAACACTAAAAATGATTACATTTTAAAAAGGCAGTGATTACAGCCTAAAGAATTCAAGAGAATATGTGGTTTGAAGATGTGTTGTTCTATGTTAACATTATAAAATTTCAAGCAGAAAATTTAACATAATCAGAAAATTGATTATCATTCATACTTTCATGCATACAAGGCTTGGTAAGGCTTGCATTTTTTGGTCATCATCAATGAAGCACAGAGACACCCTTTGAGAGAGTATGCACAGGTGCCATGATCCATGTTGCAGTGTCATGAGTAATGATACAACCAGAATTAAATAAATGGGATTAGAGGACTGAAGAGGCACAAAAAACAAACAAAAAACCCAAACCCAAAACCATACTGTTTCAATCCAAACAGGTTTCAAAGAGCTCTGGCATTGTGAGCAATTACTATCGCTACTGTGTTGCTGCCTTTTTCTCACTGTGAGAGATGTAACATAAGCCAAAAGAGCATAAAAAGATGTTTCCTGCACCTGAACAGGAATAATTGGTGCCTGGACTCTATGAAGAGTCTTCATGTGCAGTCTTAATACAATGAACAAATATGTAAATACCTCTATTGATGATTCTAAATCTTCATTGATTAAATATCAACACTTCACATGGGCCCATAAATTTTGAAATACATTTTAAAATCAAATTGTTTAGATAGACAAGAGCCCTTAAAAAATATCTTTCCGGGTTCCTGCACATCAGGGGTGGCCCTGTCATTGGTGATCTTGAAAACGCAGCCTCAGTGGACTGGTGGTGATAAATACCTCACTGGAATAAGTGCAAAAGGGAGCAAAAATGGAAAAATTGGAGACAATGAATATAGATAAGTTTGCAAAAGACTTTTGTTGCAAATAAGAGCAAAGAAATGAGGCAGAAGGGACTTCCCTGGTGGCACAGTGGTTAAGAATCCACCTGCCAATGCAGGGGACACAGGTTTAAGCCCTGGTCCAGGAAGACCCCACATGCTGTGGAGCAACTAAGCCTGTGTGCCACAACTACTGAGCCCATGTGCCACAACTACTGAAGCCCACACGCCTAGAGCCCATGCTCCACAACAAGATAAGCCACCGCAATGAGAAGCCCGCACACCACAATGAAGAGTAACCCCGACTCGCTGCAATTAGAGAAAGCCTGCACACAGCAAGAAGACCCAACACAGCCAAAAATAAAAATAAATAAATAAAAATTTTAAAAATGTTTTCAAAATAAAAATAAAGTAATGAAGCAGAAGCTGCAGGAGTGTGTAGAGTCAAGAGCGAATTTTTTGTAAAGATGTATGCTGCCCTAACACCATACACAAAAATAAACTCAAAATGGATTAAAGGCTTAAATGTAAAGCCAGACACTACAAAACTCTTAGAGGAAAACATAGGCAGAACACTCTATGACATAAATCACAGCAAGACCCTTTCTGACCCACTTCCTAGAGAAATGGAAATAAAAACAAAAATAAACAAATGGGACCTAATGAAACTTAAAAGCTCTTGCACAGCAAAGGAAACCATAAACAAGACGAAAAGACACCCCTCAGAATGGGAGAAAATATTTGCAAATGAAGCAACTGACAAAGAATTAATCTCCAAAATATACAAACAGCTCATGCAACTCAATATCAAAAAAACAAACAATCCAATCCAAAAATGAGCAGAAGACCTAAATAGACATTTCTCCAAAGAAGATATACAGAATGCCAACAAACACATGAAAGGATGCTCAACATCACTAATCATCAGAGAAATGCAAATCAAAACTACAATGAGGGAGCACCTCACCCCAGTCAGAATGGCCATCATCAAAAAATCTACAAACAATAAATGCTGTTGAGGGTGTGGAGAAAAGGGAACCCTCTTGCACTGTTGGTGGGAATGTAAACTGATACAGCCACTATGGAGAACAGTATGGATGCTCCTTAAAAAACTATAAATAGAACTACCATACGACCCAGCAATCCCACTTCTGGGCATATACCCTGAGAAAACCATAATTCAAAAAGAGTCATGTACCACAATGTTCATTGCAGCTCTATTTACAATAGCCAGGAAATGGAAGCAATCTAAGTGTCCATCGACAGATGAATGGATAAAGAAGGTGTGGCACATATATACAATGGAATATTACTCAGCCATAAAATGGAATGAAATTGAGTTATTTGTAGTGAGGTGGATGGACCTAGAGACTGTCATACAGAGTGAAGTAAGTCAGAAAGTGAAAAACAAATACCGTATGCTGACACATATATATGGAATCTTAAAAAAAAAATGGTTCTGAAGAACCTAGGGGCAGGACAGGAATAAAGACGCAGACCTACTAGAGAATGGACTTGAAGACATGGGGAGGGGGAAGGGTAAGCTGGTAAGAAGTGAGAGAGTGGCATGGACATATATACACTACCAAATGTAAGGTAGATAGCTAGGGGAAGCAGCTGCATAGCACAGGGAGATCAGCTCAGTGCTTTGTGAGCACCTAGAGGGGCGGGATAGGGAGGGTTGGAGGGAGGTGCAAGAGGGAGGGGATACGGGGATATATGTATACGTACAGCTGATTCACTTTGTTATACAGCAGCAACTAACACACCATTGTAAAGCAATTATACTCCAATAAAGATGTAAATTAAAAAAAATACTGGACCCACCACTACTCAAAAAGGACAAATAGATTATAAGGAGTCATGGAAATTTCATTTATGTTATATCAAGCAAGTAGAAGACTAACTAGAACTTCTCCCATTAAGTACAGGCAACATTTTTAAAAATAACAAAAGAGTATGGCTAATGTACAAATATGCTACAGTAAAATATTAAAAGAATGGAAGGTGGTATACAAAAGACAGTTGAAGAACCCCATCTGGAAAGAAACATGCTCTATGAAACAGGAAAACTGCCCACAAGTGCTTCATGTGATTTAAAATTTTAATAAGACTTAAAACAAGAACCTAGATGGCAAATGATGAAAAAACAGAATGAGACTAAATTGCTGTTTATATAGCTATGGAAGCAAATTAAGAGCCGAGATGCCATTATTATAAAACTGATAAGTAAATTAGAAACAAAAGAAAGCAGATAAACACAGGTATAAAATGAATTGCTGACATGAAACAAAGGCTTAATGTAACCACAATGAATGAAAAAAGAACAAAATCAAAACAATTACAAGGCAATCAACATGGAGGACAAAGATGATCTAACTTTGGGATAACTAGTATCCCTGAAAAGATATTCAACCATTAAAAACACCATAGGGACTTCCCTGGTGGTGCAGTGGTTAGGACTCCACGCTCCCAATGCAGGGGACCCGGGTTCTATCCCTCTTCGGGGAACTAGATCCTGCATACATGTTGCAACTAAGGGTTCACATGCTGCAACTAAGACCTGGCACAACCAAATAAATAAAATACATAAATAAATAAATTTTAACCCCCCCAAAACCCCCAAAAAACCCTATCATAAAAACAAAAATTATTCCTTAAATGATGAAGTAAATCTGTATACTGAAAAAACACACAATAGTAAAACAAAAATTGATGCATACCTATCAAAACCCACGTGTTAATGTATATGTGTATATGCATATATGTACAATAGCCTGTAAAATATATATTACATAACATTACATGTAATGTTATGTAATACATGTAATGTACTTTCTACATTTTTTCTTCTATAAGGCAAAAAAAAAAAAAAATCAAGCTTATCTAACAGTTCTCCCCAGCAACATCCATTGCCAGAAGCTAATAAAGGGGTATATACAAAGTTCTAAAAAAAAAAAAAAAGATGTATGCTGATAGGGATGGTTCAGCAGAGGGAGAGAAAGACAGCAAGGGAGCAAAAGCAAGAGAGAGAAAAGAGATGCCAGAGTGATTTCCTTGAGGAGGTAAGAAGGGTTAGGAATCTAATGGACAAACGTGGAGGGGATGGCTTTGGAGAGGAGCAATGACATTTCAGTCCAGTGGCAGGTGGGAAGGCAGAGCACCTGGGTGTAAGTACTGTTAGGTGTATAGGCATAGTGATGAGAGTCGGTGGAAGCTCCATTCTCAGTGCTTCTATTTTCTCTGTGAAATAGCAACCGATATCATCAGCAGAGAGAGCCAAGTGGATTGAGGAGAAGGTGTCAAATAATCATCTGGTGAGTAGGCAAGTGAGCAGAATGTGGTGGGATTGTTGGTTGCCTTCATTTTCACTTGAGACTGAGGACAAGACTGGTAAGACCAGTCAGCTTGGTTTTTGTTGTTGACGTTTTCTGTTGTTGTCTCTATCCACATACAGCTGCATGGGTGTCATTGTAGTATAGGCATAGGATTCGATTTAACCTGGTGTGGTGTGCTGCTATCAGCCTATTGTGTCTTAGCTCCAGGTCCATCTTCATTGCTTGCTGGTGTTGTCAGAACGTTTCTCCTCAGCCAGACGATTATGATGTTAGGATGTAATGCTGTATCAGTAGAGAGCACTAGAGGACAAAAGGGGCCATTTCCTGGTCCCAGTGTGTTTTGGGAGCAGGTTTTTGTAGTGCACAGTGGCCACCAGTGTGCAGCACCTCTCCTTAGGCATCTTTCCAAAGCACCCCAGGAAAGTGAATTGCCCATGAGTCTTGCCAGCGGGCACGTCAGTGAGTCGTGGCTGGCCCTCTGCAACAAGATCTTGATCTCAGCTCTGCTGGGAGGGGGTGCTCTCCCATGTTCATGCCATCCTTGGGTTTTCTACCCCAGCCCCGGGAACATACATGCAATTCCTCTATTCTTTAGACTTTTCTTTGCCCCTTAATAGTCAATTCCCTGTTAAAGGTAGGAATTTTTATATTAAACTTTCCTGTTCAAATTACTTTCCCTGCTCAAACCCTGTGCGGTTTCTTTCTCTTAATTGGACCCTAACTGATATAGATGAGGTTTTGTCACGAGAAAGAGGGAAGAATTGTTGAAATGATGTCCATAACTTGTTTCTTTTCCCTCCTACATTTTAAAAAAAATTAATTTATTTATTTATTTTTGGCTGTGTTGGGTCTTCGTTTCTGTGCGAGAGCTTTCTGCAGTTGCGGCGAGCGGGGGCCACTCTTCATCGCGGTGCGCGGGCCTCTCACTGTCGCGGCCTCTTTTGTGGCGGAGCACAGGATCCAGACGCGCAGGCTCAGTAGTTGTGGCTCACGGGCCCAGTTGCTCCGCGGCGTGTGGGATCTTCCCAGACCCGGGCTCGAACCCGTGTCCCCTGCATTAGGCAGGCAGATTCTCAACCACTGCGCCACCAGGGAAGCCCCGGGGGAGCCCCCTCCTACATTTTTATTGCTCTACTGTCTCCTCCAGTAGCACGTAAACTTGTTTAAGTTTCTCCTGTGTATATTTCTATTACTGCTGTGTTTACTTTTACAATCAAATTTCCCAAAAGAGGGCTCAACTAGGCAGGATGGCGCGTCAGAGTCATCTGCGACGGCAAGACAGGCCACCAAGCCCCCAGAAGCGCTGCGAGTGGCAAAAAGTCTGGCGCCCCGCCGCGTGAGGGGCGGAGTCACGCGCCCGTAGGGGGCGCGGCTTCCAGCGCGCGAGAAGGGGGCCGGCACCGCTTGCGTGCACAGTCGGCGGCTGCGCGCGCAGCAGGCTCGGGGCGTGGATGGCGGCTGTGGCGACTGGAAACGGGGCTTTCCAGGAGGAGGAGGGCACCGGTGGGGACGCAGCGGCTCCGCAGCCCCATGCCCCGACGAGTGCGCCCGGGGCTCGTCTCTCGAGGCTGCCTCTGGCGCGAGTGAAGGCCTTGGTGAAGGCGGACCCCGACGTGACGCTCGCAGGACAGGAAGCCATCTTCATTCTGGCACGAGCCGCGGTGCGGCCGGGGCACAATGGGGTGGCGGGGGTGCCTGGCGAGGGGCGGGGCTCGGAGCCTTTCCGAAGGGCGGGGCTTAGCGAGCCTTTGGTCCAGGTTTGGGGAACGCGGGGAGCCAGAAGAGGGTCTGGGGCGGGGTGTGCTGGGCACCGGGAGGTGAGAGAGGTTCTGGGGCCGGATTCTGAGGTGTGAGCATAGGAAGGGAGGACGGAAAAAGCGTCGCGTAAAGTGGTTGTACTGGTGTGCTAACATACCTACCTCTTCTTGAGGGCCTGAACACGGCTTTAATTTGCATCTCCAGTCTAACACTGAACTTGTAGGAACCTCAAGTAAATGAGTGTGGTGGATCTACAAGTGAGGGAGGGACAGATGTGTCATGGGCGACTGCAAGAGGGGGAAGGGGACTAGACTTTTATGAAGTCCAGGAGAACCTTCAGCTTCCCTGAGAACCTCTCTTTCACCCCTGTCCGTTCCCCCACCGCCAACAGAAGCACACACAGGAATTGTACTAGAATTCATCCATACAACTCTGCTTGGTTGTTTTGTTTTTTCAATTTTGGTTTGTTTATTATAACTTTTATTGTTTTTTAAATTTTTTTTCTGCTTTTCTTCACAGGAACTGTTTGTGGAAACCATTGCAAAAGATGCCTACTGTTGTGCTCAACAGGGGAAGAGGAAAACCCTTCAGAGGAGAGATTTGGGTAGAGTGTCACTTTGGTATCTTGGATCTGGGGGCAGACAAGAGAGGGCTGGTTGAGGTTTTCCCTTACACTGTTTAAGACGGCATCACTGTAAGATGAGCGGTGCCACAGGTCTCTTCCTACGATGTTTTCTCTTGGGCTGCCACAGTGCCAGAAAACCCTACCTTTTGAAAATTTGCTTTGGGTGGCTGGAGAGGTGCTGGGACAGAGAACCGAAGGAGTCTAGATGTTGCCAAAGCTAACTAGACCCCTTTATACCTTCTGCCATATGGTACCAGGCTTGACTGTTTTTTATTCACCTAGAAAGTAGAGGTTTGATTTCTGACTCTACTTTTTAGCTGGTAACCCTAGAACATCTGTAAGCTTTCATATACCATAATCTCGCTTTCCCTTCTGTATAGGCAACACTTCTCTGATGACTTTCAGAGCAAGGATGTTCCCCTCAGTGAGCAGTATTTAACCAGGCTTTTCTTATTTTCTTACTCTCGGAGAGACAGCTTATACGTAAGATTTGGTGGTGGAGTAGATATGGATCTCAAGATAGCAAGGGACAAATTTTATAAATGCCCGAATTTGCATAAAGCCTCATGCCCTTCACTGTGGGTTGTGCTTTTGTAAGAGGTTGATGCCCAAATGACCGGAGTTAGTCAGGTGTCCCTTTACCTTGTGTTTCAGATAATGCAATAGAAGCTGTGGATGAATTTGCTTTCCTGGAAGGTGAGTTCTCTATCACGGGGTAATCATTTCCACCTGTCTTTCCCATGCTAACGATCTGAGTTCAAAACCTTATAAAACCGATGGCCTGGTTCTTCTTTGTTCATGTAGGAATAATTTTCTCCCCATTTCCTATTAAGATAGGAAAAACAAATTCTAATTCAAATTCCCTTGGGTAGTTAGAACTTCTTCCTGAAAACTGCTTAACCATAAAAAAATGGAAGGGACTATAAAGACCCCAGTGTAGTTAGGTGGATTCAGAAGTTTGATTCTTACTTTGATCTCCATTCTTGGATATAAATCTTACCCCTCATCATAATGCTAGAGATCAGAAATGATTGCCAACATTTAAAGGGTTGCTTCTTGTTCTTTTTTCTTCTTCAGCAGTCTGTGTAAAGTGATTATTTTGCTGCAGTGAGATTCTATTCTGGCCTGTATCTATTTGTTCTTAGGAATTTTAGATTAACTCTTGTATACTAACTAAATCTTGTCATTGAAATAGAAAATATTTGAGATACCTCATTTTAACTAACTTCTCTTAGAGCCCTCTCTCCTACTTAATTCCTAAATCTGATCAGCTTACTATTCCCTACACATATTCTGATTGAAGAGCTTTGCGAAAGCCGTGCACCTTCAGTTCATTCTCACCTTTATCACACCAGGATGTTCTCAACTATCTCCCTGAAGCCTCATTACTTTCAGAAATCTTTTCTTGAATTATTTGTTTCACTATTTTTACTCCTTTGTTCTGCATCTGTAATCAACCTAGGCCCCTGGCCCTCTTGATATATTCTTTTAAATGTCTTTTAAGATATATTCCCATGGCTAGCTTTGAGCCTAGATTATTGAGTTTTCTCTTAATTTGTAGATCTTTTTTAAGTCTCTTTTCTGATTACTCATTTCTCTTAAAAATAACTTGTTAGCTGCCTACCTAAGGCAGACAATTTCTTGTGACTGACATCCTATCAGTTCCTCAATCAAAAATCTTTGGAGCCTAACTCTACCTGTTTTTTTTTTTTTTTTTTTTTTGCGTTACACGGGCCTCTCACTGTTGTGGCCTCTCCCATTGCGGAGCACAGGCTCCGGACGCGCAGGTTCAGCGGCCATGGCTCACGGGCCTAGCCGCTCCGTGGCATGTGGGATCTTCCCGGACCGGGGCACGAACCCGTGTCCCCTGCATCGGCAGGCGGACTCTCAATCACTGCGCCACCAGGGATGTTTATTTTTATTTTTAAATATGGAATACTTCATGAATTCGTGTGTCATCCTTGCACAGGGACCATGCTAACCTTCCCTGTAACGTTACAATTTTAGTAAGTGTACTGCTGAAGTGAGCACTCCTACCTGTTTATTTTTAATTACCATCTTTTCAAAGAGATGAGTGATGTGATCAAATTTCTATTTAAAGACATAAAACTGCCAACCTCTGGTGCCAGGATGATAAATTGGAGGGTGCTAGGAATATAAGTGGAGAGAACTTAACAAAGTTTTCCACTTTAGCCTATACCATGCATAGTGCTTGGCTTGGATTTTTAATAAATGGCCATTTAATGAGTGGTGGATGTGTTCATTTTCATCTTTGGATTCAATAATCTGAGTAGTTGAATCCCTCTGCTCTATTCTACATTAGTAGATCTGAATTTTGGTCGTTTTAGCCCCCTTGGATTTAGTCAGTATTATATTATTTTGTACCTGGTAAAATAAATGTTCTTATGTCCTTAGATGTGTATGTTCTAAGTGAAATTTTTTTTCTTTTTAATTGAGTCAGTATATATTCCTGTTTAAAAGTGAAATAGTTACCTAACGACTTATAATGAAATGGCCCTCATCCTTTTATTATTTCTGTTTTTAGCTTTTCAGATGGCTTCTTATATTTCTGAATAATACGCTTTGTTGTTGATTTATCAACTGTAGATCTTATGTTTTGACTTCCTACTATGATAAATGAAGGTTTGGCTAACCTATACTACCCTCTCAGCCCCTTCCCTCCTTTCTGATTTTTTGTAGTTTTATCATTATTTTTAGTTCCTTTGTTACCTTTACAATTTATATAACATACTAAAATATGTTTTTTTTTTGTTGGCTCCTCACTTTGTAAGGTATGACTGTTAGCTCTCTTATTCCTTCCTTTCCCATTTTTAGCTCACTTCTAGCTCTCACTTTGTGTCAAGGCTGAAAACATACCTCCTTATCATAATTAGATCTTCCATGCTATATAGGTTGAGTGTA
This sequence comes from Monodon monoceros, assembly GCF_005190385.1. Taxonomy (NCBI): domain Eukaryota; kingdom Metazoa; phylum Chordata; class Mammalia; order Artiodactyla; family Monodontidae; genus Monodon; species Monodon monoceros. The sequence continues at coordinate 24,894,516 of NW_021703775.1, read as the reverse complement.
GAAGTTGAAAAACGGTATTGTGAACAGTCTTCCTCTACCCTCTTTGTCCTTTAATCCCTTATATAGGTCCCCTCCCTTCACGTAGCGGTTATTAGTCTCTTGTGTAATCTTCTGGGTATTTTAATGCAAATATGTTTATGTATGTGTATATATATATATTCTTTATTAAGCCTTTCCTTATGAAATGAGTATGGCATAGAATATGTATTTCTTTTTTGGATACTGCCAAACATCCTGTATACCTGATTCACATCTCTATCAGCAGTGTATGACAGTTCCCATTGTTCCTCATTCTCACCAACACTTGGTATTATCAGGGTTTGATTTTTGCCAGTCTGGTAGGAACAACATTGATGAGCGTTTTTATCATAAAAGGGTGTAGGATTTTGTTAAATGTTTTTTCTGCGTCTATTAAGATGGTCATGTGGTTTTTGTCTTTCCTTTTGTTAATGTGGTGTATCACATTGATTGATTTGTGAATATTGAATTATCCTTGCATCCCTGGAATAAATTCTACTTGATCATGTTGTATGATCCGTTTTAAATATATTATTGGATTTGGTTTGCTAGTATTTTGTTGAGGATGTTTGCATTTATATTCATCAGTGATAATTGGCCTGTAATTTTTTTGTTTGTAGTTTCTTTGTCTGGTTTTGGTATCAGGGTAATGGTGGTCTTACTGTAGAATGAATTTGGGAGTGTTTCATCCTCCAGGTTTTTGGAATAGTTTGAGAAGGATAGGTACTAGCTCCTCTTTATATGTTTGGTAGAATTTCTCTATGAAGCCATCTAGTCCTGGAGTTTTGTTTGCTGGGTGTTTTTTGATTAATAGTTCAGTTTCACTACTGGTGGTCCAGCTGTTCAGATTATCTATTTCTTTCTCATTCAGTCTTGGAATGTTGTCTGTTTCTAGAAATGTATCCATTTCTTCTAGATTGCCCAATTTGTTGGCATATAACTGTTGGTAGTAGTCTCTTATGATTTTTTTGTATCTCTTATTTTGTTTATTTGGATCCTCTTTTTTTCTTGATGAGTTGACTGAAGACTTCAATTTTGTTTATCTTTTCAAAAAACTAGCTCTTGGGTTCATTGATTTTTCTATTGCTTTATGTTTCTCTGTTTCATTTTTTTCCTTTCTGATCTTTATTGTTACCTTTGTTCTGCTGACTTTCGGCTTTGTCCTTTTTCTTCTAATTCTTTTAGGTGGTAGGTTACGTTGTTTGAGATTTTTCTCATTTCTCGAGGTAGGCCTCTGTTGCTCCAAACTTTTCTCTTAGAACTGCTTTTGCTGCATCCCATAGATTTTGGAAAGTTGTGTTTCCATTTTTATTTGTCTTGAGGTAGTTTCTGATTTTCTCTTGGATTTCTTCAGTGACCCATTGGTTTTTTAGTAGCATATGTTTAGTCTCCGCATGTTTGTATTTTCCCCATTTTTCTTCCTGTGATTGATTTCTGGTTTCACACCATTGTGGTGGGGAAAAAATGCTTGATATAATTTCTAGCCTCTTAAATTTGTTGAGACTTGTTTAGTTAAGTGGCATGTGATCTGTCCTGGAGAATATTCTTTGTGCATTTGAAAAGAATGTGTATTCTGTTGTTTTAGGGTGGAATATCCTGTAGGTATCTTTTAAGTTAACTGGTCTAATATGTCATTTATGACCACAGTTTCCTTATTGACTTTGTATCTGGATGATCTGTCCATTGATGTAAATGGGGTGTCAAAGTCCCCTACTACTATTGTATTACTCTCAATTTCTCCCTTTATGTCTGTTACTGTTTGCTTTATGTACTAGGTACTCCTGTATTAGGTGCATATGTTATTGAATGTTACATCCTATCTTTGTATTGATCCCTTTATCATTATATAATGCCCTTCTTGGTCTTTTGTTATAGACTTTGTTTTAAAGGCTGTTTTGTCTGAGAGGACTATTGCTACCCCAGCTTTCTTGTTATTTCCATTTGCATGAAATACCTTTTTCCATCCCCACACTTTCAGTCTGTGTATGTCTGAAGCTTTGAGGTGGGTCTCTTGTAAGCAGCATAATAGATAGGTATTGTTTTTTCATCCAGTCAGCCACCCTATGCTTATGATTGGAGCATTTAGTCCATTGACATTTAAGGTCATTATTGATAGGTACATACTTACTGCCATTTTGTTCATTGTTTTCTGGTTTTTATAGTTCTTTCCTGTTCTTCTGCTTTTAGTTTCTTCCCTTGTGCTTTGATGATTCTGTTTAGTGTTATGCTTGTGTTCCTTTCTCTCTAGTTTTTGTTTATCTGTTATAGGATTTTGATTTGTGGTTACCATGGGGTTCATATATGTTGACCTATATATAACTACATGTTTTAAACTGGTAGTCATTTAAGTTCAAACACATTCTAGAAGATGTACATTTTTTCACTCCATTCCCCTATGTTTTATGGTTTTGATGTCATATTTTACATCTTTATGTTTATTCCTTAACTGTTATTATAGTTATAGTTGATTTTACAATTTTTTATCCTTTTTTTTTTTTTTTTTTTTTTTTTGTGTGTGTGTGTGTGGCTGTGCTATGTGGCTTGTGGGATCTTAGTTCTCTGACCAGGGATTAAATACCTGGGCCCACGGCAGTGAAAGCGCTGAGCCCTAACCACTGGACCACCAGGGAATTCTCTGGTTTTTGTCTTTTAATCTTCATACTAGCTTATTTCAGAGGTTGATCCACAGCCTTTTAATATATATTTGCCTATACAATTGGGAGTTTTCCTTTCCTATAGATTCTTTCTTCCTGTTGTAGCCTTTTATTTTCCACGTAAAGAAGACTCTTTAACATTTCTGCTTTATTTATCTGGATATCTGTTTCCTTCCTCAGGATCAGGAAGTATTCAGCCATAATTTCATCAAATACAGTTTTGATCCCTCTCTCTCTCTCTCTCTTCTTCTGGGACCCGTATAGTTTGAATGTTGGTATGCTTGATGTTGTCCCAGAGGTCCCTTATACTATATTCATTTTTTAATGTTTTTCTTTTTGCTGTTCTGATTGGGTGATTTCCGTTATTCTATCTTCAGATCATTTTTGCATTCTTCTGTATCACGTAGTCTTCTGTTAATTCCTTCTGGGGTGTTTTTCATTTCAGTTCTGACTAGTTCTTTCGTATACTTTCTAGTTCCTTGTAAAAATTTTCACTGTTCATCTGTTCTTTTCCCTAGTTCAGTTAGCACTCATGTTTACTAATGCTTTGAACTTTTTATCTGGTAAATTACTTATTTCTGTTTCATTAGTTGTTTTTTCAGGGTTTTTTCCTTGTTCTTTAATTTTAAAGAAATTCCTTTGTCTTCTCATTTTGCTTAACTTTCTCTGTCTCTGTGAAATTAGGTGAAACAGTTACCCATCCTGGTCTTGAAGGGGTGTGCTTGTGTGGGAGCATCACTGTATAGTCTGTGTGTGCTCAGTGGCTTTGATGGGAGAGCTGGATCTGAAGTGAATACAAGTCACATCTTACCCCGGAGTGTGCTGGCAGCTATCACCTTGGTAGAAGGTGGGGCTGGACATGGAGGGGCTGGAGCCAGAGGCAGGTGCGAGCTGGGTCTTCTCCACTCCTCAGTTGCCAACACTGCCCTATCAGGAGTGGTGTCAGGTCCCAAATTGCTGGAGCAGAAACCCTGAGAGTAGGGTCTGAGTTGCTTCTGTTCAATTTGAGTGTGTGCTCTTCCCCCCTCCCCACATCAGCACCTTTGCTCTGAGGGGAGCAGTGCTGGAACCAGAGTGTCCGGATTGGGCACCCAGTGGAGGCTGGTGCCTGCACTTGGATGGTCCTGGCACCAGTCAGAGCTACAGACTGCTTGTGATGTGCTGCCCCTGTGAATGCTAGTAATGGGTGCTCTTTCCCTGTTTGGGTGCTGTGCCAAGTTTGAGCCTACTCTGTCCTCCACAGTTGTGCACCTTCCTCTGCAGTGGCAGCCTTTGCCCTAGTGGGGAACGGCTGTGGAGCAAGAGGGGCCAGAGTGGGCATTTGGCGTGGACTGGGGTACGTGCTGGGGTGGTCCCAGCACCAGTCAGAACTCCAGACCACCCCTGATTTGCTGCCCTGTGACCACCAGTCATGGGTTCCCTTGCTCTATTCAGATGCTGTGCCAGATCCAAGCCGGCTCCGTCCCTCGCAACTGTGTGCTCTCCTCAGCTGTGGCAGCCTTAGCCCTAGTGTGGAGCTGTGCTGTGCAGTAAGGGGGGCTGGAGGGGGTGCTTGGTGTGGGCTGGGGCACGCACTGGGTGGTCACAGTTTCAGTCTGCTTCCTCTGCCTTGTTTTGGGAGTAAGCAATCGTGTGTGCACCCTTCACGAGTGGAGTCTAGGTTTCTTACAGCCACACTGTCAGTCCCACTGGATTTCAAACCAGCTAAGAGGACTCGTCCTCCTTGTGTTGGACCCCCAGAGCTGGGGTGCCCATGTTGTGATTCAAACTGCTCACTACCCAGGGAGAATCTCCAAGCCTGTCCCGACCTGACCACTTCTCTTCCCTTCCTACCTGACTCTGTGGATCTTTCTTACAGCTTTGGTTGTACAGGAGTTCTGCCAGTCTCCAGGTAGTTTTCAGTGAGATTTCCTCCACATGTGGATGTATTTTTGATGTGTGTGATGTGAATTATTTTAAGGCTTATATTCTTTGTCTTTAAGTGGGGCATTTAATTTAATGTAGTTAATGATATATATGGGTTAGAAGTACCATCTTATTTTGCGCTTTCTATCGGTCTTATTTTATTCTTTTCTTTCCATTTTTTACCTTTTTTTTGAGTATAACTTATTCAGTTTTCCCTCTACCAATTTGGAAGTTGTATAGTCTTTTTTTTTGCTACCCTACCAGTTACTACATGCATCCTTAATTTATCAGAGCCTAGTGTTAGTACCTTTCCGTTTATCCTCAACAAAATGGGATCTTAGAATCCATTAGCTCAATTTACAAGTCCCTCATCCCCCACTTATGTTGGTATTGTCACCTATTTTGTGTTGTCTTTGTCAATCCACATAAAGCTATATTATATTATTGCTATATTATTCAGAAAATGATATATAAATTTATCCTTATATTTATCCTGTCTTTGGTCATCTTTCCTTTTTATATTTCTGCTCCTCCGTTTGTGATCATTTCTTTCTTTCTGAAGTAAATCCTAAAGGGTCTGATGGTAGCAAACTCTGCTTTTCTTTTTTGGTATAAAAAAGCCTTTATTTTACTTTTTTTCTCTACCTGCTCTGGCTCACTGATTTACTTTCTTTATTGAAAGATATTTTGCTGAATATAGAATTCTAGGTGGAATTTTGTTTTAGTACCTTGAAACAATCATTCTTCTCTCTTTTGAAGCAAATTTGTCCCTTTTTTCTGTCTGCTTTGAAGATTTTCTCTTTATTTTTTCTGTAGTTTCACTCATTATCTAGGTATAATTTCCTTTTATGTAGTCTGCTTAGGCTTTTTTTTTTTTTCATCTTTATTGGAGTATAATTGCTTTACAATGGTGTGTTAGTTTCTGCTTTATAACAAAGTGAATCAGTTATACATATAAATATGTTGCCATATCTCTTCCTTCTTGCATCTCCCTCCCTCCCACCGTCCCTATCCCACCCCTCCAGGTGGTCACAAAGCACCAAGCTGATCTCCCTGTGCTATGCGGCTGCTTCCCACTAGCTATCTACCTTACGTTTGGTAGTGTATATATGTCCATGCCTCTCTCTCACTTTGTCACAGCTTACCCTTCCCCCTCCCCATATCCTCAAGTTCATTCTCTAGTAGATCTGTGTCTTTATTCCTGTCTTACCCCTAGGTTCTTCATGACCTTGTTTTTTTTTTTCCTTAGATTCCATATATATGTGTTAGCAAATGGTGTTTGTTTTTCTCTTTCTGACCTACTTCACTCTGTATGACAGACTCTAGGTCTATCCACCTCATTACAAATAGCTCAATTTCGTTTCTTTTTATGGCTGAGTAATATTCCATTGTATATATGTGCCACATCTTCTTTATCCATTCATCCGATGATGAGCACTTAGGTTGTTTCCATCTCCGGGCTATTGTAAATAGAGCTGCAATGAACATTGTGGTACATGACTCTTTTTGAATTTTGGTTTTCTCAGGGTATATGCCCAGTAGTGGGATTGCTGGGTCATATGGTAGTTCTATTTTTAGTTTTTTAAGGAACCTCCATACTGTTCTCCACAGTGGCTGTATCAATTTACATTCCCACCAACAGTGGAAGAGGGTTCCCTTTTCTCCACACCCTCTCCAGCATTTATTGTTTCTAGATTTTTTTTTTTAACATCTTTATTGGGGTATAATTGCTTTACAATGGTGTGTTAGTTTCTGCTTTATAACAAAGTGAATCAGTTATACATATACATATGTTCCCATATCTCTTCCCTCTTGCATCTCCCTCCCTCCCACCCTCCCTATCCCACCCCTCCAGTCGGTCACAAAGCACTGAGCTGATACCCCTGTGCCATGCGGCTGCTTCCCACTAGCTATCTACCTTACGTTTGTTAGTGTGTACATGTCCATGACTCTCTCTCGCCCTGTCACAGCTCACCCTTCCCCCTCCCCATATCCTCAAGTCTGTTCTCTAGTAGGTCTGTGTCTTTATTCCTGTCTTACCCCTAGGTTCTTCATGACATTTTTTTTTCTTCTTAAATTCCATATATATATGTTAGCATACGGTATTTGTCTTTTTCTTTCTGACTTACTTCACTCTGTATGACAGACTCTAGGTCTATCCACCTCATTACAAATAGCTAAATTTCGTTTCTTTTTATGGCTGAGTAATATTCCATTGTATATATGTGCCACATCTTCTTTATCCATTCATCCGATGATGGGCACTTAGGTTGTTTCCATGTCTGGTCTATTGTAAATAGAGCTGCAATGAACATTTTGGTACATGACTCTTTGAATTTTGGTTTTCTCAGGGTATATGCCCAGTAGTGGGATTGCTGGGTCATATGGTAGTTCTATTTGTAGTTTTTTAAGGAACCTCCGTACTGTTCTCCATAGTGGCTGAACCAATTCACATTCCCACCAGCAGTGCAAGAGTGTTCCCTTTTCCCCACACTGTCTCCAGCATTTACTGTTTGTAGATTTTTTGGTGATGGCCGTTCTGACAGGTGTGAGATGATATCTCATTGTAGTTTTGATTTGCATTTCTCTAGTGATTAATGAAGTTGAGCATTCTTTCATGTGTTTGTTGGCAGTCTGTATATCTTCTTTGGAGAAATGTCTGTTTAGGTCTTCTGCCCATTTTTGGATTGGGTTGTTTGTTTTTTTGTTACTGAGCTGCATGAGCTGCTTATAAATTTTGGAGATTAATCCATTGTCAGTTGCTTCATTTGCAAATATTTTCTCCATTCTGAGGGTTGTCTTTTGGTCTTGTTTATGGTTCCCTTTGCTGTGCAAAAGCTTTGAAGTTTCATTAGGTCCCATTTGTTTATTTTTGTTTTTATTTCCATTTCTCTAGGAGGGGGGTCAAAAAGGATCTTGCTGTGATTTATGTCATAGAGTGTTCTGCCTATGTTTTCCTCTAAGAGTTTGATAGTTTCTGGCCTTACATTTAGGTCTTTAATTGATTTTGAGCTTATTTTTGTGTATGGTGTTAGGGAGTGATCTAATCTCATCCTTTTACATGTAGCAGCTGTCCAGTTTTCCCAGCACAACTTATTGAAGAGGCTGTCCTTTCTCCACTGGACATTCCTGACTCCTTTATCAAAGATAAGGTAACCATATGTGCGTGGGTTTATCTCTGGGCTTTCTATCCTGTTCCATTGATTTATCTTTCTGTTTTTGTGCCAGTACCATACTGTTTTGATTACTGTAGCTTTGTAGTAGAGTCTGAGATCAGGGAACCTGATTCCTCCAGCTCCGTTTTTCGTTCTCAAGATTGCTTTGGCTATTCGGGGCCTTTTGTGTTTCCATACAAATTGTGAAATTTTTTGTTCTAGTTTTGTGAAAAATACCAGTGATAGTTTGATAGGGATTGCATTGAATCTGTAGATTGCTTTGGGTAGTAGAGTCATTTTCACAATGTTGATTCTTCCAATCCAAAAACATGGTATATCTCTCCATCTATTTGTATCATCATTAATTTCTTTCATCAGTGTCTTAGAATTTTCTGCATACAGGTCTTTTGTCTCCTTAGGTAGGTTTATTCCTAGATATTTTATTCTTTTTGTTGCAGTGGTAAATGGGAGTGTTTTCTTGATTTCACTTTCAGATTATTCATCCTTAGTGTATAGGAATGCCAGAGATTTCTGTGCATTAATTTTCTCTCCCGCTACTTTACCAAATTCATTGATTAGCTCTAGTTTTTTTCTGGTAGCATCTTTAGGATTGTCCATGTATAGTATCATGTCATCTGAAAACAGTGACATATGTACTTCTTCTTTTCCGATTTGAATTCCTTTTATTTCCTTCTCTTTGATTGCTGTGGCTAAAACTTGCAAAACTATGTTGAATAAGAGTGGTGAGAGTGGGCAACCTTGTCTTGTTCCTGATCTTAGTGGAAATGCTTTCAGGTTTTCACCATTGAGGACGATGTTGGCTGTGGGTTTGTCATATATGGCCTTTATTATGTTGAGGAAAGTTCCCTCTATGCCTACTTTCTGCAGGGTTTTTATCATAAATGGGTGTTGAATTTTGTCAAAAGCTTTCTCTGCATCTATTGAGATGATCATATGGTGTTTCTCCCTCAATTTGTTAATATGGTGTATCTCGTTGATTGATTTGCGTATATTGAAGAATACTTGCATTCCTGGAATAAACCCCACTTGATCATGGTGTATGATCCTTTAAATGTGCTGTTGGATTCTGTTTGCTAGTATTGTGTTGAGGATTTTTGCATCTATGTTCATCCGTCATATTGGCATGTAGTTTCCTTTCTTTGTGACATCCTTGTCTGGTTTTGGTATCAGGGTGATGGTGGCCTCGTAGAATGAGTTTGGGAGTGTTCCTCCCTCTGCTGTATTTTGGAAGAGTTTGAGAAGGATAAGTGTTAGCTCTTCTCTAAATGTTTGATAGAATTCGCCTGTGAAGCCATTTGATCCTGGGCTTTTGTTTGTTGGAAGATTTTTTATCACATTTTCAATTTCAGTGCTTGTGATTGGTCTGTTCATATTTTCTATTTCTTCCTGATTCTGACTTGGCAAGTTGTGCATTTCTAAGAATTTGTCCATTTCTTCCAGATTGTCCATTTTATTTGCATAGAGTTGCTTGTAGTAATCTCTCATGATCTTTTGTATTTCTGCAGTGTCAGTTGTTACTTCTCCTTTTTCATTTCTAATTCTATTGATTTGAGTCTTTTCCCTTTTTTTCTTGATGAGTCTGACTAATGGTTTATCAATTTTGTTTATCTTCTCAAACAACCAGCTTTTAATTTTATTGATATTTGCTCTCATTTCCTTCATTTCTTTTTCATTTATTTCTGATCTGATTTTTATGATTTCTTTCCTTCTGCTAGCTTTGGGGGTTTTTTGTTCTTCTTTCTCTAATTGCTTTAGTTGCAAGGTTAGGTTGTTTATTCGAGATGTTTCCTGTTTCTTAAGGTAGGATTGTATTGCTATAAACTTCCCTCTTACAACTGCTTTTGCTGCATCCCATAGATTTTGGGTTGTCATGTCTCCAGTGTCATTTGTTTCTAGGTATTTTTTGATTTCCTCTCTGATTTCTTCAGTGATCTCTTGGCTATTAAGTAGTGTATTGTTTAGCCTCCATGTGTATTTTTTACAGATCTTTTCCTGTAATTGTTATCTAGTCTCATAACGTTGTGGTCGGAAAAGATACTTGAAACAATTTCAGTTTTCTTAAATTTACCAAGGCTTGATTTGTGACCAAGATATGATCTATCCTGGAGAATGTTCCATGAGCACTTGAAAAAAATGTGTATTCTGTTGTTTTTGGATGGAATGTCCTATAAATATCAATTAAGTCCATCTTGTTTAATGTATCATGTAAAGCTTGTGTTTCCTTATTTATTTTCATTTTGGATGATCTGTCCATTGGTGAAAGTGGGGTGTTAAAGTCCCCGATTATTATTGTGTAGCTGTTGATTTCTCCCTTTATGACTCTTAGTATTTGCCTTATGTATTGAGGTGCTCCTATGTTGGGTGCATAAATATTTACAATTGTTATATCTTCTTCTTGGATCGATCCTTTGATCATTATGTAGTGTCCTTCTTTGTGTCTTCTAATAGTCTTTATTTTAAAGTCTATTTTGTCTGGTATGAGAATTGCTACTCCAGCTTTCTTTTGGTTTTCATTAGCATGAAATATATTTTTCCATCCCCTTACTTTCAGTCTGTATGTATCTCTAGGTCTGAAGTGGGTCTCTTGTAGACAGCAAATATATGGGCCTTGTTTCTGTATCCATTCAGCCAATCTGTGTCTTTGGTGGGAGCATTTAATCCATTTACATTAAGGTAATTATCGATATGTATGTTCCTATTCCCATTTTCTTAATTGTTTTGGGTTCGTCATTCTAGGTCTTTTCCTTCTCTTGTGTTTCTTGCCTAGAGAAGTTCCTTTAGCAGTTGTTGTAAAGCTGGTTTGGTGGTGCTGAACTCTCAGCTTTTGCTTGTCTGTAAAGGTTTTAATTTCTCCATCAAATCTGCATGAGATCTTTGCTGGGTAGAGTAATCTTGGTTGCAGATTTTTCTCCTTCATCAGTGTAAATATGTCCTGCCAGTCCCTTCTGGCTTGCAGAGTTTCTGCTGAAAGATCAGCTGTTAACCTTATGGGGATTCCCTTGTGTGTTATTTGTTGTTTTTCCCTTGCTGCTTTTAATATGTTTTCTTTGTATTTAATTTTTGACAGTTTGATTAATATGTGTCTTGGTGTATTTCTCCTTGGATTTATCCTATATGGGACTCTCTGCTTCCTGGACTTGATTAACTATTTCCTTTCCCATATTAGGGAAGTTGTCAACTATAATCTCTTCAAATATTTTCTCCGTCCCTTTCTTTTTCTCTTCTTCTTCTGGAACCCCTATAATTCGAATGTTGGTGTGTTTAATGTTGTCCCAGAGGTCTCTGAGCCTGTCCTCAGTTCTTTTCATTCTTTTTTCTTTATTCTGCTCTGCAGTAGTTATTTCCACTATTTTATCTTCCAGGTCACTTATCCGTTCTTCTGCCTCAGTTATTCTGCTATTGATCCCATCTAGAGTATTTTTAATTTCAGTTATTGTGTTGTTCATCATTGTTGGTTTCGTCTTTAGTTCTTCTAGGTCCTTGTTAAATGTTTCTTGCATTTTGTCCATTCTGTTTCCAAGATTTTGGATCATCTTTACTATCATTATTCTGAATTCTTTTTCAGGTAGACTGCCTGTTTCCTCTTCATTTGTTAGGCCTGGTGGGTTTTTATCTTGCTCCTTCATCTGCTGTGTGTTTTTCTGTGTTCTCATTTTGTTTATCTTACTGTGTTTGGGGTCTCCTTTTTGCAGGCTGCAGGTTCGTAGTTCCTGTTGTGTTTGGTGTCTGTCCCCAGTGGCTAAGGTTGGTTTAGCGGGTTGTGTAGGCTTCCTGGTGGAGGGGCGTAGTGCCTGTGTTCTGGTGGATGAGGCTGGATCTTGTCTTTCTGGTGGGCAGGTCCATGTCTGGTGGTGTGTCTTCGGGTGTCTGTTGACTTTATGATTTTAGGCAGCCTCTCTGCTAATGTGTGGGGTTGTGTTCCTATCTTGCTAGTTGTTTGCCATAGGATGTCCAGCACTGTAGCTTGCTGGTTGTTGAGTGAAGCTGGGTGCTGGTGTTGAGATGGAGATCTCTGGGAGATTTTCGTTGTTTGATGTTATGTGGAGCTGGGAGGTCTGTTGTGGAGCAGTGTCCTGAAGGTGGCCCTCCCACCTCAGAGGCACAGCACTGACTCCTGGCTGCAGCATCAAGAGCCTTTCATCCACACGGCTCAGAATAAAAGGGAGAAAAAGTAGAAAGAAAGAATTAGTAGAAGTAGAAAGAAAGAAAGAAAGAAGGGAGGGAGCTAGGGAGGGAGGAAGGAAGGAGGGAAGGAAGGAAAAAAAGAAAGAAAGAAAGAAGATAAAGTAAAATAAAATAAGATAAAATATAATAAAGTTATTAAAATAAAAAAATTATTAAGAAAAAAAATTTTAAAAACAAACAAAAACAATGGACAGATAGAACCCTAAGACAAATGGTGGAAGCAAAGCTATACAGACAAGATCTCACACAGAAGCATACACATACACATTCAGCAAAAGAGCAAAAGGGGAAAAAATCATAAATCTTGCTCTCAAAGTCCACCTCCTCAATTTGGTTATGATTTGTTGTCTATTCATGTATTCCACAGATGCAGGGTACATCAAGTTGATTGTGGAGCTTTAATCCGCTGCTTCTGAGGCTGCTGGGAGAGATTTCCCTTTCTCTTCTTTGTTCTCACAGCTCCCAGGGGTTCAGCTTTGGATTTGGCCCCACCTCTGCATGTAGGTCACGAAAGGGCATCTGTTCTTCGCTCAGACAGGACGGGGTTAAAGGAGCCGCTGAATTGGGGGCTCTGGCTCACTCAGGCTGGGGGGAGGGAGGGGAACGGAATGTGGGGTGAGCCTGCAGCGGCAGAGGCCGGTGTGACGTTGCACCAGCCTGAGGTGCGCCATGCGTTCTCCCGGGGGAGTTGTCCCTGCATCCCGGGACCCTGGCAGTGGCGGGCTGCACAGGCTCCCCCGGAGGGGGTTGTGGATAATATCCTGTGCTCACACACAGGCTTCTTGGTGGCGGCAGCAACTGCTTAGGCTTTTTAAATCTATGGATTGATGTCTTTCATCTGTCCTGGAGAAGTCTCTGTGTCTCTGCTTTCTCTTTTTCTTTCTCCTTTCTCTCTGGGATTCACATTAAACATATGCTAAAAGTCAACCATCATTTTGCCTCTCCATGATGTATTATATGTAAGTTTTGTGACCTTCCATTTTATTAATTCTCTGTTCAGTAGTCTGTCTCCTTTAAACTTTCCTGTTGATTTATTAGTTTCAGTTCTTGTTTTTGTATTTTTCATTTTCTGTGAATTCCATTTAGTTATTTTTCAAATATATTTTGTCAGTTTGTATTTGCTGCAGATGTTTTGAAACTTGTCTTTTATTTCACTAAACGTAGTATGTACAATTGTTTATAGTCTGTGTCCAATCTAATATCCAAAGCCTTTTAAGCCTGGCTTATTTATTTACTTTTCTGTCTGTTGTTTCTGTTGGTACTGTCTCATGGTTTTTTTCTATTTGCCTAGTTATCTTGGTGTGTATATATATATATATATATATATATACATTTTTTGTTGTGGTACGCGGGCCTCTCACTGTTGTGGCCTCTTCCGTTGTGGAGCACAGGCTCCAGATGCACAGGCTCAGTGGCCATGGCTCACGCGCCTAGCCACTCCGCGGCATGTGGGATCTTCCCGGACTGGGGCACGAACCTGTGTCCCCTGCGTTGGCAGGCGGACTGTCAACCACTGCGCCACCAGGGAAGCCCTATCTTGGTATATTTGTCATTGTATTAATATTTGAAAAAATTATTTGTTGGATAATTATTTGAGGCCAGTATAATGAGACGTTTCTTCAAAGATTTTCATTTGCTTCTGCAAGACACCTAGGGGCATGTATCAGTGCAGAACCTCCTTTTTGAATTTAAGACTTGAGGATTCCTTGATCACTGTGGTGATATAAACTGTGATGGCAGGTCTGTGAGGGGACTGATTTAATTCTAGTTCAGCCTTACTCTGAGGGTGTAGCCTTTTGGGAATCCAGCTTTTAGAAAGCGGGAAATTATCGAACCTTTCCACTTGGGCAGATTCTCAGATTTGACCCTTCATTTGCTTAGCCAAAATTGCAAACGTTTTTCAGCTCTCTTTTGGATTGGCAGATTCCCCTGAGGTAAAAGCAGTTTTGGAGGCTGGGTTTTCTTTGTGTTTTTGCCTTCTCTAGATTTTGGGTTTGCCTTTTCTTGAGGCCTATTTAATGCCTGAAGGATTTTCTTTTTAAAAATAGTTTAATCAGCTCTATCAGTTGGTATCAGCAGAAATTTGACATTATCAAAAGCAGAGGCTATTAAAAAAATTTTGAGGTTTTTTTGCTTTGTTTTGTTCTTTTCTTATGTGTTCTTTTCCCTGAATTATTCTTTCAAATCTTTCCTTTTACTGGATAGGCTTTCTTCAAATGCCTTGTAATTTTTATTCCATTTTAGAATGAGGAAATAAGAAAGCTGTTTGGAACTTGTGTATATATGTGTATGGAGGGTGGTTATTGCCTTGCAGTTTTACTTTAGTGTGGGTAGCGGGTGGGACCAGATGTTATGTTGGGGGCCTCCAAAGGCCAGAATTGCAGAAAACTTGACTGTGGGAAGCTGGAATTTTCAGAAGCCGCTTGTTCTCCAGATAATTGATTTAGTTCTTTAGAAGAGAGCCTGCTGATTTTTTTCAAGTTAGATTTAGTTTAAATGCTTGTTTTCTGGTAGTGCTGCACACTGGGAGGGTTGTGAGGAGATGGGGTCAACTGTTTCTCATATAGACCCTCGAGTCATTACCCATGTTAGCCTTGCATCTCTTTCTGTCATTTTTGGTGTCAGTCTAGATCCTCCCCATGAGTTTTCTAGTTAGATGGGTTCCCACCTCTGCTGCACCCCGCTCTGTGTTTATTGTAGGCTTATTTTCCTCTGCCCTATTTATAAACACACTTCAGTCAGATTTCTGTCAGTCAGTTTTTTGTTTCAACCAAATCTCTTTGTTGTAGATTTGTATACCTGTTAAAAGACTTTTTTCCTTTCACGTGGAATCTTGTATGGGAGGGCATACAAACTTGAGGGTCCAGTTTACCATCTTCTTTTAAAGTTTAAAAAAAAATTTATTTTTGGCTGCGTTGGGTCTTCATTGCTTTGTGCAGGCTTTCTCTAGTTGCGGCGAGTGGAGGCTACTCTTTGTTGCAGTGTGCAGGCTTCTCATGGTGGTGGCTTGTCTTGTTGCGGAGCACGGGATCTGGCATGTGGGCTTCAGTAGTTGCAGCATATGGGCTCAGTAGTTGTGGCTCGCAGGTTCTAGAGTGCAGGCTTAGTAGTTGTGGCACACGGGCTTATTTGCTCCATGGCATGGGGGATCTTCCCAGACCAGGTATCGAACCCATGTCCTCTACAATGGCAGGAGGATTCTTAACCACTGTGCCACCAGGGAAGTCCCCAGTTTCCCATCTTGACCTGGAACTTTTTCAGATTATACACTCTGCTTAGAAAACTTATTTATTTTGTATCACTCACCCCTTGTTGTAGTCTCCACAGATGCTCATTAACCAACACAATTTCTTAGCCCTTTTCCCACCTCTAAATTGAACTCTCCAGACCCAACTGCCCAGCCTCTGTAATGACATGTTCTTCCCCAAGGATCTTTTGGATGGATATTCCTCAAAATGAGTATTTTGGTCTTAGAAGAACTGCCAGTACCAAAGCAGCTGCCACTTAACTTTGCCCAGTTTGCTACACTCATCCAGCTCTTGAGGCACCTTGCTTTCAACATTGCTCTTTGTGTTTTTAGGTACTTTGGATTGATTGCTGAGCCTGGGCAGTTTTGTGAGCCTGTACCTGCATCCTTCAGCTAGGCCCTCTGCAGGTCTCAGCTTTGAAGAAGAGTCTTTGGAATACTGGACCTACACACTTTTCCTGTTCTGCCTTCGCCTAAGCCTGGATAAGCAGAGATCTCACCTGTTAGCTTTTCTTTATAAGGTCTTCCACTACTTGTGTCTTCCATTTCTGGCCTGGATGCAGCTGCTGCTGCTTGTGGTAGAGATATCGAAAATGATTTTGTAGGTTGCTTAATAAATGATAAGGACCAAATAAAAGTTTCTGATCAACCTCAACCTAGTGTGTTTTATAATCTTGCCTTTGTTCTTGCGTCATGACTGGAGAGCCACCATGCCTAGCCACAGATTTTTCTGATCTTCCCTGCTAGCTATTGTAAACCCCAGTCTTTCATTTATTTGTTCATTTTTTTAGCACATCAGCAGAGTGTGGCTCTAGAATTTATAGGATGTCACTTAAGGTCTTCAGAGGTCAAATAAATGTGATCCTAGATTTAAAACCAGTTAAAATATTTCAGTAGCTTTATTGAGATATAATTCACCTACCATACAATTTACCCATTTAAAGTGTACATTTCAGTAGTTTTTAATATATTCACAGATATGTAAAACTGTTGCTATAGTCAATTTTGCAGCATTGTTAAGGGAATTACATAATAGGTGGTATTTCGTGTCTGCCTTCTTTCACTTAAGATAATGTTTTGTAAGGTTTATGTTATAGCATGTATCAGTACCCATTCCTTTATTTTTAAAATTGTAAAATATACATAACATAAAATGTATCATTTTAACCACTTTTAAGTGTACAGTTCTGTGGCATTTATCCCCATTATCACCATCATCCATCTCCAGAATATTTTTCATCTTCCCACACTGAAACTGAACCCATTAGAAAATAATTCCCCATTCTTCCTTTCCCCAGGCCCTAGTTAAATCTTGTTTTTTGAGAAGGTGTGGGTGACATAGGAGGAAGGAGGCAGAGTACTTAGAAAGTAGTAGTTAAGGAAAGCAGCAGGAAGCCTTGGACAGTGGGACTTAAATATTTTTGGATCATGAATAGGAGGTATAAAGTCTATAAATCTCCCTAGAAGGATGTGCAGATGCTCAATCTTGTAATGTTTTGTAAGTAAATTTTCTTTTAGAATAATACTGATTTACAGAAAAGCTGCAAAGATAATACAGAGTTCTTGTATACTCCTCACCTAGTTCCCCATTGTTAACATTTTACATTGCCGGGTACATTTGTCAAACCTAAGAAACTGACATTTATATCACTATTAACTAAACTCCAGACTTTTTGGATTTCTCGTTTTCCCATTAATATCCTTTTTCTGTTCTAAGATCCAATCCAGTACATTACATTTACTTGTCATGTCTCCCAGTCTCCTCTGGTCTGTTTTCTCTTTTCATGACCATGATAGCCTTCAGTAGCACTGGGGAGGTATCCAGCAGACTGTCCCCGACATGGGTTTGTCTGTTTTTCTTAGGATTAGTTAGTACCAGAACTTTGCATATAATTTCAGGGGTTACCCAGGCCCCTGCGGCCCTTCCATGGGCCTTGTATTGCAGATTGGAATTTAAAAGGGAATGCAGGCCTTTTTTCAAGATAAACTTAGAGGTTGCAGCCCATTAATAGGACATGAAATCAATGTACTATGTTGTCACTGTCATTTTAAAATAATAAAAGCAGTGGAGTGTTGAACTGAGTGAAAGTTAAGTTTGTTTCATTTATATGTGTGTATATTACATCATTGTGGAAAATCTATGGTGGGCACAGTTTTGGCCCCCATGACCTTTGCCCCTGGTGTCATGCTTGTGAATATGTTACATGGCAAGAGGGAAGGTTGCATATGTAATTAAGGTCACTAATCAGTAGACTTTAAAATAGATGATCCTGGATTGTCTGGCCAGCCCCAAAGTAATCACATGAACTCTTAAAAGCAGAGCTTTCTCCTGGCTGAGGGTAGAAGTTATAGAGATGTGGCAGAAGAGGACATCAGAAAGATTCAAAGCATGAAAAGGACATGATCTATTGTTGCTGGCTTTGAAGATAGAGAGGGTCATGAGCCAAGAAATGTGGCAGCCTTTAGAAGATGATAACAACCGCTGGCTGACAGCCAGCAAGGAAATGACCTCAGTCCCATAACTGCATTGAACTGAATTGTGCCGGTAACTTGCCTGGTCTTGGAAATGGGTTGTCCCTTAGAGCCTCCAGAAAAAGCCCAGGCCAGCTGACACCTTCACTTTGGCCTGGTGAGACCCAGAGCAGATAATCTGGTCACACTGTGCCAGACTTCTAACCTGCAGAACTGTAAGATAATAAATGAGTGTTGGTGTAAGCTGCCAACTTTGTGGTAATGGTGTATTTCTTACTGGGGGTCAAGGTAAAACAGCGTTGGAAAATATTGCTGTAGTAGAAAGGATCCTGGACGGGTCAAGAGACTTTGGTTCTCATCTCACTACTCCTACTACCTTAGATAAAACTGTTAATCACTTACCTTTCCTGAGTTTTCCCTCTTATCAGTTGAGTGGGTTATTCTATAAAGTTTCTTCCATATGACATGTTTTTCTTTTATGAACTGCCCTTTTTTTTTCAGCAAAATTCACCCTTTTTAGTGTATAGTTTTATGAGTTTTGATAAATGCATTTAATGACCATCTCAATCAAAGATTAGAAAAGTTACACCACCACAAAAATTCCCTCGTTGCTGCCTCTTTATTGTCCTCTCCCACCCAACCAGTGTGCCAGCTCCTGGCAACCACTGATCTATTTATTGCCCACATAGTTTGCCTTCATAAATGGAATCATACAGTTTGTAGACTTTTGAGCCTGGCTTCCTTAATAATGCATTTGAGATTCATTTATGTTGCATGTATCAGTAGTTTGTTTCTTTTTATTTCTGTGTAGTATTTCATTGTATGGAATGTACGTACCACATTTTGTTTATCCATTCCCCAGTTGAGGGATATTTGCCAGTTTTTGGTGATTATGAATAAAGGTGCTGTAAATATTTGCATGTAGGTTTTTGTGTGAACATTAACTTTTCATGTCTCTTGGGTAAATACGTAGGAGTGGGAATGCTGGATCTTGTAAACATGTTTACTTTTTAAAGAATCTGCCAAACTGTTTTCCAAAGTACCAGTACCATTTTGCATTTATACCAGCAGTGTTTGAGAATTTCAGTTGTTCTACATCCTTGCTAGCAAGTATATTGCTATAAACTTCCCTCTTAGAACTGCTTTTGCTGCATCTCATAGGTTTTGGATAGTCGTGTTTTTCTTTTCATTTGTCTCTAGGTATGTTTTTGATTTCCTCTTTGATTTCTTCAGTGATCCATTAGTTGTTTAATAGCATATTGTTTAGCCTCCCTTGTTTGTATTTTTTGCAGTTTTTTTCTTGTAGTTGATTTCAATCTCATACGTTGTGGTGAGAAAAGATGCTTGATGTGATTTCAATTTTCTTAAATTTACTGAGGCTTGACTTATGGCCCAAATTGTGATCTATCCTGAAGAATGTTCCATGTGCATTTGAAAAGAAAGTGTATTCTGCTGCTTTTGGATGGAATGTTCTATAGATATCAATTAAGTTCATCTGGTCTAATGTGTCATTTAAGGCCTTTGTTTCCTTATTGATTTTCTGTCTGGGTGATTTGTCCATTGATAAAAGTAGGTTGTTAGAGTCCCCCACTATTATTGTGTTACTGTCGATTTCCTCTTTTATAGCTGTTAGCATTTGCCTTAGGTACTGAGGTGCTCCTATGTTGGGTGCATATATATTTATAATTGTTATATCTTCTTCTTGGATTGATTCTTTGATCATTATGTAGTGTCCTTCCTTGTCTCTTGTATCACTTTTTATTTTAAAGTCTATTTTTTCTGATACAAGTATTGCTACTCTAGCTTTCTTTTGATTTCCATTTGCATGGAATACCTTTTTCCATCCTATCACTTTCATTCTATATGTGTGCCTAGATTTGAAGTGGGTCTCTGGTAGATAGCATATATACGGGTCTTGTTTTTGTATCCATTCAGCCAGTCTGTGTCTTTTGGTTGGAGCATTTAATCCATTTACATTTAAGGTAATTACTGATATGTATATTCTTATTGCCATTTTATTAATTGTTTTGGGTTTGTTTTTTTAGGTGTTTTTTCTTTCCTTCCTCTTTTGTTCTCTTGTGGTTTGATGACCATCTTTAGTGTTGTGTTTGGGTTGCTTTTTCTTTTTTGTGTGTGTAGCTATTGTAATTTTTTGGTTTGCATTTCCCATGATGTTTTGATAAAGCAGTCTATATATGTACAAGGTTGTTTAAGTTGCTAGTCTCTTAATTTCAAATGCAATTCCCATTTCCTACCTTTGTACTCTCCTCTCATCATGGTTGCTGGTTTTGATATCATATTTGTGTGTGGATGATTTCCTGCTTTTATTGTATGTTTGCCTTTACCAGTGGGCTTTCCCATTTGTGATTTTCTTATTTCTAGTTGTGTCCTCTCCCCCCAACCCCTTTACTTAAAGAAGTTCCTTTAGCATTTGTTGTAAAGCTGGTTTGGTGGTGCTAAATTCTCTTAGCTTTTGCTTATCTCTAAAGCTTTTGATTTCTCCTTTGAATCTGAATGAGAGCCTTGCTGGGTAGAGTATTCTTGGTTGTAGGTTTTTCCCTTTCATCACTTTGAATTTATTGTGTCACTCCCTTCTGGCGTGCAGAGTTTCTGCTGAAAAATCAGCTGATAACCTTCTGGGAATTCCCTTGAATGCCATTTGTTGCTTTTCCCTAGTTGCTTTTAATATTTTCTCTTTGTCTTTAATTTTTGTCAATTTGATTAATATTTATCTTGGTGTGTTCCTCCTTGAGTTTACCCTGTACGAGGCTCTGTGCTTCCTGAACTTTGGTGACTGTTTCCTTTCCCACATCAGGGAAGTTTTCAGCTATTATCTCTTCAAATATTTTCTCAGGCCCTTTCTCTCCCTCTTCTTCTGGGACCCCTATAATGCAAATGTTTGTGCACTTGACCTTGTCAAAATGGCAGCCTCCAGGACAGCTCATGCCAGTGAGTACTCCCCAGTACCTCTGCCACCAGTGTCCTTGTCCCCACAGTGAACCACAGTTGCCCCCCACCTCCCCAGGTGACCCTCCAAGATAAGCAAGTTGGTCTGGCCCCGGCTTCTATGAAGTCACTGTTTTTCCCCCTGGGTCCTGGTGGGCCTTAGACCTTGTGTATGCCCTCAAAGAGTGGCGTTTCTGTTTCCCTCAGTCCAGTGGAGTTCCTGTGATCAAGCCCCACTGGCCCTCAAAGCCAAATGCTTTGGGGGCTCCTCCTGCCAGTGCTAGACCCCCAGACTGGGAAGGCTGACATGAGGCTCAGAACTCTCACTCCTATGGGAGAAACTGTGATATAATTATTTTCCAGTTTGTGGATCACCCACCTGGTAGGTGTGGGATTTGATTGTATCACGGATGTGTCCCTCATCCTACCCATTTTTCTCTCATGGAAATATGCCTAGGGTGATTTTCTACCTAATGTTAATGGTTATTTCTAGGTGGTGGAAAATTTTTTTTTAAAGCTTTCATCTCTGTTCTTTTCTGCATTGCATATTATGTGATGCAAGTTGTTATCATGTGAGGAGGGACCAGAACCAGGAGGAGATAGATGTAAGGAGGGACCAGAACTAGGAGCTTTTTGATACTGGGTTGGAACTAACCACTAAAATCTCTGAGCTGGGCTTGAAATTGCTTGGCCCAGTATTGCCTAATGGTCTCCTAAGAGTGATAAAATATCCCAGTTTTCTGGAAGCCAGATTACATTTTGTCTTATCTGTGTTGCACAAAAAAGTAATACTGTATAATTCCATTTATATAACGCTCTAGAACAGGTCAAATTAACTATGGTGGAAAAAAATAAGAGCATTGTTGTCTCTGAGGGATGGAGGTGAGAATTGCCTGGGAAGAGGCTTGAGGGAATTTTCTATGTTCTATATCTCTGTAGGTGTGTGGATCATATGGAGGTTTGTGTTTGTCAACATTCAGCAAATGGTACATTTAAGATTATTGCAGTTCACTGTATGTAAATTTTACCTTAAAAAATTCCCATAGACAAATTTTGTATTCTAGTTGATGTGCATACTGAAGTGTTTAAAGGCAGTATGTAATGGTATCTACAACTTACTTTGAAATGCATCAGAAATAAGATGGATTGATAGATGAAGAAATATGTGATAAAACAGATTATATATAACAATTATATAATCTGGGTGGTGAGTCAACTTTTCCTTTTAAAGTTTTTCAAAATAAAATGTTGGGAAAATAAAGACCATTGCAATCCCATGAGAGACCAAGTGAAAATGAAAGAGATAGGAGGCATCCAAAAGTCCAGTCCACCAAACATTTTTTTTATGCAGCACAGGTGCTGAGATGAATAGATCCATTCTGGTCCTGCAGGACATGGGAATGTGGAAGGAGAACCACTCGGGAGTAAATTTCTGTAATCCAAATGAATATTTTAGTGATGCATTAATAGAGACTCAAAAGTGATTAGTGTGAGAAAGGAAAGTTACATCCCAACCAGAAGAAATTAAGATAAACTACCTCCCCACCCAAGGCAAGGACAGTCATCTCCCAGACCTTGAGGATTTCTACCCCCAAAACTCTCATTGCTTCCATTGCTTCCGGAAGAGGTGACTGATGCTATGTCTTCAAACCCCACTGTGGAACAGCTATGATATAGGTGTGTTGCTATCAACACATTCACAAGTGACTTGTCACTAACAATAGTTGACTTTAAAATAAATTTATTAGAGTTGATTTAAGGCCTTTCCTAGTTAAAACCATTCTCATGTACACTGTAATGTATTTCTCAATGGGAGCTTATGGGTACAGGTAGTGCTGGCATGGTAAGACTTGCACATAACTAAGGCTGTATCCTTCAGAGTGTCACAGGAGTGAGCAGCCCCTGCTATGTGTCTCTTGATGGGAATTCAGTTTGGAAATTACTGTTCTGAAGACTAGTTCCAAAGCTTGACTATGTATCAGATTCTTCTGTAGCATTTGTTAAAAACGCCAATTTCTGGACCATACCACCCCCCAGACCTAATGAATCAGAACCTCAAGGTTGCAGCTCCAAGAATCTCTCTTGCCCTCTCTCTTTTTTAAAAACAAATTCCCCAGGTAACTTTTTTCCCTGGCACTGATCCACAGACTTCTGGTCTACAGGAAAATGTAAATCCGAAGGGCAGGGCATGGGTCCTTCATCATGTCTGTTGAACTGATTCATCATTAATAAAGCAGTCACTCTCATAGTAAGAAGTGGTCCTGAAATGCTAGCATAAAGCTGGCAGGTGGCTTAGGAATTTAGAGACCCCCACATTCCTGGGCCATAACCAGCAGAGGGAGACTGGCTCCCCAAGCCTTTGGTGAAGGTGGCCACCCTTAGACCACCCCTTGGTGGACGTGATTTCTTCTGCCAAATCAGGTTAAGGCTGTGACAATTTTAGGAATTTCCTCTGTGTTTTCTGAGAAATGACAATTATATTTTTTCTATGGATTCTGGCCCGGAAGCCTCCCAAACTCTCTCCAAGCAGTATATCGAGTGCACTATCCAGAGTTTTTACTTCTGTTTCACTGTAGGCTATCTGAACCTCAGAAATGTATTATCCCTGCTGTTTAGATTTCGTACAGTCCAGAGGAAACAAGTGTGAGGCTCTGCTCAGAATCCCATGATCAAAGCCCTTTGCTTATGATAACATGTTCTAGTATATGAGCTATGGTGTGTTTTTCCCAAGAATTTGGAAATAAGGGGTAGGAAGATTGCCCTCGGAAAGTGGAACCTCAAAGTCAAGCTGAGTTCAGAGGCTGAGTTGCTCCCAGATTCAGCTAGGCCTGATCAAATATATCTAGAAGAATGTGTCAATCAGTAGGGGGCACTGTTCAGTCGTGAAAGTGAGGAAGGAGTCCCAGAGATGTGTTGGTGGGCCCCATCCTCCACTAGGTAGGGTAGCTTGAGCCAGTGCCTCTGAGTATTGTGGTCCCATTGACCAGGCATGACAGCCTGTCCTATTCAGGTGCCTTCAACCAGTGGAATTGTATATTGAGCTCCATTTGTTCTGAGCCCACATTCCCTAAGCAACAATTTGGTGCTGACCTGCCTTCACAGGTAGCTCTGCCCCAGGTAGAGAAGGCGCTGATCATGGGAATGTGTTCTCTTTCCATTCACCGTGACAGTGATTTCTCTTTATGAATGAATAGGGCCATTTCCAGCTATGAGTTGTCTGTCCATGTTGCATCATTACAGGGAAACAAGAGGATTGGCGGCCTTATGCATAGGGAATATTTCACTCCTTGTAAGAGTTGTTCCGCATTGTAGATTACTGACTTGCCAAGCAAGGGACGTATTGGAAAATTGCATACAGTCAGAATACACACATATTGGAAGTAAACTTCCTATAGGAAATGATACAGGAGAGAATTGAGGTGTTTTGGTCACATTTGGGAGAATCTGCAGGCTGCATTATGCCCATATTTATAGAGTTCTATAAATATTTCAATGTATCAGATGGTAACAACATCCAACAGGTGGAGGAAGAGAGAGGATATGCTGTAGAATGAGAAGGTGATCTGCACAGGTCAAAATTGTGGGACATCACGGACCAGATCTAAAATAATCAAAACACAAATGTCCAGTCTCTAGGCAGTGGAAACCATGGGGTGGGTGAGAAAGACCCACCACTCACTGGCTGCTGTGCTGGATTACCTGGCAGTGACACCCCTAGTTTTCTGTATTAGGGTAAAAACTAATTTGCTGTAACAAATATCCCCCAAAACACACTGGCTTAAATCAAGTAGAAGTTTATTTCTCCTCCATCTAACAATTCAACTGGTGTAGACTAGCAGAGCAGCTCTGTTCTATGGGGTCATTTGGAATCCAGGATCCTTCCATCTCATTGCTTTGTGGTTACCAACTGTATAGTACTGCCCAGTAGAACTTTCTGTGATGATGGAAATGTTCTACATCTGTGGTGTACAATGATAGTCACCAGCCATATGTGGCTAGCAGTTGAAATGTGGCTGAGGAACTAAATTTTTAATTTTGCTTAATTTTAGTTAATTTAAATTTAAATGGCCACAGGTGTCTAGTGGTTACTGTATTTGACAGAGTAACTCTAGATCAAAGCTGGGTGATCTCCAAGTCCAGTTCCAGTTCACAGGAAGGGAAAGAGTGTTAGCAGAACAAGGGACTCATCTTTTAAGTTGGAGAGGACTAAGAAGTCGTATACATTACTTCAGTTCAAATCTCATTTATCCATACTTAGTCAAGTAGCAACATCTAGTTGCAAGGACAGTGAGGAAATAGTTTCTGCCTAGGGGGCCATGTGCCCAGCCACAACTCTATTGTTATGGTCAAGTGATGGACAGATTTTGGTGGACATCTAGAAGTCTCAGCCGCAGCATCTCATTTTTGTAACTCTTACCTGTGGGATTGTGGGTATATTAACATTTCTAAGCCTCTGTGATAATAACGATCACTACTCCATAAGGTTATTGTGAGGGTCACAATGAGATAATGCTAGTAAAGCCCTCAGTACCATGCTGGGAACACAGTGTTGAATCAACACTGGGTACTGCTACTACAGCTTTTGTCAACTTCAGTGTCAGCCTTCAGTAATACTTACTGAGCATTGAAACCCTTTCTATTCTGAATGTGGCTTGTCTATGATAATAAAAGCTCTAAATAAGAAATGAGGGCTCTGCCAAACACACATAAGGGAAACAGCATAAATGGAGACATGTCTGCACATCAGACATTGGGCTTGGTTAATGAGAGTTTGCTTCTGAGAAAAGGTTCATTTTGATGTGCTGACAACCCCAGGTTTCTTAGTCTGAGACATACTGAGATTATTAATGTCACTGTAAAGGACCTCTTTGGGGATGCTGGAGAGCTTTTACCCAAGACAGACAACATGTTCCTTTTGCTCCCCACTGCCAAATAGAGTCTAATACAGTGAACAGAGAAAGACATGCTTTTAAAAAGATGTCTATGCCTGTCAGTTCACAGTGTTTTCTTGATGAGCTGACAATAAGCACATCTCTACCTTATTGAAGAAGGTAAATAGAGACTGACCATTCACTTGTTGAATGAAGCAACTTGGGTTGCTTCCATATCTTGGCAATTGTAAATAGTGCTGCTATGAACGTTGGGGTACATGTATCTTTTCTAATTATTGTTTTTGTTTTTTTTCTGGATATATACCCAGAAGTGGAATTTCTGTGTCATATGGTAGTTCTATTTTTAGGTTTCTGAGGAACCTCCATACTGTTTTCTATAGTGGCTGCACCAATTTACATTCCTGCCAACAGTGTACTGAGCCATAGAAAAAGAATGAAATTCTGCCATTTATAGAATATTATGCTTACTGAAATAAGTCAGACAGAGAAAGACAAATACTGTATGATATCACTTATATGTGGAATCTAAAAAATAATACTAATGTATATGCAAAACAGAAACAGACTCACAGATACAGAAAACAAACTAGTGGTTACAGGAGGGGACAGGGAAGGGGGAGGGGCAAATTAGGGGTATGGGATTAACATATACAAACCACTATGTATAAAATAGGTAAACAACAAGGGTATATTATATAGCACAGGGAATCATAGCCACTATTTTGTAATAACTTTTTTTTTGTAATAACTTTTAATGGAGTATATAATCTGTAAAAATACTGAATCACTATGCTGTATACCTGAAACTAATATAATATTTAAATCGACTATACTTCAAAAAAATAGAGACTGACCAGGGAGCAGCAGGGCAGTGAGAGTTGTAAAAGTCATCTGTCCTATCTCAGGAATGTCACATCAGATTGTCATGAAGCAAAGGTCAATGTTTGGCTTCTAAAATTACACAAAGATAGTGAATTTACTAAGGACCCTCAATTTGTTTTAAAGAAATGTGTGATTTCTGAATAAACAACTGTGAAACTATATTTCAAAACAATGGGTGATAGTATTTCTTATTTGCCTTTGGTGCTTTGAGATAGTAAAATACCAGGTGAATGCTGAATGAAAATCTTAGGGATAATTTCTGGATTATTCTCTTGTCATGCTAAAAGCAAGAAGCTAAATTGGTTTTCTCCTAATTTTCATTCCTAATTACGAGTGACATGAATCACAGTGATTTCACAAAGCAGTTTGTAAAAGTGAAAATGTCTATAAGTCAGAATATGTGTCCTAATAGAGAAAAATATCAGACATTACAGAAGCGGAGAGAAAATTCCCAACAGAGTTCATTGTCATGGGAAACGCTCAAGCTCAGAGCTTAAGAGATGGACTGTGGCCTTAAAGCAGATGTTTGGGCACAAGATAAGAGGAAACCTTAAGCGAAGGTGGCAGGAAGGGGAGAGTGATGGTGCCAGCAGATGCCAGCAGATTAGTGCCTGTGGCAAGGACGGGTTGAGGTGTTAATTGTGGTATTTGCCAATGTTCGAGAACGCAGCCTGGGCCCCATGGGGCCTAGAATGGCTAAACAGACCTGTCCATGGATTTCACCGGGAGATTCTTCCACACTAAAGTTGTAGAAAGGGCTTTTTTTTTTTTTTCTTTCTGGGTTTGATTCTCATCGTATTATATAGCTAGTAGTTTAGGAATGGTGGTGCAGTTGGCCCTAGGGAAAAGTGTTGGTTAAAGTTGGCAATAAGAGCCAGGAGTTATAAGCTGGGGACAGATGGATGGATGGTCTTCCTTCAGATGACACTAGGAAAACACTACCCAGTGTTCTAAAAGATGAGAAAACTTTGCAGTTGTAAGACAATGAAGGTAAGAATGCCATGCTTCACAGCTGGTATAGTCTGGAGGAGGAGATGCTGATTAACTGATCATGCTAAAGGGTGGGTCCATCAGCCCTTCTGCTTCAGGCCCTCTCTGAATACCTATTTGCTTCTAGGATAAAGTCCAACCTGCTTAATAAGACCTTACAAGGTCTTTCTTTACAAGGTTTCTGATGGGACCTTGCCTACCTCTCTATGCTTGTTTCTCCTCCCCCCTCTCCTTGAACTCTAGCCACTCTGGATTTCCTTAGGGAGCCATGGTCTCTGGCTTTGCAGATGCTGTTCCCTCTGCCTGTTGTACTTTTCTGCTCATTCTCCTCTCCCGCATTTGCCTCCTGACTTCTACTCTTTTTTATGTCTAAGGCTTGAGAAAATTTCCAGGCCACCTGCTAGGTGAGGGTAGGTGCCCTCGCTCTGTGCTCCCACATGCCCTTTCTCTCCTCATCACAGGGCTCACCACACTCTTGAACCAGTGCTTGTTTCCCTGTCCCTGTTTCCCAGGAGACTGCCAGCTTCATGAGGCTGGGGACAGGGTCCACCTGCTTCATGGTACCCCCAATTGGGCTCTGGTGTAAAACAAGTAAAAGACTTGTTTGAAAAAAATTGTGTTAAAATATTTATATTTTTTAAAATCAGTCCATGAATCTATGATAACTTAAAATATTTAAATAACACAGAAGATAGATTAAAATGTGGAAGTTCTCTAGAGTCAAGGTCCATCATTAAGCTCTCCGTCCCCATAGTAACCACTGTTAGCAGTTTGCTGTATTAGCCTTCAACATTTTGTATGTGTTTTTCAGATTTATACATGTATAATTATTTTAACATCTTTATTGGAGTATAATTGCTTTACAATGGTGTGTGAGTTGCTGCTTGTATAACAGAGTGAATCAGCTATACATAAACATTTATCCCTATATCTCCTCCCTCTTGTATCTCCCTTCCATCCTCCCTATCCCACCCCTCTAGGTGGACACAAAGCACCGAGCTGATCTCCCTGTGCTATGTGGCTGCTTCCCGCTACCTATCTATTTTACATTTGGTAGTGTATATATGTCCATGCCACTCTCTCACTTCACCCCAGTTTACCCTTCCCCCTCCCCATGTCCTCAAGTCCATTCTCTACGTCAATGTCTTTATACCTGTTCCTGCCTCTAGGTTCTTCAGAACCAATTTTTTCTTTTTCTTTTTTTTTTTTTAGATTCCATATACATGTGTTAGCAAACAGTATTTTTTTTCTATTTCTGTCTTACTTCACTCTGTATGACAGTCTCTATGTCGATCCACCTCACTACAAATAGCTCAATTTCATTTCTTTTTATGGCTGAGTAATATTACATTGTGTATATGTGCCACATCTTCTTTATCCATTCATCTGTCGATGGACATTTAGGTTGCTTCCATGTCCTGGCTGTTGTAAATAGTGCTGCAATGAACATTGTGGTACATGACTTTTTAAATTATGGTTTTCTCAGGGTATGTGCCCAGCCCAGTAGTGGGATTGCTGGGTTGTATTTTTAGGTTTTAAAGCAACCTCCATACTGTTCTCCATCGTGGCTGTATCAATTTACATTCCCACAAACAGTGCAAGAGGGTTCCCTGTTCTCCACAACCTCTCCAGCATTTATTGTTTGTAGCTTTTTAAATGATGGCCATTCGGACTGGTGTGAGGTGATACCTCATTGTAGTTTTGATTTGCATTTCTCTAATGATTACTGATGTTGAGCATTCTTTCATGTGTTTGTTAGCAATCTGTATATCTTCTTTGGATAAATGTCTATTTAGATCTTTGGCCCATTTTTTGATTGGATTGCTTGTTTTTTGATAGTGAGCTGTGTGAGCTGCCTGTATATTTTGGAGATTAATCCTTTGTCAGTTTATAAATATTTTCTCCCATTCTGAGGGTAGTCTTTTCATCCTGTTTATGGTTTCCTTTGCTGTGCAAAAACTTTTAAGTTTCATTAGGTCCCATTTATTTGTTTTTATTTCCATTTCTCTAGGTGTTGGGTCAAAAACAATCTTGCTGTGATTTATGTCATAGAGTGATCTGCCTATGTTTTCCTCTAAGTGTTTTATAGTGTCTGGACTTACATTTAGGTGTTTAATCCATTTTGAGTTTATTTTTGTGTATGGTGTTTGGGAGTGTTCTAATTTCATTCTTTTACACGTAGCTGTCCAGTTTTCCCAGCACAACTTATTGAAGAGGCTGTCCTTTCTCCATTGTATATTCTTGCTTTCT
The DNA here is from genome assembly GCF_005190385.1 of Monodon monoceros. Taxonomy (NCBI): domain Eukaryota; kingdom Metazoa; phylum Chordata; class Mammalia; order Artiodactyla; family Monodontidae; genus Monodon; species Monodon monoceros. The sequence goes on along the minus strand of NW_021703775.1, from coordinate 24,864,899 downwards.
TTATCAAAGATAAGGTGACCATAAGTGTGTGGGTTTACCTCTGGGCTTTCTATCCTGTTCCATTGATCTATATTTCTGTTTTTGTGCCAGTACCATACTGTCTTGATTACTGTAGCTTGGTAGTATAGTCTGAAGTCAGGGAGCCTGATTCCTCCAGCTCTGTTTTTCGTTCTCAAGATTGCTTTGGCTATTCGGGGTCTTTTGTGTTTCCATACAAATTGTGAAATTTTTTGTTCTAGTTCTGTGAAAAATGCCATTGGTAGTTTGATAGGGATTGCATTGAATCTGTAGACTGCTTTGGGTAGTAGAGTCATTTCCACAATGTTGATTCTTCCAATCCAAAAACATGGTATATCTCTCCATCTATTTGTATCATCTTTAATTTCTTTCATCAGTGTCTTAGAATTTTCTGCATACAGGTCTTTTGTCTCCTTAGGTAGGTTTATCCCTAGATATTTTATTCTTTTTGTTGCAATGGTAAATGGGAGTGTTTTCTTAATTTCACTTTCAGATTTTTCATCATTAGTGTATAGGAATGCCAGAGATTTCTCTGCATTAATTTTGTATCCCGCTACTTTACCAAATTCATTGATTAGCTCTAGTAGTTTTCTGGTAGCATCTTTAGGATTCTCTGTGTATAGTATCATGTCATCTGCAAACAGTGACAGCTTTACTTCTTCTTTTCCTATTTAGATTCCTTTTATTTCCTTTTCTTCTCTGATTGCTGTGGCTAAAACCTCCAAAACTATGTTGAATAATAGTGGTGAGAGTGGGCAACCTGGTCCACTTCCTGATCTTAGTGGAAATACTTTCAGTTTTTCACCATTGAGAATGATGTTGGCTGCGGGTTTGTCATATATGGCCTTTATTATGTTGAGGTAAGTTCCCTCTATGCCTACTTTCTGGAGGCTTTTTATCATAAATGGGAGTTGAATATTGTCAAAATGTTTTTCTGCATCTATTAAGATGATCATATGGCTTTTCTACTTCAATTTGTTAATATGGTTTATCACATTGATTGATTTGCTTATATTGAAGAATCCTTGCATTCCTGGGATAAACCCGACTTGATCATGGCGTATGACCCTTTTAATGTGCTGTTGGATTTTGTTTGCTAGTATTTTGTTGAGGATTTTTGCATCTATGTTCATCAGTGGTATTGGTTTGTAGTTTTCTTCTTTTGTGTGACATCTTTGTCTGCTTTTGTATCAGGGTGATCGTAGCCTCATAGAATGAGTTTGGGAGTGTTCCTCCGTCTGCTATATTTTGGAAGAGTTTGAGAAGGATAGGTGTTAGCTCTTCTCTAAATGTTTGATAGAATTCGCCTGTGAATCCATCTGGTCCTGGGCTTTTGTTTGTTGGAAGATTTTTAATCACAGTTTCAATTTCAGTGCTTGTGATTGGTTGGTTTATATTTTCTACTTTTTCCTGGTTCAGTCTTGGGAGGTTGTGCTTTTTGAAGAATATGTCCATTTCTTCCAGGTTGTCCATTTTGTTGGCATATAGTTGCTAGTAGTAATCTCTCATGATCCTTTGTATTTCTGCAGTGTCAGTTGTTACTTCTTCTTTTTCATTTCTAATCCTATTGCTTTGAGTCTTCTCCCTTTTTTTCTTGATGAGTCTGGCTAATGGTTTATCAACTTTGTTTGTCTTCTCAAAGAACCAGCTTTTAGTTTTATTGATCTTTGCTATTGTTTCCTTCATTTCTTTTCATTCCTTTGTGATCTGATCCCTATGATTTCTTTCCTTCTATTAACTTTGGGGTTTTTGTTTGTTCTTCTTTCTCTAAATGCTTGAGGTGTATGGTTAGATTGTTTATTTGAGAAGTTTCTTGTTTCTTGAGGTAGGATTGTATTGCTATAAACTTCCCTCTTAGAACTGCATTTGCTGCATCCCATAGGTTTTGTGTTGTCGAGTTTTCATTAGCATTTGTTTCTAGGTATCCTTTGATTTCTTCTTTGATTTCTTAGTGATCTCTTGGTTATTTAGTAGTGTATTGTTTAGCCTCCATGTATTTGTGGTTTTTACAGATTTTTTTCTGTAATTGACATCTAGTCTCATAGCATTGTGGTCAGAAAAGATACCTGATAAGATTTCAAATTTCTTAAATTTGCCAAGGCTTGATTTGTGACCCAAGATATGATCTATCCTGGAGAATGTTCCATGAGCACTTGAGAAGAAAGTGTATTCTGTTGTTCTTGGATGGAATGTCTTATAAATATCAATTACATCCATCTTGTTTAATGTATCATTTAAAGCTTGAGTTTCCTTATTTATTTTCATTTTGGATGACCTGTCCATTGGTGAAAGTGTTGTGTTAAAGTCCCCTACACTGATTGTGTTACTGTCAGTTTCCCCTTTTATGGCTGTTAGCATTTGCCTTATTTATTGAGGTGCTCCTATGTTGGATGCATAAATATTTACAATTGTTATATCTTCTTCTTGGATTGATCCCTTGATCATTATGTAGTGTCCTTTTTTGTCTCTTGAAATAGTCTGTATTTTAAAGTCTATTTTGTCTGATATGAGAATTGCTACTCCAGGTCTCTTTTCATTTCCATTTGCATGGAAAATCTTTTTCCATTCCCTCACTTTCAGTCTGTATGTGTTCCTAGGTCTGAAGTTGGTCTCTTGTAGACAGCATATACATGGATCTTGTTTTTGTACCCATTCAGCCAGTCTATGTCTTTTGGTTGGAGCATTTTATCCATTTACGTTCAAGGTAGTTATCGATGTGTATGTTCCTATTACCATTTTCTTAATTGTTTTGGGTTTGTTATTTAGGTCATTTACTTCCCTGTGTTTCCTGCCTAGAGACGTTCCTTAAGGATTTGTTGTAAAGCTAGTTTGGTGATGTTGAATTCTCTTTGTTTTGCTTGTCTATAAAGGTTTTAATTTCTCTGTTGAATCTGAATGAAATCCTTGTTGGATAGAGTATTCATGTTTGTAGCTTTTTCCCTTTCATCACTTTAAATATGTCCTTGCACTCCCTTCTGGCTTGCAGTGTTTCTGCTGAAAGATTAGCTGTTAATCTTATGGGGATTCCCTTGTATGTTATTTGTTGTTTTTCCTTTGTTGCTTTTAATATTTTTTCTTTGTATTTAATTTTTCATAGTTTGATTAATATGTGTCTTGGCGTGTTTCTCCTTGGATTTATCCTGTATGGGACTCTCTGCCCTTCCTGGACTTGGTTGACTCTTTCCTTGCCCATATTAGGGAAGTTTTCAACTATAATCTCTTCTAACATTTTCTCAGTGCCTTTCTTTTTCTCTTCTTCTTCTGGGACCCCTACAATTTGAATGTTGGTGCGTTTCATGTTGTCCCAGACGTCTCTGAGACTGTCCTCAATTCTTTTCATTCTTTTTTCTTTATTCTTCTTTGCAATAGTTTTTTTCCACTATTTTATCTTCCCGGTCACTTATCCCTTCCTCTACCTCAGTTATTCTGCTATTGATTCCTTCTAGAGAATATTTAATTTCATTTATTGTGATGTTCATCATTGTTTGTTTGCTCTTTAGTTCTTCTAGGTCCTTGTTAAACGTTTCTTATGTTTTCTCCATTTTATTTCCAAGATTTTGGGGCATCTTTATTATCATTACTCTGAATTCCTTTTCAGGTAGACTCCCTATTTCCTCTTTGTTTGTTTGGTCTGGTGAGTTTTTACCTTACTCCTTTATCTGCTGTGTGTTTCTCTGTCTTCTCATTTTGCTTAACTTACTGTGTTTGGGGTCTCCTTTTCACAGGCTGCAGGTTCATAGTTCTCGTTGTTTTTGGTGTCTGCCCCCAGTGGGTAAGGTTGGTTCAGTGGGTTGTGTAGGCTTCCTGGTGGAGTGGACTGGTGCCTGTGTTCTGGTGGATGAGGCTTGATCTTGTATTTCTTGTGGGCAGGAGCACGTCTGGTGGTGGATTTTGGTGTGTCTGTGACCTTATTATGATTTGAGGCAGCCTCTCTGCTAATGGGTGGAGTTGTTTTCTTGTCTTTCTAGTTCTTTGGCATCGGGTGTCCAGCACTGTAGCTTGCTGATTGTTGAGTGGAGCTGGGTATTAGTGTTGAGATGGAGATCTCTGGGAGAGCTTTCGTCATTTGATATTATGTGGAGCTAGGATGTCTCTGGTGGACCAATGTCCTGAATTCGGCTCTCTCACCTCAGAGGCACAGGCCTGACACCTGGCTGGAGCATGAATACCCTGTCAGCCACACAGCTCAGAAGGAAATGGAGAAAGAAAGAAAGAAAGAAAATAAAGTTATTAAAATAAGAAATTTTTTAAAAATAACAAAAACTAAAAAAAAAAACCAAACAAAAACTAAAAAGTAATAAATAAAAGAAAAAAAGAAAGAAGAGAGCAACCAAACCAAAAAACAAATCCAACAATGATAAGAAGTGCTAAAAACTATACTAAAAAAAAAAAAAAGAGGACAGACAGAAGTGTAGGACAAATGGTAAAAACAAAGCTATACAGACAAAATCACAGAAAGAAGCGTATATATACACATCCACAAAGGGAGAAAAAGGAAAAAAAATATATTTTTTTTCAAAAAGGAAGAGAGCAATGAAATCAATAAACAAATCTACCAGTTATAATAAACTCTAAAAACTAAACTGAGATAAACATAAAACCAGAAACAAATTAGATGCAGAAAGCAAACCCCAAGTCTACAGTTGCTCCCAAAGTCAACTGCCTCAATTTTGGGATGATCTGTTGTCTGTTCAGGTATTCCACAGATGCAGGGTACATCAATTTGATTGTGGAGATTTAATGTGCTGCTTCTGAGGCTGCTGGGAGAGATTTCCCTTTCTCTTCTTTGTTCGCACAGCTCCCGGGGTTCAGCTTTGGATTTGGCCCCGCCTCTTCGTGTAGGTCACCTGAGGGCATCTGTTCCCCACCCAGACAGGACGGGGTTAAAGTAGCAGCTGATCAGGGGGCTCTGGCTCACTCAGGCCACGGGGAGGGAGGGGTATGGAATACGGGGTGACCCTGCAGCAGCAGAGGCCAGCGTGACATTGTAACAGCCTGAGGCATGATGTGTGTTCTTCTGGGGACGTTGTCCCTGGATATCGGGACCCTGGGAGTGGCGGGCTGCACAGGCTCCTGGGAGGAGAGGTGTGGATAGTGACCTGTGCTTGCACACAGGCTTCTTGGTGGCTGCAGCAGCTGCCTTAGCGTCTCATGCCCGTCTCTGGGGTCCGCGCTGATAGCTGCGGCTCACGCCCATCTCTCTAGCTCGTTTAGGCAGTGCTCTGAGTCCCCTGTCCTTGCACACCCTGAAACAATGGTCTCTTGCCTCTTAGGCAGTTCCAGACATTTTCCCAGACTCCCTCCTGGCTAGCTGTGGCACACTAGCCCCCTTTCAGGCTGTGTTCATGCAGCCAACCCCAGTCCTCTCCCTGGGATCTGACCTCTGAAGCTCGAGCCTCAACTCCCACCCCCCACACATCCTGGCAGGTGAGCAGACAAGACTCTCAGGCTGGTGAGAGGTGGGTGCCACTGATCCTCTGTGTGGGAATCTCTCCACTTTGCCCTCTGCACCCCTGTTGCTGCACTCTCCTCTGTGGCTCCAAAGCTTCCCCACCACCACCACCCTATCTCTGCCTTTGAAGGGGCTTCCTTGTGTGTGGAAACATTTCCTCCTTCACAGCTCCCTCCTTGAGGTGCAGGTCCCATCCCTATTCTCTTATCTCTGTTTTTTCTTTTGCCCTACCCAGGTACATGGGGAAGTGTCTTGCCTTTTGGGAAGTCTGAGATCTTCTGCCAGCGTTCAGTAGGTGTTCTGTAGGAGCTGTTCCACATGTAGATGTATTATTGATGTATTTGTGGGGAAGAGGGTGAACTCCACGTCTTACTCCTCTGCCATCTTGAAGCTATCCCCCTATACATGTATAATTTTAAGGCAGAAAAGGGAAAAAACAAGCCATATAGTGGCATATATGTGACTGATCTATCTATCTATGTATCTATCTATGTACCTATCTATCTGTCTATGCATACGCATACCATTTTTGTAAAAATGAATGTGTGTGAGTATGTGTGTGTGTGTATGTATAGTTAACATTCTAAGTGGTAAGCAAGAGAAACGAACAATGGTTGATTTTAAACAGAAAAGGAATTTAATGTCAAGTAGCTCGTAGGATCAGCAGTAGCCTGAAGAAGCAGGCTTGGAAAGTGGGTGGGAAGAACAGGAAGCTGGACAACCAGAAGCACAGCTAGATTCCGCCACAGGATAGGTCTGGTGAGGACACCTCTGCTGTCCTCTGAGCAGGGACTCCTCAGCTGCCCCCTTCCTTCAACCTCTGTCAGTGCTGCTTGCTGCTGCCACCACTACCCCTGACCAACAAATGTTGCCATGCTGCCACCACCCACACCCTTCCTGTCTTTGCACCATTCATTCTCTATACAAAGGCCCAGTCAGAGGATTGGCCAAGGCTGGTTAGGAGATGGCAGCCAGATGCAGAGGGTCTGGATGCACAGTTGTCTGGAGACTTTGACTCCTATAGATGTGGCCCCTACTAAGTCTCCTCCTCTCATGATTTTTCTTTTTCTAGTATTTTTTTGTTTTCTTTTAATGCTTAAGCTTTTGATCCATCTGGAATTTATTTTGGCCTATAGAGCGACATAGGGAGCCAATGATACTTCTTTTCTGGTTGGTATTTAGTTATTCATATACCATTTAAAAAATTCATCCCCACCCCTACCCTCAGCACATGATGTTTTGAAATGCCACCCTTTTTAAAAAAATTGAGGTATATTTGATTTACAATATTGTGTTAGTTTCTGTGTACAGCAAAGTGATTGAGTTATACATATATATATATATATATATTCTTTTTCATATTCTTTTCCATTATGGTTATTACAGGATATTGAATATAGTTCCCTGTGCTGTACAGGAGGACCTTGTTGTTTATCTATTTTATGTATGAAATGCTACTCCCCTGCTTTTTTTTTTGGCTGTGCCATGCAGCTTCCAGGATCTTAGTTCCCTGATCAGGGATCAAACCCACGCCCTGGCAGTGAAAGCTCTGAGTCCTAACCCCTGGACCACCAGGGGATTCCCAAAACTCCACCCTTTTAATGTATTAAATTCCATACATGCTGGGATATATGTATTTATGGATTCTCTGTTCTGTTCCATTGACCTATTATGTACCAGTACCAAATTACTTAAGTCTTTTGTCAAAAACTCATATGATGTTTTTTAAACTTTACATTTTGAAATAATTTCAAACTTAAGGTGCAAGACTAATAGAAAAGACTCCCGTATCACCTTCACCTAGATTAATTTTCTCTATTTATCACCCTTTATTATATATATTATTATTATATAATTTTTATTCTGAACTATTTAAGAGTAAATTGCAGACGTGATGCCCCTTAACTCCTAAATACTTCAGTAACTTTTTTCTAAGAACAAGGGCATTCACTTACTTAACCATGAGACAGTGATAAAAACAAGGAAATCTAACCTTGTTACAATCTAATGTAATGTATGGATTTATTCAAATTCTGTCAATTGTCTGCCTCAATAATTGAATTTTCATAATTTTTTTCTTATTGAGATGCAATCCAGGGTCATTCCTTTTATCTAATTTTCATGTCTTTTTTTTTTGGTCTTCTTTAATCTGTATCAGGTCTTTAGGTTTTGTTATTCATGATTTTGACATTTTTAAAGAAAATGGGCCATTACTTTTTTTTTAGAATATAAATTGGGCATGTACAAAATTTTAAAAAGTCACACAGTATAGTATTTGTATCAATATCTGTCAGGGTCCTGGCAGAAAACTAAGGCACTCAAGAAGTTCAAGAGACTTTAGTAAAGGGGCAATTTTCAGAGGTGTGGGTGGGATTAAGATTCACAGCAAGGGACATTGAGAAGCCGTTCCCATTCCTGGGCCGGAAGGAGCAAGGGGAGGGGACATTGCACAAGAGCTGGTGAGAGCTGGAGCTTGGATGAGAAATGAATGCCCTGCCCATAAACACCCGGCAGCTCAGGGAGGTTACCACAATGCAGGAAATCCCTCCCTCCTTCCACACTTTTATCTCTGCAGTGCCTCCCAATGGCTGATTCAACCAGAACCCAGGGACAAAGCAACATCAAGGTCAGCCTCCTGGGGCTCAGAGTAGGACAGAGAAGGATAATGAGCGGATGGGAGAGGGACAGTGTGCATGTAGAGCAGAGAGAATGCCTGGCACATTACTAATAGGCTTATAATGAGAATCAGCCACGCCTTTCCCACTCCTGTCTCAGTCATAATCCTCACAGACAACCATGTTCAGCTATTCTAGTTTTTCTCTTTGCTATTTACTTCCATATTTCTTTTCTTCTCTTTTCTTTTCTTTTCTTTTTTTTCAGGGAAAGGCATTTTGTGTTAAATATAGCAGTGTGTACATGTTGATCCAAAACTCCCAATCTATCCCTCACCTCCACCCTTCCCTTCTGGTAACCATAAGTTTGTTCTCTAAGTCTGTGAGTCTTTTTCTGTTTTGTAAATAAGTTCATTTGTATCATTTTTTATTAGAATCTGCAACAAGTGATATCCTATGATATTTGTCTTTCTCTGTCTGACTTACTTCAATTAGTATGATAATCTCCAGGTCCATCCATGTTGCCACAAATGGCATTATTTCATTCTTTATTTTTATATTTACAATATAGACACTTTGTATATATGTACCACCTGTTCTTTATCCATTCATCTGTCAGTGGACATTTACGTTACTTCCATGTAAACATGGCTATTGCTGCAATGAACAATGGGGTGCATATATCCTTTTGAACCATGTTTCTCTCCAGATATATGCCCAAGAGTGGGATTGCAGGATCATATGGTAGCTCTACTTTTAGTTTTTTAAGGATCCTCACACTGTTCTCCATAGTGGCGGTACCAATTTACATTCCCACGAACAGTGTAGGAGGGTTCTATTTTCTCCACACCCCCTGCAGCATTTATTGTTTGCAGATTTTTTGATGAAGGCCATTCTGACTGGTGTGAGGTGATATCTCATTGTAGTTTTGATTTGCATTTCTCTAATGATTAGTGATGTTGAGCATCTTTTCATGTGCCTCTTGGCCATCTGTATGTCTTCTTTGGAGAAATGTCTCTTGAGTTCTTCTGCCCATTTTTTGATTGGGTTTTTGTTTCTTTGATATTAAGCCACCCGAGCTGTTTGTAAATTTTGGAGACTAATCCCTTGTTAGTAACATTGTTTGCAAATATTTTCTCACATTCTGTGGGTTGTCTTTTGGTTTTGTTTATGGTTTCCTTGGCTGTGCAAAAGCTTTTGAGTTTAATTAGGTCCCATTTGTTTATTTTTGTTTTTATTTCCGTTACTCTAGGAGGTGGATCAAAAAAGGTACTTCTGCGATTTATGTCAAATTGTGTTCTGCCTATGTCTTACACTTAGGTCTTTAATCCATTTTGAGTTTATTTTTGTGTATGGTGTTGAAGAATGTTCTAATTTCATTTTTAACATGTATCTGTCTAGTTTTCCCAGCACTATTTATTGAAGAGACTGTCTTTCCTCCATTGTATAGTCTTGCCTACTTTGTTGTAGATTAATTGGTCATAGGTTCATGGGTTTATCTCTGGGCTTTCTATGCTGTTCACTGATCTATATTTATGTTTTTGTGCCAGTACCATACTATTTTGATGACTGTAGCTTTGTAGTATAGTCTGAAGTCTGGGAGCCTGATTCCTCCAGCTGTTTTTCTTTCTCAAGATTGCTTTGGCTATTCAGGGTCTTTTGTGTTTCCAATAAAGTTTAAGATATATTTGTTCTAGTTCTGTGAAAAAATGCCATTGATAATTTGATAGTGATTGCATTGAATCTGTAGACTGCATTGGATAGTGTAGTCATTTTGACAATATTGATTCTTCTAATCCAAGATCATGGTATATCTTTCCACCTGTTTGTGTCATCTTTGATTTCTTTCATCAGTGTCTTATAGTCTTTGGAGTACAGGTCTTTTGTCTCCTTAGGTAGGTTTATTCTTAGGTATTTTATTTATTTATATATTGATGCAATGGTAAATGGGATTGTTTCTTGAATATCTCTTTCTGATATTTTGTTGTTAGTGTATAGAAATGCAACAAATTTCTGTGTATAAATTTTGTATCCTGCAACTTCACCGTATTCATTAATGAGCTCTAGTAGTTTTCTGGTGGCACCTTTAGGATTTTCTATGTATAATATCATGTCATCTGCAAGCAGTGACAATTTTACTTCTTTCCCATTTTGAATTCCTTTTATTTTTTCCTTCTCTGTTTGCCGTGGCTAGGACTTTGAAAACTATGTTGAATAACAGTGATGAGAGTGGACATCTTTGTCTTGTTCCTTATTTTAGAAGAAATGCTTTCAGATTTTCACTGTTGAGTATGTTGTTAGCTGGAGGTTTGCCATATAAGACCTTCATTATGTTGAGGTAGGTTCCCTCTATTCCCACGTTCTGGAAAGTTTTTATCATAAATAGGTGTTGAATTTTGTCAAAAGCTTTTTCTGCATCTATTGAGATGATCGTATGGTTTTTATTCTTGTTTGTTATGTGGTGTATCACACTGATTGATTTGTGGATATTGAAAAATCCTTGCATCCCTGGGATAAATCCCACTTAATCATGGTGTATGATCCTTTTAATGTATTGTTGGATTTGGATTGCTAGTATTTTTTTTTTTTGAGGATTTTTGCGTCTATGTTCATCAGTGATATTGGCCTGTAATTTTCTTTTTTTGTGGTATCTTTGTCTGGTTTTGGTATCAGGGTGATGGTGCCCTCATAGAATGTGTTTGGAAGTATTCCTCCCTCTGCAAATTTTTGGAATAGATTCAGAAGGATAGGTGTTAACTCTCCTCTAAATGTTTGATAGAATTCACCTGTGAAGCCAACAGGTCCTGGACTTTAGCTTGTTGGGAGTTTTTATATAACAGTTTCAATTTCAGTACTTGTGATTTGTCTGTTTATATTTTCTATTTCTTCTTGGTTCAGTCTTGGGAGATTCTACCTTTCTAAGAATTTGTCCATTTCTTCCAGGTTGTCCATTTTAAAGGCATAGAGTTGCTTGTTGTAGTCTCTCCTGATCCTTTGTATTTCTCTGGTATCAGTTGTATTTTCTCCTTTTTCATTTCTAATTTTATTGATTTGAGCCCTCTCCCTTCTTTTCTTGATGAGTCTGGCTAAAGGTTTGTCAATATTTGTCTTTTCAAATAACCATCTTTTAGTTGTATTGATCTTTTCTATTGTTTTATTCATTTCTATTTCATTTATTTCTACTCTGATCTTTATGATTTCTTTCCTTCTGCTAACTCTGGGTTTTGTTTATTCTTCTTTCTCTAGTTGCTTTAGGTGTAAGTTTAGGTTATTTGTGACTTTTCTTGTTTCCCGAGGTATGATTGTATTGCTATAAACTTCCCTCTTAGAACTGCTTTTGCTGAGTCCTACAGGTTTTGGATCTTTGTACTTTCATTTTCATTTGTCTCTAGGTATTTTTTGATTTCCTCTTTGATTTCTTCAGTGATCCAGTGGTTGTTTAGTAGCATATTGTTTAGCCTCCATGTGTTTGTGGGTTTTTTTTTTTACAGTTTTTTTCTTGTAGTTGATTTCTTTCTTTTTTAAAAATATCTTTATTATTTATTTATTTATTTATTTATTGCTGCATTGGGTCTTCGTTGTTGCACGGGCTTTCTCTAGTTGCAGTGAGTGGGAGCTACTCTTTGTTGTGGTGCGTGGGCTTCTCATTGTGGTGGCTTCTTGTTGTGGAGCATGGGCTCCAGGCATGTGGGGTTCAGTAGTTGTGACATGTGGGCTCAGTAGTTGTGGCTTGCAGGCTCTAGAGCACAGGCTCAATAGCTGTGGCACATGGGCTTAGTTGCTCCACAGCATGTGGGATCTTCCCAGACCAGGGCTTGAACCCGTGTTCCCTGCATTGGCAGGCAGATTCTTATCAACTGTGTCACCAGGGAAGCCCTTGTAGTTGATTTCTAATCTCATAGTGTTGTGGTTGGAAAAGTTGCTTTATATCATTTCAATTTTTTAAAATTTACTGAGGCTCACTTTGTAGCCCAGCATGTGATCAATCCTGGAGAATCTTCCATGTGCACTTGAGAAGAATGTGTATTCTGCTGCTTTGGGATAGAATGCTCTATAAATATCAATTAAGTCCCTCTATCCTAATGTGTCATTTAAAGCCTGTGTTTCCTTGTTGATTTTCCATCTGGTCGATCTGTCCATTGATAAAAGTGGTTGTTAAAGTCCCCGCTATTATTATGTTACTCTCAATTTCTTCCTTTATGGGTGTTATTATTTGCTTTATATATTGAGGTGTTCCTATGTTGTGTGCATATATATTTACAATTGTTATCTTCTTCTTGGATTGATCTCTTGATCATTATGTAGTGTCCTTCTTTCTCTCTTGTAACATGCTTTATTTTAACGTCTATTTTGTCTGAGAGTGTTGCTCAGCAATGTGAGTATTGCTACTCCAGCTTTCTTTTGATTTCCATTTGCATGGAATACCTTTTCCCATCCTGTCACTTTCAGTCTGTATGTGTGTCTAGATCTGAAGTTGGTCTCTTGTAGACAGCATATATATGGGTCTTATTTTCATATCCATTCAGCCAGTCTGTGTTTTGATTGGAGCATTTAATCCATTTATATTTAATGTAATTACCGATATTGCCATTTTGTTAATTTTTTGGGGTTTGTTTTTGTAGGTCTTTTTTATTCCCTTCCTCTTTTATTCTCTTCTCTTTTGATTGATAACTATTTTTAGTGCTGTGCTTGGATTCCTCTTTCTTTTTTGTGTGTATATCTATTGTAGGTTTTTGGTTTGTGTTTACCATGAGGTTTTGATATAGCAGTCTATATATAAACAAGATTGTTTTAAGTTGCTGCTCTTTTAATTTCTAATGCATTTCCAATATCCTGCATTTGTGCTCTCTTCTCACAATTACTGGTTTTGATATAATATTTGTGTGCAGATTATTTCCTACTTTTACTGTATGTTTGCCTTTACTGGTGAACTTTTCCATTAGTAATTTTCCTGTTTCTAGTTGTAACCTTTTCTTCTCCACCTAGAGAAGTTCCTTTAGCATTTGTTGCAAAGCTGGTCTGGTGGTGCTAAATTCTCTTAGCTTTAGCTTGTGTGTAAAGCTTTTGATTTCTCTCTCAAATCTGAATGAGAGCCTTGCTTGGTAGAGTATTCTTGGTTGTAGGTTTTTCCCTTTCATAACTTTAACTATATCATGCCACTCCCTTCAGAGTGCAGAGTTTCTGCTGAGAAATCAGCTTATAACCTTGTGGGAGTTCCCCTGTATGTTATTTGTTACTTTTAATATTTTCTCTTTGTCTTTAATTTTTGTCAGTTTGATTGATATTTGTCTCGATGTGTTCCTCCTTGGGTTTATCCTTCCTGGGACTCTCTTTGCTTCCTGGACTTGGGTGATTGTTACCTTTCCCTTGTTAGGGAATTTTTCAGCTATTATCTTGTCAAAATTTTCTCATGTCTTTTCTCTCTCTCTTCTCCTTCTGGGACCTCTATAATGCAAATGTTGGTGGATTTAATATTGTCCCAGAAGTCTCTTAGGCTGTCTTCATTTCTTTTCATTCTTTTTTCTTTATTCTGTTCCACAACAGTGATTTTCACCATTTTGTCTACCAGCTCACATATCCGTTCTTCTGCCTCACTTATTCTGCTATTGATTCCTTCTAGTGTAGTTTTCATTTCAGTTATTGTATTGTTCATCTCTGTTTGTTCTTATTTCTTCTATGTCTTTGTTAAACATTTCTTCCAACTTCTTCATCCTTGCCTCCATTCTTTTTCCAAGATCTTGGATCATCTTCGCTATCATTATTCTGAATTCTTTTTCTGGTAGGTTGTCTATCTTCACTTCACTTAGTTGTTCTTCTGGGGTTTTATCTTGTTCCTTCATCTGGGACATGTTCCTCTGCCCTCTCATTTTGTCTAACTTTCTGTGATTGTGGTTTCTGTTCCACAGGCTGCAGGATTGTAGTTCTTCTTGCTTTTGCTGTCTTCCCTCTGGTGGATGAGGCTGTCTAAGAGGCTTCTGCAGGCTTCCTGATGGGACAGGCTGGTTCCTGCCTACTGGTGGATGGAGCTGGGTCTTGTCCCTCTGGTGGGCAGGGCTGTGCTCAAGAAGACTTTCAGCAGCTTGTCTGCTGATGGGTGGGTCTGTGTTCTTGCCCTGTTTGTTGCTTGGCCTGAGGCATCCCAGCACTGGAGTCTACAAGCTGTAGGGTGGGGCTAATGGTGGCCTCTGGGAGGGTTCACACCAATGAGTACCCCCCCAGATCTGCCACTGCCCATGTCTTTGTCCCTGCCATGAGCCACAGACGCCCCCTGCCTCTACAGAAGATTCTCCCATACTAGCAGGTAGGCCTGGCCCAGTCTCTTATGAGGTCACTGCTTTTTTCCCTGGGTCCATGTGCACATGCAAGCTTGTGTTTGCCCTCCAAGAGTGGAGTATCTGCTTCCTCCAGCCCTGTGGAATTCCTGCAGTCAAACACCACTGGCCTTCAAAGCCAGATTCTCAAGGTGCTTCTCCTCCCTTTGCTAGACCCCCAGGCTGGGAAGCCTGATGTGGGTCTCAGGACTTTCACTACTTTGGGAGAACTTCTGTGGTATAATTGTTTTCCAGTTTGTGGGTTGCCCACCCAGTGGGTATGGGATTTTATTTTATCTCAGTTGGAGCCCTCCTACCATCTCACTGTGGCTTCTTTGCCTTTGGATGTAGGATATAATTTTTGGTAGGATCCAGCTTTTTTTTCCAGTGGTTGTTTAGCAGTTGGTTGTGATTTTGATGTTTACATAAGTAGGGGTAAGTTCACATTCTTCTACTCCCCCATCTTGAGCTAATCCTCCCCATATTTCTAAACAATAGACTAATACTACCATTTTAAAATTTATCAGTTGACTTCCTTAACCACCCCCATCTTTCACTCCCATCATAGTTATATATTTTTTCTTATTTGTTAAACCAACAGTTAGTGTTTTCTTAACCACCTCTTCCCCTTCTTTCACTCTCATCATAGTTATATATTTTCCTTGTTGTTAAATCAGTGTTTACATTATTAGGATTACGTAAAGATTGTTCCACTGGCAAGCGAAGAGGTTCATGATGATTGGGCCTCCTTTCTTTTTAAATTCCTCATTTTGTCCTGTAGTGAGAAGCACATTGATTTTTCATTTGCCTAGCTTCCTACGAGCTTCTTTCTAAGTTTATCTAAACACTCTAACATTTCTGTACTATGCCTTTCAATAAAAATTTTTATATCCTCTAACATATCTGTTTCTTTTCTTTTATATTCCTCTGTCTGCCTATACCAATCTGGTGTTGTTGGGGCCTAGACCATTACCTGCTGTCATCTGGATATTTCCCTTTGCTGTTGTGATAGGCAGCATTCTAAAGACATTTCCCAAGACTTCAATCCACTGTTTATTCGAGCAAACACCAGTCAGGGTACTATTATGGGGGGAACTTTGCAGATGTTATTAAGGTCACTAATCAGCTGACCTTAAAATAGAGAGACCAGCCTTGTGGGCCCAGTGTAGCCACATGAGCCCTTAAAGCAGAAGAGAGAGACAGAAAGTTGGTTAGAGAGATGTGGCAGGAAAGATGAGGCAGAAGGGGAGGTCGGAGAGTGAAGTGTGAGGACTTGACCTGCTAAGGGTGGTCTAGAAGCCCTGGACTTCTGAATAAACTGTGAGGTAATAAACTTGTGTTGTTTTAAGCCACTAAGTTTGTGGTAATTTGTTATAGCACAAGAGAAAATTAGTATAGCTGTCACCATGGGCTTCACTCTCATCTTTCTTGTATTGGAGTCCACATTTTCTAGATCCTTTTTATTCCTCCTGGAGCATATTCTCTAGTATAGCTGTCCTCAAACATTTTAGTCTTAGGAGTCTTTCACACTCTTAAAAGTTATCAAGGACCCCAAAGGATGTTATATTTGTTAATATTTACCATGTTAGAAATTAGAGCTGAGAGATCTTTAAAATATTCATTAATTCATTTCAAAATAACAATAATAATACACATTATATATTAATATAAATAAAATTCTTTATAAAAATATGGTTTTTTAAAAAAAATTCCTGAGGAGAGAGGCACTGTTTTACATTTTCACAAATCTCTTTAACGTCTGGCTGAATAGAAGACAGCTGGGTGCTCAGACCTGTTGTGATGAATTACTTTAGTTGGAGTGTATGGAGAAAATCTGTTCTCAACACAGGTATGTAGTTGGAAAAACAAAGACCTCAGTGATCCCTGAAATGATCTCAGAGGTCCTTTGGCCACACTTTGAAAACTGCTACTATCGTATATTAACGCATGTATGTGGAATCTAGAGAAATGGTATAGATGATATTATTTGCAAAGCAGAAATAGAGACACTGACGTAGAGAACAAATGTATGGATACCAAGGAGGAAAGGGGAGGGTGGGAGGAATTGGGAGATTGGGATTGACACATACACACTATTGATGCTATGTATAAAATAGACAACTGATGGGAACATAATGTATAACAGGGAACTCTACTTAATGCACTGTGGTGTCCTAAATGGGAGGGGAATCCAAAAGGGAGGGGATATATGTATATATATGGCTGATTCATTTTGCTGTGCAGTAGAAGCTAACATGACATTGTAAAGCAACTATACACAAATAAAAAAAAGAAAAGAAAAAAAAGAGAAAACTGCTACTGTGGTATCTTGCTGCTTAAAGTATGGTGCAGCAGCACCAATATCACAAGGATCTGAATCAGAATGTACAGTTTAATAAGATCCTCAAGTGGTTCCATTGCTCAGGAAAGTTTGAGAGGCAATGTTTAAGGAAAAACCTCAGTCTTTCCTCCTTTTTACCACCCTCACAACACTTCTGACACCAGATGTGTGGGGGTTTTCCCCCACCAAGCAATTCTCTGTGACACCAGCTGGGTGTCCTACAACTTAACTCCATTCTGACACCATCTACCTGAAGATAGTGTCAGATCCCACAGGTTAAGGACCCAGTCCCACACGATGCCATCCCACTTCACATTCCAATCATAAGTCCAGGTTGTTACCAGTGCTTCTGACCTATCAGCTATAAATCTGAGGTTTCCATGACCCCCTCCTCAGATTCGATTAATTTGCTTGAGTGGCTCACAGAGTCCAGGGAAACAAGTTTACCAGTTTATTAATGGGTATGATAAAGGATACAGATGGACATCCAGATGAAGAGATACATAGGGTGAGGTGTGGGAAGATCCTTAGCACAGGAGTTTTGTCCCTGTGGAGCTGGGGATGTGCTCACCAATGTGGAAGCTCTCCAAACCCCATACTATTGGGATTTTTTGGAGGCTTCCTCATACAGGAATGATCAATTATTAATTCCATTTCCAGCCCCTTCCCCCTCTCTGGAAAATGGAGGGGTGGGACTGAAAATTCCAAGCATCTAATCATGGCTTGGTCTTTCTGGTGACCAGCCCCCATCCAGGAGCACACCAAGAGGCACCTTATTAGAACAAATTTCCTATCACCCAGGAAATTCCAAGGGATTTAGGAGCTCTGTTGCAGGAACTGTGGTGAAAGACCAATATTAGAACAAAAGGTGCTCCTAATGCTCTTTTTTTTAATTTTTAAATTTTATTTTATTTATTTTTTATACAGCAGGTTCTTATTAGTCATCAATTTTCTACACATCAGTGTATACATGTCAGTCCCAATCGCCCAATTCATCACACCAACACCCCCACACCCCCACAGCTTTCCACCCTTGGTTTCCATACATTTGTTCTCTACATCTGTGTCTCAATTTCTGCCCTACAAACTGGTTCACCTGTACCATTTTTCTAGGTTCCACATATATGCGTTAATATACAATATTTGTTTTTCTCTTTCTGACTTACTTCACTCTCTATGACAGTCTCTGGATCCATCCACGTCTCAACAAATGACACAATTTCATTCCTTTTTATGGCTGAGTAATATTCCATTATATATATATATACCACATCTTCTTTATCCATTCGTCTGTCAATGGGATTTAGGTTCCTTCCATAACCTGGCTATTGTAAATAGTGCTGCAGTGAACATTGAGGTGCATGTGTCTTTTTGAATTATGGTTTTCTCTGGGTATATGCCCAGTAGTGGGATTGCTGGATCATATGGTAATTCTACTTTTAGTTTTTTAAGGAACCTACATACTGTTCTCCATAGTGGCTGTATCAATTTACATGCCCACCAACAGTGCAAGAGGGTTCCTTTTTCTCCACACCCTCTCCAGCATTTGTTGTTTGTAGATTTTCTGATGAAGCCCATTCTAACTGGTGTGAGGTGATACCTCATTGTAGTTTTGATTTGCATTTCTCTAATAATTAGTGATGTTGAGCAGCTTTTCATGTGCTTCTTGGCCATCTGTATGTCTTCTTTGGAGAAATGTCTATTTAGATCTTCTGCCCATTTTTGGATTGGGTTGTTTATTTCTTTAATATTGAGCTGCATGCGCTGTTTATATATTTAGGAGATTAATCCTTTGTCCAGTGATTCGTTTGCAAATATTTTTACCCATTCTGAGGGGTGTCTTTTGGTCTTGTTTATGGTTTCCTTTACTGTGCTAAAGCTTTGAAGTTTCATTAGGTCCCATTTGTTTATTTTTGTTTTTTATTTCCATTTCTCTAGGAGGTGGATCAAAAAGATGTTGCTGTGATTTATGTCAAAGAGTGTTCCTATGTTTTCCTCTAAGAGTTTTATAGTGTCCAGTCTTATATTTAGGTTTCTAATCCATTTTATTTTTGTGTATGGTGTTATGGAAGCTTCTAATTTCATTCTTTAACATGTAGCTGTCCAGTTTTCCCAGCACCACTTATTGAAGAGACTGTCTTTTCTCCATTGTATACCTTTGCCTCCTTTGTCATAGATTAGTTGACCATAGGTGTGTGGGTTTATCTCTGGGATTTCTATCTTGTTCCATTGATCTATGTTTCTGTTTTTGTGCCAGTACCATATTGTCTTGATTACTGTAGCTTTGTAGTATGGTCTGAATTCAGGGAGTCTTATTCCTCCAGCTCCATTTTTGTCCCTCAAGACTGCTTTGGCTATTTGAGGTCTTTTGTGTCTCCGTACAAATTTTAAGATTTTTTGTTCTAGTTCCCTAAAAAATGCCATTGGTAATTTGATAGGGATTGCATTGAATCTGTAGATTGCTTTGGGTAGCATAATCATTTTCACAATAGTGATTCTTCCAATCTAAGAACATGGTATATCTCTCCATCTGTTGGTATCACCTTTAATTTCTTTCATAAGTGTCTTACAGTTTTCTTCACACAAGTCTTTTGTCTCCCTAGGTAGGTTTATTCCTTGGTATTTTATTCTTTATGTTGCAATGGTAAATGGGAGAGTTTCCTTAATTTCTCTTTCAGATTTTTCATCATTGGTGTATAGGAATGCAAGAGATTTCTGTGCATTAACTTTGTATCCGGCAACTTTACCAAATTCATTGATTAGCTCTAGTAGTTTTCTGGTAGCATCTTTAGGATTCTCTATGTATAGTATCATGTCATCTGCAAACAGTGACAGTTTTACTTCTTCTTTTAAATTTGTATTGCTTTTATTTCTTTTTCTTCTGTGATTGCCGTGGCTAGGACTTCCAAAACTATGTTGAATAATAGTCATGAGAGTGGACATCCTTGTCTTGTTCCTGATCTTAGAGGAATTGATTTCAATTTTTCACCATTGAGAATGATGTTTGCTGTGGGTTAGTCATATATGGCCTTTATTATGTTGAGGTAGGTTCCCTCTATGCCCACTTTCTGAAGAGTTTTGATCATAAATGGGTGTGGAATTTTGTCAAAAGCTTTTTCTGCAACTATTGAGATGATCATGTGGTTTTTATTCTTCAATTTGTTAATATGGTGTATCACATTGATTGATTTGTGTATATTGAAGAATCCTTGCATCTGTGGGATAAATCCCACTTGATCATGGTATGATCCTTTTAATGTGTTGTTGGATTCTATTTGCCAGTATTTTGTTGAGGATGTATGCATCTATATTCATCAGTGATATTAGTCTGTAATTTTCTTTTTTTTTTAGTTTCCTTGTCTGGTTTTGGTATCAGGGTGATGGTGGCCTCGTAGAATGAGTTTGGGAGTGTTTCTTCCTCTGCAATTTTTTGGAAGAGTTTGAGAAGGATGGGTGTTAGCTTTTCTCTAAATGTTTCATAGAATTCACCTGTGAAGCCATCTGGTCCTGGACTTTTGTTTGCTGGAAGATTTTAAATCACAGTTTCAATTTCATTATTTGTGATTTGTCTGTTCATATTTTCTAATTCTTCCTCGTTCAGTCTTGGAAGGTTATACCTTTCTAAGAATTTGTCCATTTCTTCCAGGTTGCCCATTTTATTGGCATAGTGTTGCTTGTAGTAGTATCTTAGGATGCTTTGTATTTCTTCAGTGTCTGTTGTAACTTCTCTTTTTTCGTTTCTAATTTTATTGATTTGAGTCCTTTCCCTCTTTTTCTTGATGAGTCTGGCTAATGGTTTATCAATTTTGTTTATCTTCTCAAAGAACCAGCTTTTAGTTTTATTGATCTTTGCTATTGTTTTCTTTGTTTCTATTTCATTTATTTTTGCTCTGATCTTTATGATTTCTTTCCTTCTGCTAACTTTGGGTTTTTTTTGTTCTTCTTTCATTAGTTCCTTTAGGTGTAAGGTTAGATTGTTTACTTGAGATGTTTCTTGTTTCTTGAGGTAGGCTTGTATAGCTATAAATTTCCCTCTTAGACCTCCTTTTGCTGCATCCCATAGGTTTTGGATCATTGTGTTTTCATTGTCTTTTGTCTCTAGGTGTTTTTTTATTTCCTCTTTGATTTCTTCAGTGATCTCTTGCTAATTTGTTAGCGTATTGTTTAGCCTCGATGTGTTTGTGTTTTTTACCTTTTTTCCCTGTAATTGATTTTTAATCTCATAGCGTTGTGGTCAGCAAAGATGCTGGATATGATTTCAATTTTCTTAAATTTACTGAGGCTTGATTTGTGACCCAAGATGTGATCTATCCTGGAGAATGTTCCATGCACACTTGAGAAGAAAGTGTAATCTGCTGTTTTTGAATGGAATGTTCTATAAATATCAATTAAATCTATCTGGTCTATTGTGTCATTTAAAGCTTCTGTTTCCTTATTTATTTTCATTTTGGATGACTGTCCATTGGTGTAAGTGAGGTGTTAAAGTCCCCCACTATTATTGTGTTACTGTCAATTTCCTCTTTTATAGCTGTTAGCAGTTGCCTTATGTATTGAGGTGCTCCTATGTTGGGTACATATATATTTATAATTGTTATATCTTCTTCTTGGATTGATCCCTTGATCATTATGTAGTGTCCTTCCTTGCCTCTTATAACATTCTTTATTTTAAAGTCTATTTTATCTGATATGAGTATAGCTACTCCAGCTTTCTTTTGATTTCCATTTGCATGGAATATCTTTTTCCATCCCCTCAGTTTCAGTCTGTATGTGTCCCTGGGTCTCACGTGGGTCTCTTGTAGACAGCATGTACATGGGTCTTGTTTTTGTATCCATTCAGGAAGGCTGTGTTTTGGTTGGAGCATGTAATCCATTCACATTTAAGGTAATTATTAATATGTATGCTCCTATGACCATTTTCTTAATTGTTTTGAGTTTGTTTTTTTAGGTCCTTTTCTTCTCTTGTGTTTCACACTTAGAGAAGTTCCTTTAGAATTTGTTGTAGAGCTGGTTTGGTGGTGCTGAATTCTCTTAGCCTTTTCTTGTCTGTAAAGCTTTTGATTTCTCCATCGAATATGAATGAGATCCTTGCTGGGTAGAGTAATCTTGGTTGTACGTTCTTCCATTTCATCACTTTAACTATATCATGCCACTCCCTTCTGGCTTGTTGAGTTTCTGCTGAGAAATTAGCTGTTAGCCTTATGGGAGTTCCCTTGTATGTTATTTGTCATTTTTCCCTTGCCTCTTTCAATAACTTTTCTTTGTCTTTAATTTTTGCCAATTTGATTACTACGTGTCTCGTCATGTTTCTCCTTGGGTTTATCCTGTATGGGACTCGCTGCGCTTCCTGGACTTTGGTGGCTATTTCCTTTCCCATGTTAGGGAAGTTTTCGACTATAATCTCTTCAAATATTTTCTCTGGTCCTTCCTCTCTCTCTTCTCCTTCTGGGACCCCTGTAATGTGAATGTTGTTGTGTTTAATGTTGTCTCAGAGGTCTCTTAGGCTGCCTTCATTTCTTTTCGTTCTTTTTTCTTTATTCTGTTCCGTAGCAGTGAATTCCACCATTCTGTCTTCCAGGTCACTTATCTGTTCTTCTGCACCAGTTATTCTGCTATTGATTCCTTCTAGTGTAGTTTTCATTTCAGTTATTGTATTGTTCATCTCTGTTTGTTTGTTCTTTAGTTCTTCTAGTTCTTTGTTAAACATTTTTTGCATCTTCTCGAGCTTTGCCTCCATTCTTTCTCCGAGGCCCTGGATGATCTTCACTGTCATTATTCTGAATTCTTTTTCTGGAAGGTTGCCTATCTCCATTTCATTTAGTTGTTTTTCTGGGGTTTTATCTTGTTCATTCTTCTGGTTCATAGCCCTCTGCCTTTTCATCTTGTCTATCTTTCTCTGAATGTGGTTTTTGTTCCACAGGCTGCAGGATTGTAGTTCTTCTTGCTTCTGCTGTCTGCCCTCCGGTGGATGAGGCTATGTAAGAGGCTTGTGCAAGTTTCCTGATGGGTGGGACTGGTGGTGGGTAGAGCTGGCTGTTGCTCTGGTGGGCAGAGCTCAGTAAAACTTTAATCTGCTTGACTGCTGATGGGTCAGGCTGGGTTCCCTCCCTGTTGGTAGTTTGGCGTGAGGCAACCCAACACTGGAGCCTACCTGGGCTCTTTGGTTGGGCTAATGGCAGATTCTGGGAAGGCTCACGCAAGGAGTACTTCCCAGAACTTCTGCTGCCAGTGTCCTTGTCCCCACAGTGAGCCACAGCCACCCCCTTCCTCTGCAGGAGACCCTCCAACACTAGCAGATAAGTCTGGTTCAGTCTTCCCTGGGTCACTGCTCCTTCCCCTGGGTCCCGATGCGCACACTACTTTGTGTGTGCCCTCCAAGAGTGGAGTCTCTGTTTCCCCCAGTCCTGTCAAAGTCCTGCAGTCAAATCCCACTAGCCCTCAAAGTCTGATTCTCAAGGAATTCCTCCTCCCTTTGCTGGACCCCCAGGTTTGGAAGCCTGATGTGGGGCTCAGAACCTTCACTGCAGTGGGTGGACTTCTGTGGTATAAGTGTTCTGCAGTCTATGAGTCATCCACCCAGCAGTGCTGGGATTTGATTTTACTGTGATTGTGTCCCTCCTACCAACCCATTGTGACTTCTCCTTTGTCTTTGGATGTGGGGTATCTTTTTTGGTGAGTTCCAGTGTCTTCCTGTCGATGATTGTCCAGCAGCTAGTTGTGATTCTGGTGTTCTCGCAAGAGGGAGTGAGAGCACGTCCTTCTACTCCACCAGCTTGGTTCAGGCTCTGCTCCTAGTGCTCTTAACACTTAGGAAATTCTAAGGGTTTTAAGAGCTCTGTGCCAGGAATGGGGACAAAGACCAAATATACAAATTATTATAAATTACAATATCACATGCACTTACTTCTTCAGAACTGTATGTTCTCTGAGTCATTACATGTCTGAAAATGTCTTTATTCCAGCCACATGTTGACTTGATAGTTTGGCTCGGTACAGGCTAGATGCTAGGTTGAAAGTCATTTTACTTTTCAATTCCTATTTTCCCAGAAAAGAAATCAATTGTATCTGCTGGGATAGTGGGGGATGTTATTTACCTAGGCAGGCTTGGAGAAGGGATGTAGGAGATTTGGATCCCCCTGTAAATAAAATTTCAACTGATGTCTATGTTTTTAGCCCCTTGCCTCATCTTTACCTTCCTTAGAACTTTGTTCCTCTGTGTCCTGAGGTTTTCCAGGGTCTATAGGGGAAAACCCCTCCTCATTCTTATCCCCCTCTACTCCATAAAGCACCCATTTTATAGCTTCCTCTCTTCCTCCCATTCTCTTTGGATTTTTGGTTTATAATTTTATTACTTCACTGTTCTTTTGGTGGTGTTTCAATGGCTGTGTTTGCTCAGAAGTTTGTCAAATGGTTTTAATTACCAGAACAATACAAAATTTTCTGCTCTCTGGTTGGCCTAAAAGAGTTTTCCTAGTCCATCTTTAATTTTTATTTTGTATATGAATTTTATAATCAACTTGCCTAGTCTCCCCCCCTTACATCCCTCCAAAACCCATTGGGATTTTATTGAGATTGTATACTTTTATTGTTTAATTTAGGGAGAATTGACATCTTTAAACTATTAAGTCTTTCAAGAATAGAATATGTTTTTCCATTTATTCAATTATTCTATTATGTTCATCAGTAGAATTTTAAAGTTTACTTTTGACAGATTTTGCCCTTGTCTTGTATTTTATCTCTTTGGTTGCTATTATAAATGAGATCATATTTTCTAATATATTTTGTAATTGTTTGGTGTTTTACTTACCATTGTATCAATGAAGTCTTCTTTGATCTTGAGGTATAAAAATCTCTCTAGTATTTTAAAATGTACTAACTAGATTTTTGTTTAGTTTTAAAAGTAATACATGCCATTATAAAAATGATTAAAAATATAGAAGGGTATACAATGAAAAGTAAATTTCCCTCTCATCCTGGTCCCCCAATTAACCCTCAGAGTTTATCACTGTGGATGATTTCTTGTATAATCCTTCCAGAACTTTTTTTCTTTTTTGCTTATACATGGATATATGTATATGCAATAAGATGTTGAAGTAGTACTCTTTCTTCCTTTTGAGTGAGGCCTAAAGGCCTGCAAAAGTACTGTAGATGCTTTATACTTACACTGGGTCAACTGCCTTTGTAGGTTGTGCTGAGAGACGGTGAGAGAGGATTGGCTGTATTAGCAACCTTCTCCTGGCCAATAGGAGTAGTGGGCGTAGAGGCTGAGAGGTTTCTTCAGAGGGTGTTGTCAGTGTGCTTGGCCAAGTGAGAGGGCTTTAAGTCCGTCTCCCAGAGGGCTGGACCTTGTTACCTGGTATCTGTTGGAAATAAAGATGCATCTGTTTCTGTCTGCAGAAGGTGAAAAGGCTGTTTTGAACTCTCTACCTGGGGGATGAATGAAGAGAGGTGGCTACCTTAGAACTGGGCTGCCTTTTCAGTAGCTGTGTAGCAAAAATGCATGTTTTGAGGGGACCAGATGTGGATTCTCTTGGGTTTGGGAGTAGCTTAGGGTTGCTTTGGGTTTCACCAAGGAAGATTTCCTGGTAGGACCATGAGATCCCAACAGAGTGAATGTGTGGGCCTGAGGAAGACGTTGTCTACAGCTAGATAGAAGACAGCTCCTGGGGTAAGGGAGCCATAACTATCAGTCCTCAGTGCGAGGAGCTTCAAAAAGGGAGGGAAAAAAAGAAAAATCAAATCTTATAATAGGTCTCTGTAAAACATTTGGAAACTCTGCATCTGTCACACTCAGAGAACCAGGCTCCATTACCTCTGCATCAGCCACAGAAGACTACCCTCTCCCTATAGGCCCTCTTCCCCTGCACTCTAACGTGGGGTGGGTGGGCCAGAAACTGCAGCCAGCAAGCGACTGGGGAAGGTGAGTGGGGAAGAGAGAGCAGCCAAATTTGCCCCACCATAGCCCCACCCCCAACAGCACCAACCGGCAGACAGCAGGCCTAGACTGCCAGAGAAGGGAAGTTTGACATTGGATGAGACTGGAGTTTTAGCTATTATACTGGATGGATTGTTAAATTACTAAAATGAGGTTTTTCTTATAACTGAATGTGACTGGGGGCTTTTAAATTATCTAGGAGTGGCTGGAAACTATAGGACCTGCCAGCAATTTCATCTGGAGTGCAGAAAAAGAACAAGTACACGAGGTGAGTTTAAGCAGAAGTGGTGGGAAAAAATGAACTTACTTTTTTCATGGCCCATATTCTACTTGATTATGGCTCCATCCCAAAAAAACCAACCCCCACCCCCCCACCCCAAAACCCAAAAACCTCCACAAATAGGGCCATACTATACCTATTGTTCTGTACCTTGCTTTTTATGTAATAACATATCTTAGAGATGTTTTCTTACAAGCACAATATGTATCTATTTTTTGAGGCTGTTATGTAGTATTACATTGTATGTACAAACCATATTTATTTAAACATTCTTCTATTTTTAAACAATTAGGATTTTTCCAATCCTAATCCCAAATCCTTGTTTCTACATACAATGTGGAAACGAATATCCTTCTTGAGTTTTTTGCTTGCATGTGGGAGAGTATTTATAGAAAACCTTTCTGGAAGTAAGATTGCTAAATTAATGAATATGTAAATCTTAAATTTATGATCCTCCAAAGAAATTTCATCAATTTATATTGCTACCAATAGTTTCTTCATAACCATGAAGGTATTGTGTATCATTGAATCTTTTAATCTTTTCCAGTATGAGAGGTTTAAAAAAATAGTACCTTAGCAATTCATAAATTATGAGATTGAGCATGTTTTCATATGTTGGTAAGTCATTTGTATTTCTTTGTCTATAAATTGCCTATTTATGTCTTTATGGGTTGATTTTAAAAATTGTGTTATTAGCACTATTTTTGAGTGGGAAATCAGCCAGTGAGTGAGAGGGTAGGAAAGGAGAGAGGGAGCTGTACCCAGTGCTGGGAGCGCTAAATGTGGCCGGGAAGATCTATCTTGCTCAGATCTTTAATCTGCCTTCTTTGGGTTTGTGTCTCAATGTCTGGGTTTGAAACTCTCATAGGTTACCTTAGTCTTCCCTCCCCTTCCTACCCTGTCACGAGCACTGTGGGCACATATTGGTCAGCACTATGCAGGTGAGTGATGTTCAGTTACCAAGGGCAGGGGTGCCGTGCTGGTTATCATCCACCTGCACCCTTCTCCATGCTGCCCTGTACCCTGGGAAGCTGACCTGTATGCCCTTACATCAGTTCGCTTCCTTCAGTCTCCACAGGAGATGGGAGGGAGAGAGCAAGAGTCAAGCCAATGGACATTTCCTTTCTCCCTGTGTGATCGCCACAAGTAGCTGTGGCCCTTGACCAAAGGCCTCAGCTTTTGACAGACCTCCTCTCAACTTAGCCTCCTCATCTTCGAGTTCCCTTAATCACACCTCCTTCACCCCTTCAGTCCTAGGGGTGAGATGATGGCTGTTTCTGACTTTGGGCTACCACACGACTCCTTGTGAAGTCCCTACTCCTTGCCTACACTTTTGTAAATAGTCCCTTAGTAAACTGCTCTCAAATTATCCAAAGTTGCATGTGACATCTCAGTTCAGGATGCTGGGGCCTTGACTGATACAGGCATCTCATGCTTAGCTGTATCCAGAGAGTCCTAAATAGGAAGATAATTAAGCAGCACCCAAGGCTGGTTTTAGATCCTTCAGCTACTCTCAAAAGGGGTCACACAGAGTGGTACCAGGGACCAGTCAGCCCCACACTACACCATATTAGAGGGACCCTAAGAGCTGTATTTTGATAATGATGGCACCTAGGACCAGGTGGAGGAAGGATATAGTACCTGAGTAGTGAGATGCTCCTGGATTTACTTTAGCCCCTGGTGACCAACATAATTGAAAAAATTGTATTGGATGGTGCTCTGGGCCAACAGAGGTGGCTCTGTGCTTGAGGAAGAGGTGTCAACAACAGTAGAACTCTGTGATCCATCCCTGGGGCTTGGGTGAAGCTGGCTTCAGTGGGGATCCTAGGAGTGAGGGTGGCAATAACTCTAGGAGGGGCAGGGCATGAGGAAGATGGGATGGATTGGGGGATGGAAGGTGACCAGAATGTCTCAGCTGTAGGAGGACTCTGGGTAATGTTGGATTCAAGTCCAAAGCGTCCCCAAGAGGCTGCCTGTGCCACAGTGCAGGTAGTGGAGCCTGGCTGGGTAGAAATCTGAGAAGATGCTTGGGTCAGGGAAGAAGTTAGGGTTGTAGCCAGTGGTCCAGCCTTTAGTACGTGGCTCACAGCCTGTGGGAGTCCAGGCTGTGAGAGAATTCCTTTCATTGCTGTTCCTGAGAGGCTCCAGGGAATGCTCACATGTCCTCCATATCCTTTCATTCCCACATGCAGCCGTAGCCAATAGCTGCTCTGCTGGTCATTACTTCTCATTACTCTTTTTCCAGGTGACTGTGCTTTCATCATAGTCCAGAAGTGACCTACTTTTTCTCTCCAAAGAACAGCCTAGAGCAGGCTTTACCTGAAGACTTGGTGAGAACAGGTGGTAATTACCATGCAGAAAAGGAAAATTCAAACTGCATGGTAGAGATCATGCCTCCTAGAGTTCCTTTCCGGAGGTTTTTCCCTTCCCCCACTCTGTCTTTAGCTCCTTAGCTGGGCTGCCTTTTACTCTTTAATTAATTAATTAGTTTATTTTTATTGTGGTAAAATGTACATAACATCAAATTTACCATTTTGATCATTTTAAGCGTACAGGTACAATTTAGGTGGCATTAGTTATATCTACTATTTTGTACAACCATCACCACTATCCATTTCCAGAACTTTTTCATCACCTGAACAGAAATTCTATATGCATTGAACAGTGACTTCTCATTTCTCCATCCCTGCCACCTCTGGTGACCTTTATTCCACCTTCTGTAACTGGGTCATCATTTTGCAGGATCCACCTCTGCTGGGTCTCGAGAGAAGAAAGTAACTTCTTCCTCCTTTCTTCAAGGGTAAAATAAAAAGATGAAAATAAAACAAAAAAGAGATACGGCTTAGCACATAAACCAGTATCTTTAATCTCTGAATTATTATGACAAATCTGTTATTTAAGCAGAGAAAACTGGACATAATATAATCATTTTGCGCTAATTACTGGAAGCTACTGTTAGGAAGTGGAATAGTTTAATGCTATACTAAATGGCCACAACTTGTGCTTTGTGAGTTGACCTTATGTCTCTTTTATAATGTTTGGTCTCCTTTCCCTGATTTTTTGCTTCACATTTGCTGTGGACTGATAAACCAGACAGTTAAACTTGTTACTATGTGGTGTAAAATAAGATCAATAAATTCTGAATGAGAGATTGAAGACTAATCCCATAAGTAGAATGCAGTAACTTTAACACCATTATTTTTGTTGTTTGGAGACCTTTATGCACGTATTTTCTCAGACTTTATTTTCACCTATATTCCAAGGAGGTGAGGTTACCAGCTAATCTAGTTCTAGATTCGGGATTTGCACTGTACACTCTAGAAGGGACATGACTATGGTGGAATGGAGGGAGAGCAAAGAAAAGCCCCAAAGGTAGCTCCTGGCTTTGTTGACTCTGTATATTGGGTACAGGATATGATGAACTGTTATGGCCAAAGGGCAGTGTGGCCAACAGATTTAGAAGAGACACTGTGGGCAGATGACCACCCTGACAGACTGGATCCCCAAGCACAGTTCTGTGGGAGTCCTGGGCTGTTTGTTTTGGTGCACTCCTTAGTACTGATGACATATTTAAGATCATTTAAAAATCAAAATGGAGTAACTATGGTTCAGGCATCCAAAATGGAGCCAGGTAGCCATTGTGGATATGGTTTCAGACATGTTTTTGCATCACTGAGAAGTTGAATTTTCTCTAAACTGTATCAAACTCAAGGACACTACCAGACATTTTCAAAACAATACCTGTTAAGCTGCTAGTTACAACCTTGTAGTTTCAAAGTAACCCCAATTCTGTCCTTTGCAACTATGTAATCATTTCAGACCCCAGCCAATCCTTGTTTAACAAGCACCCATACTTCTTGCCAGCTCCAGTCCTAATTCTTGACAAACAACTTATGCAACCTTGTGTTTTTTTGCCTTTATAAACCTCCTCTGTTTTGTAGTTCAGCAGAACATAATTTAAGTGCTTTTTGGATCTCCTGGGCTGCAGTCCTAACAAACCTCAAATAAATGCCTCTTTATTTCAATCAGGTCTCCATTTCTGAAGTTTTGGTTAACAGTACCTAGGCCATCCACCTCTGTTTTTTTTTTTTTTTTTTTTTAATATGTCCCATCTTTTGTCCTGGTCCTTGGTTCCTCACCTGAATCTTCTATTTCTGAGTCATATCTGTTTCTATATATCTCATTACCTTCCTAGTTCATTTTGACTCCAGCCTTCATAATAATGCACAAACAAATCACTGCTTTTGGCTCTGATGTCTTGGCACTTGCTTGGATCTGGTGGGCCTGACTTTCCTGGGCTGGGATAAAATCACATGGGACAGTCAACTGGTATATAAAAAGAGGTATATATCCCACAGGATGGTTGTGTTGTGAAGATCCAGCAAGAAGATTCTCAGAAATGTGGGGGTTAATGAAAAATGGCTGATGTCACACAAACAAGCACTTATTTGTGGTCCCCAATCCAGATTCCCAGTAAGTGGGCAATGGAGCTTTGGTACCATCCTTCCTAATTCTGAGAGAAGAAAACACAAGTCTTTGGGAAGAAAGATACATGTCCTAAGGTGAAAGAGCAGAATCTTTCTTGAGGAGCTCTTTGTCTCTCCTTTAGTCTAATCGGTATTGCCAATTGGCCTTCTAAGACCTTTAAGGAATGGGTGAAGTTGGGTGGGGGGGCAAAGGACTTTTGAATTTCTATTTTTTCTTTTGGCTGCACCACATGGCATGTGGGATCTTAGTTCCCCCACCAGGGATTGAACCCACGCCCCCTGTAGTGGAAGCACGGAGTCTTAACTACTGGACCACCAGGGAAGTCCTGGACTTTTGAATTAGAATTGCATTGTCTGGAAAAGGGGAAGATGTATCTCCAGTATTTACTAGGTAGCTTCCTTTTTAGCCACTTACCCTCCTGTGGGCAAATGCTATCCTATGGACTGGTACATGGTCTTCCTGTGGAGTCCGTAAGCAGATCTGTTAGCTCTGCCACGTGAGGACTTGGCTCAGAGTCACACCACTGCCTTTAGGGCCCAGGTAACAAGGGGACCCTGTTATCATCTACTGCCTACATAATTTCAAATCTAGTCTAGACCAGCACTGTCCAGTAGAACTCTCTACGATGATGAAAAATTTTGTCTGCCACTAAAAGTGTTTTCCTAATACCCTAATCTGGGTTGGGGACTGCAAATGGGTATTTGCTGGTGTAGCTTCATCCATTTTTCAGTAAACCCCATGTTTCTTAGAATCTTTTGGTTAGATCTTGACAACCCAACCATCCCCTGTCCAGCTGGCTATGAGATCAGTGGGCTGATCTGGCTCCTTGCAATGGCTTCCAGCATGCTCCTGGCACTTCTGTTCACAGCCCACATGTGGAACCATTTGCTCTTCCCTCCTTGTACCCCACTTCTTGCCCAGTCCCTTATCTTCCTCAATTTCTAACCATGTTCCATCTTTTTTTTTTTCCTTTGGCTGCATTGGGTCTTTGTTGCTGCACGCAGGCTTTCTTTAGTTGCCGCGAGCAGGGGCTACTCTTCATTGCAGTGCATGGGCTTCTCATTGTGGTGGTTTCTTTTGTTGTGGAGCACGGGCTCTAGGTGCATGGACTTCAGTAGGTACACCACGCAGTCTCAGTAGTTGTGGCGCGCAGTCTCAGTAGTTGTGGCACATGGGCTTAGTTGCTCCGCATCATGTGGGATCTTCCTGGACCAGAGATTGAACCTGTGTCCTCTGCATTGGCAGGCGGATTCTTAACGACTGTGCCACCAGGGAAGTCCCTAACCATGTTCCATCTTGAACTCACTGGCAGGACCTTGGGAAAATTGTACTTCATAATGTGTAAAACAGAAGAGTCTCTAAGGACAAAAACCACTTGCTCTCATGTGTATAAGGTGATTTGCCAGATTCTTCCAGCCCTGTCCTTGGTCTCTGTTAAGCAGAGGTAATAACTAGGATAATAACAATAACACAAATGGAAACAATCCTTCCTGCACTCCTGCTAGAAGAATACAAAGAGATAATACATGTAAAATTACTTTGAAAATTTAGAAATGCTCTAAAATTTAAAGTATCATAGTTATTAAATCCTTGTTTTCCTCTTGGGTGGGCCAACAATAAGTACTGCTCATTTTAGGCATCCCTTTTTGCTTTTTAATTTTCTCTTCCTTATTTCTTCTGGGCCAAGTAGAAGGTAGCTGATTAAAAAGTATCTTGGATTGAATGAGCTTCCCCCTCATGGTCTCCTTCAAAGTGCTTTCCTGTTGTCTTCTTTTATCTGAGTCACATTCAGAAATAGTTGGCTTTCTAGCTGGTTTGAAGAAACCACTTTCAAATTACTTGATAGAATAAAAAAAAATCCAGACTCTGAAAACCCGCAGGGCCTTGTGCATCCTATTGGCCATTTCCTTAAATGACATGAAGGAGGGTATGAATCTGATGACAAGCATGGCTTCAGTGAACAAATCCACCAAATTTGGACAAGTGACAGAGGACCCAGGATACTGAGGGTGATTTTAAAAGTACTCAGGGCTCCAGTAAACACATTTTGGAGGAGGGCATTTTATAGGGATTTTTATACTGAATGTCACCAGAAATGCACTTTAAAAGATAAACAGAATATTATATTTTTAAATATTTTATAGCACAGAGCAAGAATTATTTTAAGTGAGTAGACACTGAGGTGCAGTGTATAAAGAAAGAAAATTCTCCATAACCCATTTATCTTGCTGGACTTAGAAGAGTTGAGTGACAGTTACAAAGGACAGCCCTCTTAGGTATTCAGTTTCCTGTGGTATTTAAATGAGAAAATGTATTTTGGGGAATATTTACACAATAATAATAAAGTGGTGTTCAATTGCAGATGACAAAAACCAGGGTTGATTAAAATATTTTAATATGTGAATTGGATTTGTAAATTTTGTTTAAATATTTTCTGTTCATTATTGACATTAAAGAGGACAGAAGTGAAATCAAGAGGAAGGAAGGCCATCTAGGTGCTGAGATCAGGGCCCCAGAGGTGTCAGGCCATTATATTCCTGGTTGGGTCTTTGCTTTTTTTGCCAGAAATTCAGAGACAGTCTCAGAAAAACCAAGTCCAAAGGAGATTTATGCATATGAGCACTCCATACCCCTGCAAGAGTGAAGACCTTGAAGATTGTCCCTGCAGAGGGCTGTGGACAAGGATGAGTGTCAGGTGCAGTCCATTGCCACTACTGTGGCCCTTGGTCTACCTCTCCTTGGTCTAACTGGGGCTTCCTCTGGCTGAGGTCCCTGGCTGGGCCATTTGAAGAACCTGTGTCTTCTCCTTCATCTCAAGTTTCTGTAGCCAGTGTTGCCTAGGTTTCCTATCAGAATCTACCCTCTGCGCCCCATGCCAAGAATTCCAGATAAACATGCTGCCTAGGGGAAGATGTTCCCAGATATAAAGGGAAAGAAGTGACCTCTGTTCTGTTTAGGACTGTACAATTGATCTGGTGCTCCCTCCTGAGCTTGAGGCCAAGGTTATTGGCAAGTCATCTGCACTTGCTCATGGAATGGGCTCATCAGGCTTTCCCTCTCTGCTAGTCAAGATGCTGACAAGGTGTGGGCGCTTCCTGGTTAGTTGAAGGCGTCTAGTGATTCCTGGATAGGCTTCATGAAAATTATGGTGTTTTGTTCCTTACTTTCCACCCAGTCTTCTCTTGTAACCAAGATCCTTAAGAAAGAAAAGGTGGTGGTGGTGGTGTTCTGCAGTTGCAAAATTCTAGTGGCCAAGACAGCTGAAAACATACAGATCTTCACTAATTCTAGTTTATCTGATCCCACCCAGGCTTGCATGGCCAAGGCCAATGCCCACAGCACAGCACTGGGAGCCATATTATCAAGGGAAATCTCAGGTCTGGCAGTCTCTGTCCTGTTGCTTCTTTTCTTGGGAGCTGGTCCTGGTAGAGGTCAACCATCTGGTGTGGGGCTGAGAGTTGCTCACTATCCAGCTTGCTTCCATCTTCCAAAGAGTCTACCTTGAGGGTACCTGAACCATGTAAACTGGGAGAGCCATGCTGGATATGGCCACAAGTTACAAGTCTTAGTTTCTTGAGTTCACTCTTTATTATTTGTGTGTATGTGTGTGTGTGTTTGTGTGTGTGTGTGTGTGTGTGTATATATATGTAATATGACATAGTAAATACAGCCTATATATTATATATAATATATACAGTATATATATATATAAAATATATTTGGATAGTGAGGTTGTGAGAGAGGAGGGGAAGAATGCAGGTATACACTGTGTATATGTTATCATCTTATCTGAAATCAAGGATATGTAACTTAATGTTTTTATTTATTTATTTATTAGTTCAAACAAGTATTTATTAAATGCTTGAAAGTGTATAACACTGTGCTAAGAATGAAGGTGGGATACAGGACTTCAAAAGGTAAAAACGACATGTGTCCTGTCTTCAAAAAGCTCAGCATCTATGGGGGAGACAGGCATGTAACTTATCAAATTTTACATCTTACAAAAATTAAGTATCAAAAGAGAGATATAAACTAAATATTGTGGCAGTTTTGATGAGAAAAGGATCAATTCTGTCGATGGGGATTAGGGGCCATGTTCCTGAGGAGGTAACCTTTGAGGTGGCCTTGAGAATATGAATAAAATTTCATTTCAATAGTTATGAAAAGAGTTAGTCTTGGCAGCAACACTCTTAACAACTTGTGTTTATTTAGCAGTTCCCCGCTGACTGAGTAGCCTCACACACTTTGTTGTATTCAATTAGAACAATAACTTTGCAAAGTTAAGTAAGGGGATATTATTATTATTTTAAGGTCAAATTTTGGCTTAGAGAAGTTCTATGACTTGCCTACGAGGACACATTATTTAGTCGGGGTGGGGAAATGTAGATGTGGAACCAATATCTTCTATCTGCAAGTACTGTGAGAGCCCTTCCCCTGCCCACCCCTGCTTTTAGCAGGCTAACTAGAGGTGCATTCCCGGAGTTTACCAACTGTTGGTCATTCACAGCCTTACTAACTAGCCTCAGCAACTACTGATGGTGCACAAAGTGTGGTCGCCAGACAGCAGTATCAACATCACCTGGGAACTTGTTAGAAATATAAATTCTCAGACCCCTTCCATACCTGCTGAATCAGAAATGCCAGCAATGTGTTTTAACAAGCCCCTCAGGTGATTCTGATGCAAGTTTAAGTGTGACCTAAACACTACACATTTGAGGATTCTTTTAACTTAAAATAGATGATATGAAACCATGAGAGCTGACTCTAGAAAAAAAAAAGCCCAATTAATCCTTACAGTATCTAGAAATTAAATTGTGTTCTCCTTTTCCTTCTGAGGATTGTTATTGAACAGGATGATGTGGCATATAGGGCTGGAATAAATTTGGCATTAAAACTGCATTTACTTCTTTCTCATTGAGAAAACAGATACATTCAAAGCCACAGGGAACATGGGACTCAGCCTGCAAAAGTCAAGGGCTCCAAGAGCTGAAGTACAAGGTCACACATTGCTTCAGAAAACAAAGGGTTAGATTTCTGACAAGGGTTGCCCACAAAAGAGAGACCTTAACCCTGAGACTTCATGAATCTGCTCTTGCGAACATGCAGTTTCCAAAGAAATTCAGCTGAAAATGGGAGATAGGCTGGTGTCATGGCATTTCATTCCTTTGAATAGTTTGTGAGAAAAAGCAAGAGAGATAAAGTTATTCTGTTACCATGACAACTTGGAGAGGCCCAGGCTGGATAATGATACAATGGAGCTGACAAAGCTTGGCATCCTGATTCTAGATGAGAAAAATGGGGCTGTGGAGGCCTGGGGATTATGTAGAATGAATATTCTTTTCTTCCCTTACAGTTCTGCCACATTGCCTGATTTTAAAAAAAATAACCCATTAAACAGTGCACATAGTGACTATGACTGATGTACATCTATTCATGTGTTTTCCTGGAAGGCACTTCTCCCCTTTGTCTTGTTTCTATCTATCCTTTGCTGCATAGCTCCAAACGTGCTTCCTTAAGGAGGGTTCCTCATTGACTGGCCCTCAATGAACCACAGCATTGAAAGGCTCAGTCATGCATTTAGTCCCATTTTGCAATTTTTTTTTTTTAACACATACAAACTCTTTCTTTCAGGGGAGAGAAAGACAATAATGTTACTTCCTTGTGACTTCAGGGTCTAAAAATAGCAAAACTGTCTATAATCATTTTTTTTCCTCTTTTGTTTACAATAAAAATAGCTAAGAGTTATTGAGTGCTGATTGTATACCATTCCAGTACTACTTAAAGCGTGGTTGAAGACCAGCAGCAATAGCATCACCTGGGAACTTTTAAAAATGGAAATTTGAGGGCTCTACCCCAGACCTGCTCAATCTGAAACTCTAGAGGGTGGGGTCCAGGAATCTTTTTTTAATAAACGTTTAATAAATACCAAGTTTTCAGAATCACTGCATTAGACGCATCTAAGTGCATCATATTTTTTCTCACTTAATTTTCACAACAACCTGGGAATTAGTATCATCTCCCTGTACAGGTGGGGGAACTGAGGCACAGAAAGTATGAGTAAATTGCTCAAGGTCCCTGTAGTGTATTGTTTCCAAAGATTGTGGCAACAATCTCTTCTACTTTTTCAAAGTGACTTTGTCACTTCTATCAAGAGGTGTAGTCTATTTCTCGTTTCCTTAAACTGGACTGGTCTGTGACTTGCTTTGACCAATAGAATGCAATGAAAGAGATATGGTACAACTTCTTTTTTTTTTTTAATTGAAGTATAGTTGATTTACAATGTTGTGTTAGTTTCAGGTATACACCAAAGCGAATCAGTGATTCACTGTATATATATATTCTTTTTCAGATTCTTTTCCCTTTTAGGTTATTACAAAATATTAAGTAGAGTTCCCTGTGCTATATAGTAGGTCCTTGTTGGTTATCTATTTTGTACACAGTAGTGTATATATGTTAATGCCAAATTCCTAATTTATCCCTCCCCCCATACTTTCGCCTTTGGTAACCGTAAATTTATTTTCTATGTCTGTGGGTCTATTTCTGTTTTGTAAATAGGTTCATTTATATCATCTTTTTTTTAGATTCCACATATAAGCAATATCATATGATATTTGTCTTTGTCTGGCTTACTTCACTCAGTATGATAATCTGTAGGTCAATCCATGTTGCTGCAAATGGCATTATTTCATTCTTTTTTATGGCTGAGTAATATTCCATTGTGTACATGTACCACATCTTCTTTATCCATTCCTCTGTCAATGGACATTTAGGTTTCTTCCATGTCTTGACTATTGTAAATAGTGCTGTAATGAACATTGGAGTACATGTATCTTTTCAAGTTATGGTTTTCTCTGGATATATGCTCGGGAGTGGGATTGCAGAATCATATGGTAGCTCTATTTTTAGTTTTTTAAGGGTCCTCATACTGTTTTCCGTAGTGGTTGCACCAATTTATATTCCCATTGGCAGTGTAGGAGGGTTCCTTTTTCTCCACACCCTCTCCAGCATTTATTATTTGTAGACTTTTTGATGATGGACATTCTGACTCATGTGAGGTGATATCTCATTGTAGTTTTGATTTGCATTTTTCTAATAATTAGTGATGTTGAGCATCTTTTCATGTGCCTCTTGGCCATCTGTATGTCTTGTTTGGAGAAATGTCTGTTTAGATCTTCTGCCAATTTTTTGATTGGGTTTTTTTTTGATATTGATTTGATTTTTTTTTTTTTGCTATGAGCTGTTTGTATATTTTGGAGATTAATCCCTTGTCAGTCACATACTTTGAAAATATTTTCTCCCATTCTTGTGGTTGCCTTTTCATTTTGTTTATGGTTTCTTTTGGAGGCCTTGCAGAGTCTGTTTTCATTCTCCTACTAACTTGACTCCCATGTAAAGTCCAGGCTGCTGGAGACAGAGGCCATATGATAATAGGGACCATGTGGAGATAGAGACCATGTGGAGGAGAACTAGAGTGTGCTAGCTGACAGCCCCACCTAAGCCTTGTCCTGTGGGTGAAGCCATCTTGGACCTGTTAGCCCAGCCTAGTCACTAGCTGAATGCAGCCACGTGCAGGGGCCTTGCTAATGCCACATGGAGCAGAGACTTGCTTGCTGAGCCCTGCCCACATTTCCAACACGAAAAATTGTATGCAATAAAATGGTGGTGTTTTAAGCCACTGACTGTTGGGATAATTTCTTATAGAGCAATAGATAATGGAAATAGTCATATAATTTGTCAACCATAGATCCTGGAGTCTAACCCATGTACCTTTAGCTTTAGAGCTATCCATCTTAACCATTGCTCTTTTCTTTTAATTTAAAATTTTAAATAAATTAATTAATTAATATTTTGGCTGTGTGGGCTCTCTGTTGCTGCACGTGGGCTTTCTCTAGTTGCGGTGAGCAGGGCCTACTCTTCGTTGCACAGGCTTCTTATTGCAGTGGCTTCTCTTGTTGCAGAGCACAGTCTTTAGGCACATGGGCTTCCATAGTTGTGGCATCCGGGGTCAGTAGTTGTGGTGCACAGGCTTAGTTGCTCTGCGGCATGTGAAATCTTCCTGGACCAGGGCTCAAACCTGTGTCCCCTGCATTGGCAGGTGGATTCTTAACCACTGCACCACCAGAGAAGTCCTTAACCATTGGTCTTTGCTTTGTTTCATTTTTTAAAAATTAGAATTGCTAATTTATTAACATATCAGGTTTTAAACTCACGTTCCAGGGCAGACAATCTGGTAAGTTTCTTTCAGTAAACCATGTAGCATATATAACACCCATTTTTACCCTAAGCTAGGTAATAATAATAGCTAACACTTTATGGTATTTGCCATATACCAGGCTAATCATGCTTTGATTATGTTTTAATTTGCTAATTTTTCTCTAACTTTTGAAATACATACTTAGGTAATCAATTTTCAGCCTTTTTTCTAATGCAAGTATTTAAAGGTCTACATTTTCTTCTAAGTACTACTTTAGCTGCACCCTAAAATTTTTGATATGTTATATATTAACTATCATTTCATTTAGAATAATTTTTTTCCATTTAGAATAATTTCTAATTTCCATTGTGATTTTTTTGACCCAGGAGTTTTGTTTTAGAAATATATTGCTTACTTTGGGATTTTTCTTACTGTCTTTTTATTAATTATTTTCTTCCTAAAATAATTCCATTGTGGTTGGAGGATATATATTCTATATGATTTCAAACATTTAAAATTGATTGGTGGACTTTCCAAGGTGGCAGAGGAGTAGAAGGACATGGAGTTCATCTCTCCCCACAAATGCGTCAAGAATACAACTACAAATGGAACAATTCTCACAGAGCACCCGCTGAACACTAGCAGAGGACCTCAGACACCTAAAAGGACAAGAAAGATCCCCATGTAACCAGGTAAGATGAAATAAAGAAGAAAGGAAAAGGAAGAGGAGAGGAAGCAGGATGGGACTTGAGCCCCTGGCAGAGAGCTAAAGGTGAGGAGAGGTTCCTGTATCTGTGGAAGCCCCCTCATTGGTTGGGGTATCAACTGGGACAGAAGGGGAGTTTCAGGGGCTTGGAGGAGATCCTAGCAACCAGTCTGTGGCAGGCAGGACAGAGTGAGACCTACCCAGATTGTCCATGCCACAGCACTGCACACCCCAGGCTGAGACAGTTGTCTCCCACAGTGCATGGGGGCTGAGTACTGGAACATGGGGTTTGGAGAGCAAACCCAGGGAGGGGACTGCTGTTAGCTGTGAGGAGACAGCCTGAGGGTATGGTAGTGAGGAGCTCCACAAATGAGAATGCTCGTGGAGGAAACCCAGACTGCCACAGAAGAGAAGTGCCATCATTGAGTGATGTACAAAGGGCTGGGCCACCATTGCAGCCTCTTTCCTCACATGCTGGCCCTGCCTCCATGGGCACTAGGGAGGGCTCCCACCAGAGCAGGCTCATGTTCCCCTGCCATTGCCTCCTCTGCCCCCACCTGCCCTGCCTGGGTGACCCACTCACCCTGATTGCCACCTCAGGTCCTTCCTGCCTGTTGGGCTCGTGTGCTCCAGCAACCTCTGGGGCAGACTGTGGTGGGAGGAAGACATGCAGAGGAAGGGCTGAAACCAGGGGTTGGCCATGTGACTAAGGAAGAAGAGCTAGAAGCTCTCCTCATGGCTGTGCAAACTGTGGAGTTACACCTCCACTGACGGCTTCCTAAATTCAGCGCCTGAGAAATATTGAAAAGGACAACAAGTGCTCCAGCAGCTGGGATGGGTCTGGCTTTAACAGCTGTGGGCTTTGTGGGCACATACATACAGGGATTGGGCTAAGCCAGAGTCTGAGCTGCCTCCATAGCTCTCACAGCAGGTCCAGATGCACAACTACTGCAGTCCTGGGACCTGATCTCAGTGTATCTGTGCCAGTGGCCTGGTGAAAACAATGCCTGAGAGACACCAGGGCCAATTGCCGGCACACCCACAGTTAAGGTGGGACCAAGAGCAGTGCCAACAACAGTGTAATTTTTGAGCCCACACAGTGGGTGAAAGGGGACACAACAGAGCACATTCACAGGTGAGCAGCTACAGAGGAGGAATACTCAGTGGCTTCTTACGCAGTGGAAGTACTGAAATACCACCTACCTCACACGACAGATCAGAAACACAATGAAGACACATATCTGGGGGCCTCTACTCCAATAACCAGAGAGCAGACCCTGACCCTGACAGGGCAGGGACAACCACAGAGCAAAGGGGAGGCCCCACTTAATATCCAGGGCAGACTCTTCTAACCACAATACCAGTCAAACCCTCTATCAAGGGGTTAATGGCATAAGCCTCTGGACCAACCTTACC
This sequence comes from Monodon monoceros, assembly GCF_005190385.1. Taxonomy (NCBI): domain Eukaryota; kingdom Metazoa; phylum Chordata; class Mammalia; order Artiodactyla; family Monodontidae; genus Monodon; species Monodon monoceros. Next base: position 24,824,149 of record NW_021703775.1, on the reverse strand, counting down.
CACCAGGGGACAGACACCAGAAGCAAGAGGACCTATGATCCTGCAGCCTGTGGAAAGGAGACCACAAACACAGTAAGTTTGACAAAATGAGATGACAAAGAAATATATTGCAGATGAAGGAGCAAGGTACAAACCTACAAGAACAACTAAATGAAGAGGAGATAGGCAATCTACCTGAAAAAGAATTCAGAGTAATGATAGTAAAGATGATCCAAGATCTTGGAAAAAAAATGGAGGCACAAATGGGAAAGCTCACTGGTAAAGGATTGAGAAGATACAAGAAACATTTAACAAAGGCCTAGAAGAACTAAAGAACAAACAAATAGAGATGAACAATACAAAAACTGAAACAAAAAATACACTAGAAGGAATCAATATCAGAATTACTGAGGCAGAAGAACAGATAAGTGAGCTTGAAGACAGAAGGGCGTAAATCACTGCCATGGGACAGAATAAAGAAAAAAAGAATGAAAAGAAATGAAAACAGTCTAAGAGACCTCTTGGACAACATTAAATGCACCAACATTTGCATTATAGGGGTCTCAGAAGGAGAAGGGCCTGAAAAAATATTTGAAGAGATAACTGCTAAAAACTTTCCTAACATGGGAAAAGAAACAGTCACCCAAGTCCAGTAAATGCAGTGTCTCAGGCAGGATAAACCCAAGGAGGAACACGTTGAGACACATAGTAATCAAACTGACAAAAAATTAAACACAAAGAAAAAATATTAAAAGCAACAAGGGAAAAATGACAAATAACATACAAGGGAACTCACATAAAGTTATAGGCTGATTTCTCAGCAGAAACTCTGCAGGACAGGATTGGCACAACATATTTAAAGTGATGAAGTGGAAGAACCTTCAACCAAGAATACTCTACCCAATAAGACTCTCATTCAGATTCGACAGAGAAATTAAAAGCTTTACAGACAAGCAAAAGCTAAGAGAATTCAGCACCACCAGACAAGCTTTGCAACAAATGCTAAAGGAACTTCGCTAGGCAGGAAAGAGACCAGCAACTTAAAACAACCCTGTACATATATAGACTGCTATAGCAAAACCTCTTTGGAACAGCAAACCCCAGAACTACAATAGATACACACACAAAAAAGAAAAATCAACACCAACACAACACTAAAGATGGTCATCAAACCACACGAGAAGAGAACAAGAGAGGAAGGGAAGAAAAAAGACCTACGAAAATAAACCCAAAACAATTAAGAAAATGGGAATGGGAACATACATATTAATAATTACCTTAAAACAAATAGATTAAATTCTCCAACCAAAAGACATAGACTGGCTGAATGGATGCAGAAAATAAGACCCATATATATGCTGTCTACAAGAGACCTACTTCAGACACAGGGACACATACAGACTGAAAATGAGGGGATGGAAAAAGGTACAGTAAGTCCCCTACATACAAACATTCAACTTGCAGACTTTCAAAGAGGCAAACGTGTGTTCACATGTCCAATCATGTAAGTTAGTTCATATGTCTGGTGTACATTGTCATGTGTGTGCATCCTCTACAAGTGGTTGTGCTTTTGTGTACTTTGCTGTACAGTACTGTACAGAGTACAATAGTACAGTATCTTTATTTCAAGCCAAGGATGTATGGAAGCAAGTGTAAAAGCAGTGGTGATGTAGTTGGTACTGCTAAGAAGCACCGAGTACCAAGAAAGGATGAGAGAGACAAGAGGAAGAAGAAGTAACTGAAAAAAGAAGAGATTCATGACACAGAAAATGGCAAGGGGATTTTCTTTATTTGAGGAGGCACTGTTAGTTTTTGAGGCACCCAAACATAGAATGGTACACAAAGGTTGCAGCAGCTGTTCAGAATGCAATCCAGTGCTACCATGTCATTATGATGAGACAAAAAGATCTACTACCCAGACATCACTGGATCATTTTTTCAAGAGGGTAGATAGAATTGAATCCAGCAAGGAACCAGAACCTGTGCCATCAACGTCAGGTATGAGTGAAATTTCAGCTTGTCCTCCATCTCCTATTGCTGATGATCCTTCAGCTCTACCACCTCCCACCTCCTCTCCCTTCCAGTCAGTAACTCTTCTTGCCTGTTCACTCGATGCCAGCCCCTGTATGCCAGCTGTTGTACTGTACTAGTCTACTTTTCAAGGTACTGTACTGTAAGATTTTAAATGTTTTCTTTATTTTTATCTGTTTTTTATGTATTATTTTGGTGAAAAGTATTATAAACCTATTACAGTACAGTACTATATAGCTGATTGTGTTAGTTGGATATCTAGGTTAACTTTGAGGACTTATGAACAAATTGGACTCATGAACGTGTTCTCAGAACAGAACTTGTTCATATGCAGGAGACTTACTGTAGTCCATGCAAATGGAAATCAAAGGAAAGCTGGAGTAGCAATACTCATATCAGACAAAATAGACTTTAAAATAAAGAATGTTACAAGAGACAATGAAAGGCACTACATAATGATCAAGGGATCAATCCAAGAAGAAGATAACAATTGTAAATATATATGCAGTCAACACAGGAACACCTCAATATATAAGGCAAATACTAACAGCCATAAAGGGAGAAATCGACAGTGACACAATAATAGTGGGGGACTTTAACACCCCACTTTCATCAATGGACAGATCATCCGGACAGAAAATCAATAAGGAAACACTGCCTTAAATGACATATTAGACCAGATGGACTTAAATGATATTTATAGCGCACTCCAACCAAAAGCAGCAGAATACACATTCTTTTCATGTGCACATGAAACATTCTCCAGGATTGACCACATCCTGGGCCACAAAGTGAGCCTTGGTAAATTTAAGAAAATTGAAATCATATCAAGCATCTTTTCTGACCACACCGCTTTAAGATTAGAAGTAAGCTACAAGGAAAAAAAATGTAAAAAACACAAACACGTAGAGGATAAACAATATGCTATTAAAGAACCAATGGATCACTGGAGAAATCAAAGAGGAAATCAAAAAATACCTAGAGACAAATGAAAATGAGAGCACAATGATCCAAACCTATGGGATGCAGCAAAAGCAGTTCTAAGAGGGAAGTTTATAGCAACACAATCTTACCTCAGGAAACAAGAAAAATCACAAATAAACAACCTAACCTTACACCTAAAGCAACTGGAGAAAGAAAAACCAACAAAACCTAAAATTAGTAGAAGGAAAGAAATCAGAGCAGAAATAAATGAAATAGACATGAAGAAAACAACAGCAAAGATCAATGAAACTAAAAGCTGGTTCTTTAAAAATATAATATTTATAAACATTTAGCAGGACTCCTCAAGAAAAAAAGGGGGAGAACACAAATCAATAACATCAGATATGAAAAAGAAGTTACAATTGACACCACAGAAACACAAAGGATCATAAGAGACAACAAGCAACTGTATGCCAAAAAGATGGACAACCTGGAAGAAATGGACAAATTCATAGAAAGATACAATCTCCCAAGACTGAACCAGGAAGAAATAGAAAATATGAACAGACCAGCCACAAGTACTGAAATTGAAACTGTGATTTAAAAACTCCCAGCAAACAAAAATCTAAGGCCAGATGGCTTCACAGGTGAATTCTATCAAACATTTAGAGAAGAGCTAACCTTCTGAAACCATCCCAGAAATTTTCAGAGGAAGGAAAACTCCCAAACTCATTCTACGAGGCCACCATCACCCTGATACCAAAACTAACCAAAGATATCACACAAAAAATTATAGGCCAATATCACTGATGAATATAGATGCAAAAATTCTCTACAAAATACTAGCAAACAGAATCCAACAACACATTAAAAGGATCATACACCATGATCAAGTGGGATTTATCCCAGGGATGCAAGGCTTCTTCAACATATGCAAATCAATCAATGTGATATACCATATTAACAAATTGAAGAATAAAAACCATATGATCATCTCAATAGATGCAGAAAAAGCTTTTGCCAAAATTCAACACCTGTTTATGATGAAACTCTCCAGAAAGTAGGCAAAAACGGAACCTACCTCAACATCATAAAGGCCATATATGACAAACCCACAGCAAATATCATTCTCAATGGTGAAAAGCTGAAAGCATTTCATCTAAGATCAGGAACAAGACAAGGATGTCTACTCTTGCCACTTTTATTCAACATAGTTTTGGAAGTGCTAGCCTTGGCAATCAGAGAAGAAAAAGAAGTAAAATGAATCCAAATGGGAATCCAAACTGTCACTGTTTGCAGATGACATGACACTATACATAGAAAATCCTAAAGATGCTACCAGAAAACTACTAGAGATAATCAATGAATTTGGTAAAGTTGCAGGATACAAAATTAATACACATAAATCTCTTCCTATACACTAACAACGAAAGATCAGAAAGAGAAATTAAGAAAGCAATCCCATTTACCATTGCAACAAAAAGAATAAAATACCTAGAAATAAGCCTACCTAAGGAAGTAAAAGAACCATACTCTGAAAACTATAAGACACTGATGAAAGAAATCAAAGATGACACAAACAGATGGAGAGATATACCATGTTCTTGGATTGGAAGAATCAATATTGTGAAAATGTCTATACTACCCAAAACAATCTAAAGATTCAATGCAATCCCTATCAAATTACCAATGGCATTTTTCACAGAATTAGAACAAAAATGTTACAATTTATTTGGAAACACAAAGCACCCAAAATAGCCAAATCAAGCTTGAGAAAGAAAAACGGAGCTGGAGGAATAAGGAATCAGGTTCCCTGACTTCAGACTGTACTACAAAGCTACAGCTATCAAGACAGTATCATACTGGCACAAAAACAGAAATATAGATCAATGGAACAGGATAGAAAGCCCAAAGATAAACCCACACACCTATGGTCACCTAATCTATGACAAAGAAGGCAATAATATACAATGGAGAAAAGAGAGTCTCCTCAGTAAGTGGTGCTGGGAAAACTGGACAGCTACATGTAAAAGAATGAAATTAGAACCCTCCCTAACACCATACACAAAAATAAACTCAAAATAGATTGAAGAGCTAAAAGTGAGACCAGACACTTTAAAACTATTAGAGGAAAACATAAGCAGAAAACTCTCTGACATAAAGCACAGCAAGATCTTTTTTGACCCACCTCCTAGAGTAATAAAAATAAAAACAAACAAAAGGGACCTAATTAAACTTAAAAGCTTTTGCACATTAAAGGAATCCATAAACGAGACAAAAAGAGAGCCCTCAGAATGGGAGAAAATATTTGCAATCAAAGCAACTGACAAGGGATTAATATCTAAAATATAGAAACAGCTCATGCAGCTCAATATTGAAAAAACATACAACCCAATCAAAAAGTGCACAGAAGACCTAAATAGACATTTCTCCAAAGAAGACATACAGATGGCCAAGAGGCACATGAAAAGATGTTCAACATTGCTAATTATTAGAGAAATGCATATCAAAACTACAATGAGGTGTCACCTCACACCAGTCAGAATGGCTATCATCAAAAAATCCACAAAGAATGAATGTTGGAAAAGGTGTGGAGAGAAGGGAACCCTCAGACACTGTTGGTGGGTATGTAAATTGGTATAGCCACTATGGACAACAGTATGGAGGGTACTGAAAAAGCTAAAAGTAGAACCACCATATGACCCAACAATCCAACTCCTGGGCATATAACCAGAGCAAACCATAATTCGAAAATATACTTGCACCCCAATGTTCATTGCAGCACTATTTACAATAGCTAGGACATGGAAGCAACCTAAATATCCATCAACAGAGGAATGGATAAAGAAGATGTGGTACATATATAGAATGGAATATTACTCAGGCGTTAAAAAGAATGAAATAATGCCACTTGCAGGAACACGGATGGGCCTAGAGATTGTCATACCGAGTGAAGTAAGTCAGACAGAGAAAGAAATATCATATGATATCGGTTATATGTAGATTCTAATAAAAATGATACAAATGAACTTATATACAAAATAGGAACAGACTCACAGACTTAGAGAAGGAACTTATGGTTACTGGGTGGGGGAAGGTTGGGGGGGAGGGATAGTTATTGAGTTTGGGATTGACATGTACACACTGTTATATTTAAAATGGATAACAAACAAGGACCTACTGTATAACACAAGGAACTCTGCTCAATATTATATAACAACCTAAATGGGAAAAGACTTTGAAAAAGGATAGATACATGTATAACTGAATCACTTTGCTGTACACCTGAAACTAATACAATATTGTTCATTATACTGCTGGGCTTCCCTGGTGGCTCATTGGTTAAGAATCCACCTGCAGAGGGGGAGACCTTCAAGATGGCAGAGGAGTAAGACGTGGAGATTACCTTCCTCCCCACAAATACATCACAAATACATCTACATGCGGAATAGCTCCTACAGAACACCTACTGGACACTGGCAGAAGACCTCAGACTTCCCAAAAGGAAAGAAACTCCCCACGTACCTGGGTAGGGCAAAAGAAAAAAGAGATAAGAGAATAGGGACAGTACCTACACCTCTGGGAGGGAGCTGTGAAGGAGGAAAAGTTTCCACACACTAGGAAGCCCCTTCACTGGCAGAGATGGTGGGTGGGTGGGGGAAAGCTTCGGAGCCAGGGAGGAGAGCACACCAACAGGGGTGCAGAGGGCAAAGCAGAGAGATTCTCTCACAGAGAATCAGTGCTGACCAGCACTCACCAGCCCGAGAGGCTTGTCTGCTCACCCGCCAGGGCGGGTGGGGGCTGGGAGCTGAGGCTCAAGCTTCAGAGGTCAGAGCCCATGGAGAGGACTGGGGTTGGTTGTGTGAACACAGCCTGAAGGGGACTAGTGAGCCACAGCTAGCTGGAAGGGAGTCCGGGAAAAAGTCTGGACCTGCCTAAGAGGCAAGAGACCATTGTTTTGGGGGTGTGAGGAGAGGGGATGCAGAGCACTGCCTAAATGAGCTCCAGAGATGGGCTTGAGCCGTGGCTATCAGCTCAGACCCAGAGATGGGCATGAAACACTAAGGCTGCTGCTGCAGCCACCAAGAAGCCTGTGTGCAAGCACAGGTCACTATCCACACTTCCCTTCCTGGGAGCCTGTGCAGCCGGCCACTGCTAGCGTCCTGTGATCCATGGAAAATGTCCCCAGGAGACCACACAGCATGCCTCAGGCTGTTGCAACGTCACTCCGGCTTCTGCCATGGCAGGCTCACCCTGCATTCTGTACACCTCCACTCGCCCCACTTCCCCCAGACTGAGTGAGCCCGAGCCCCCTAATCAGAGGCTATTTTTACCCCGTACTGTCTGAATGGGGAACAGATGGCCACAGGCAACCTACACGCAACGGTGGGGCCAAACCCAAGGCGGAACCCCAGGAGCTGTGCGAACAAAGAAGAGAAAGGGATATTTCTCCCAGCAGCCTCAGAAGCAGTGGATTAAATCTCCACAATCAACTTGATGTATGCTGCATCTCTGGAATACCTGAATAGACAACAAATCATCCAAAAACTGAGGTGGTGGACTTTGGGAACAACTTTAGACTTGGGGTTTGCTTTCTGCATCTAATATTTTCTGGTCTTATGTTTATATTAGTTTAGTATTTAGATTAGTATTAGTATTTTAGTATTAGTATTTAGATTTAGTATTAGATTAGATTAGTATTTAGATTAACAAATCATGGGTAGATTTGTTTATTGATTTGGTTGCTCTCTTCCTTTTTTAATATATATATAGATATGTATATATTTTTTTCCTTTTTCTCTTTTTGTGAGTGCATGTGTATGCTTCTTTGTGTGATTTTGTCTGTATAGCTTTGCTTTTACCAATTGTCCTAGGGTTCTGTCTGTCCTTTTTTTTTAGTATAGTTTCTAGTGCTTGTTATCATTGGTGGATTTGTTTTTTGGTTTGAGTGCTCTCTTCTTTCTTTTATTAAATTACTTTTTAGTTTTTTATTTTTAATATTTTTTAATTTTAATAACTTCTTCCTTTCCTTCTTTATTTCCTTCTTTCTTTCTCTTTATTTCTTCCTTCCTTCCTTCCTTTCTCTCTCTCTCTTTCCTTCTTTCTTTCTTTCTTTCTTTCTTTCTCCTTCCTTCCTTCCTTTCTTTCTTTCTTTCTTCTTCCTTCCTTCCTTCCTTCCTTCCTTCCTTCCTTCCTTCTTTCTTTCTCTCTCTCTCTCTCTCTCTTTCTTTCTTTTCTTTCTTTCTTTCTTTCTTTCTTTCTTTCTTTCTTTCTTTCTTT